>NC_136966.1:6897816-7075316 GCF_032717465.1 Coenobita brevimanus
GCGAATGCGAGACTTTAATATGTTCATTTTTGAAAAGATTTAACTCACAACAGCAAGTGCTGCCAAACATGTAACGATGCGTTTTACATGCTCAATGTAATTTGGAAATTTGTCAGAAGGTAGGACAAGGTCACGGAAGAAGGACAGTGGAGAAGTGGTATGGTACTTTGCCTTCAGTTCATCATTACGCTGAAACACCAACTTCTGTGGTAAAGATCTCAGTCATGCAAATTTGCCCCTGCACTACCTGCCGCAATCACGTCGCGAGGCGCCGACTTACTCATTTAGTTGGCTAGGCTGTTGCCGGCCGGATTGTTATATAAATATCAAGCAGGGTGATGGGCCATGGGTTCGGACTCTGCGGGCCGGACCTGGCCCCGCGGGCCGGAGGTTGCCGACCCCTGCTCCTAGGTCATGGATGCAATAATCATTTCAGGGAAAATCAAAGAAATACTGCCTTAAGGCCTCCCAATCAGTAGGTCCAAAGTGCCACAGCTGCTGCATCATGCGAGGGTCCACAGGGCTTGGAGTGATAGCACAGGTTAAAGATGATAAGGCTGTGATCAGAGGAGCCCTACGGAGAGAAAAGATTAACAGCATATGCAGAGTGATTATTATAAGAAAGAGGTCAAGTATACTGAAACACTCTCCAAGGCGATCAGGGATACGGATAGGTGCTGTACACGCTGTTTCTAGAGTCATTAAGTTCATCAGTTTAATCAGTGAAAGGAGAGGAGAGCCAAGGGTGGTGAACATTGAACTCACCAAGAATTGAGATTTCAGAGAGAGGAAATATTGAAATGATGTGTCCCATCTTAGAAGTAAGAAAGCCAAAGAATTTTTTTCATAGTCAGTAGAATTTGAAGATAGGTAAACAGCACAGATATATTTAGTCAGGAGACATGATAGGACTGCTGAAGCCAGAGAGTAGAGAATTTGCAAGATTCAAATTCAGGAACACGAAAGCAAGATATGTTGCTGTGTACAGTATACACAACGGCCACCTTTGACTTTGAAATGAGTATAGAGAAAGTAGGAGGATACAGAGAAGGGTTTAAGGTTGTCAGTAGCCTCCAGACAACTAAGCCCTCAGTGAGAAAGAGGAAAGGTGAGGTTTAGAGGAGGGGAGACTGAGAGAAAGAAGTAGAAGAAAGGCCATGAATAAAGAAGAGGAGTTAAGTCAGACAGTGGTTCCAGGCATCTCACTTGGTCATCACTTGGAAAGAGCAGTTGGTGCGGAGCTTGCCCCCCCCCAGGACTCCAATGGGTGGTGATGGGATGCAATTTTTATAAATTTTGAATATGAAGTGTAAAGTGTAATGTGCAGGTAGTTTGGTGTTTACAGATGAACTTGTATTTGTGAGCATGCTGGCCTAGTCTCTGTGTTACTGAAACACTGAACAGGTTCAGTAATGGGGGATTGTCTGAAGCTAGTCCCGAGGGCTGATGAAGTGGGAGTTCCAGCTCTCTTACTCAACAGCTTTCCATCCACCTTGGGAGTAGCGCTTTGCTCGACTAGTGCTACAGTTTACGTTCTTATAACCTACGAACGTGCATGTTGGTAGGCTGTGATGAACATTTACCAGTATACAAAATATTGTGTTCCTTGGTTAACAACCATGACTGTGCATAACAACTTTTGGCCAGCACCTACAGGGGGGGGGTCACCACCTCCCATGAGGGGTTGCTTTGGGGGTCATATTCTGCCGAAAATGTGGCACCATGAAAGGTTTACCGTTGTGCAAAACTTCATGTTCTTAAGTAGGAAACTATGTCATTGTCAACCCAGGGAACCACACTCAGCCCATAAGGAGTGGATGGCAGAGGGCTCACCCTATAGAAAATATATACTGGGTAAACGCATACCAATACGCAAAATTTCATGTTCTCAGGTTATAAAGTATGGTCATGCATAATGTCTATGCTGGGACCCCAGGGGTGACCCCTTCCATGTGAGAGGTGGCCCTCTGCAGTTTCAGGTTTCTCAAAACGTGACTGGGATGAACATCTATCAATATACAAAGTTCTATGTGACTTTGACTGAGGCCACCGAGGGCCATCCCCCCCCCCCCACTGTGGTGGGCAGCCCTCGGGAGTCCCATCATTCTAATAATCTGGCGAGAGTGAAGCTCAACAATCATGCAAAAACTCGTGTTCTTAGAAAAAAAACTGACCATGGCTAACGGTTTTGCGTGCAACACCCGGGGACTTCCCCCCCACATGGGGTGGCGACCCTCGGCTGTCCCAATCTACCTGAATCTGATTCAGGGAGAGGTCTACCACTGTACAAATTTTGTTTTCCTAACACTTCTTCCGAAAGACTTGAACTGCGTTCTTCAAGAAAGTACAGTAACTCAGTACGTGATTAAGGGAGGGAGGGAGTGACACAGTTAGGGACAGAAACTATATTCTGCAGCTCCAGTTAGTGTGGAAAAATAAAGTTAACCACTTACTACAAGATGTAAATGTCGCAAGAAAAATATATCTAGGCTACTATTATTAACTTAAAGGGTTAATGGCTATTACTACTACAGTACACCATCTATGTTCAGAGGATTCCCCTACACTGAGTCAGAATCTTTAGGGGAAATAAAATTATGCAAAAAGTATAATAGTAATGATGTAGTTAATGGAACTGTTTACACCCCTTGCACTTTGTGAGATCCCAACTACGTTTAACAAAAATATTCGGTAGTAGCTGCAAACAAATAATGTGTATCCCATTCAGTAAAAGATCTCTCTCTTAAGCAATGTAATCGTTTGTCGGTAAAGGAAACAAAGTGAAACGAGTTGCCCTACTGTTGAGAGGGTTAATGAGATGCATAGCGCAGGTCAGGTTGCTATTACTATGGAAACACATGAAGATTTATTTTGTTGTTTCAGTCATCATCACATTGACCCCCCCTCTGACCCGGACATGGCCTTCTCTCTCTCTCTCTCTCTCTCTCTCTCTCTCTCTCTCTCTCTCTCTCCATATATATATATATATATATATATATATATATTTATCTATATATATATTTATCTATCTATCTATCTATCTATATATATATATATATCTGAGCGAATTCGAAGGAGGGAGGAGGCGAGGTAGGCCAAGGAGAAGGTGGAGAGATATGGTGGATGAATGTGTGAGGAAGAGAGGTTTGGAAGTCGGTGAGGCTAGGGAACTGGCGGGAGATCGAACTGGCTGGATGAATTTTGTGAGATGTGCATGATCAGGGATTTTGGGCACCCCTTTTAACGTGGCAGCGGCTGGATTGACTCTATCGGATACGATATGTGAAGCTACAGAACGTGGTGAATGTTTTTGGCTTATCCAATAGAGCCAGGATTCCGGGGGATTGAATGATCAGTGAATGGAAGCGTGGCCCATTGGATTGGGCAATTTTGGGCTGTCTGGACATTGCTACTCCTCACCCTGCCCTTGGGTGGGAAAGGAGATCCGGATGATGATATATATATACATATATATATATATATATATATATATATATATATATATATATATATTTATATACATATTCGCTGTCTCTGTCACTAATTTTTTCCTCCATTACTTTTTCTCCACAGTTTTGTTCCTTTTCTTCCTGAACTGTCATCATCTGTTTCCTCCATAATTTTCTTTTCATATATCAATTCATCCTCCCTTCCTTCCTCCTTGCTGTCTTCCTCATTTCTTTCTTATTTTCATCTCTCTCCCTTCCTCTTCCACCCCTTTTTCCTTTCTTCCTCCTTCTAATCCCTCTCCCATTCTATCAGCAATTTTCTTGCTCTTTCTTTGTACCTTCGACATTCCTCCCCTCTCTTCTTCCCCCTCTCGTGCCTCAACCTTCCTCTCCTCACGTCCCCCTCATTCATCACCCCTCCTATCTTCCTTAGCCATCCTCGTTTTCCTTCTCCCCCTGCCTCCCACATCTTGCCCTCGTCACCACTTCCTGGCTGCCCCTCCCTGCTGTAGCCACTTAGAATTATTATCTTTTCCTCGCACCCACTTTTGCCGCCGCCACATCCGGTCAGCATGATGACGCGTTCAGATTAAAGCCGCCCAGTGCTACTGAAGCCCAAGCACACCCCCACAGTAACACTGACATCAACGCTATAACACCCTTGTTTATGGGCACGGGTTATTAAAATAGCCCGTCCCCGCAGTCCAGTTCTTCACCTGCACCTCAACAGATGTCTGCGTAACACATTCAGCGTTATATATATATATATATATATATATATATATATATATATATATATATATATATATATATATATATATATATATATATATATATATATATATATATATATATATATATATATATATATATATATATATATATATATATATACTGCCTCACGCCAGGCGTTCTCTGTCTGTCTGTCTTTGCTAAAGAAGGACTCCTTGCATTGAGAACAGCATTGAAATTCACTAATTCAAGATTTGTTACTAGCGAGCGAGTGATCTTTACTCTTAGTTGATACAAATGGGCCGGACCTGGTCCGACCCGACGGTCACGCTAAGCAGAAGCTAATAACTTGACTTCTATGTGATGTAGTGTTGAAATTCTTTCTGCATGTGATACATTCATTAAGTAAATTTATTATCGACAAAAAACTCACCCATTAAGGCGTAGGAACCCCTTGGAACCTCGAGCTTTCCAACGGAGTGTTCGGTTCTTATCGGTTAACGCCTCAGTTACGGAAGGAAATTTAAAAAGATTTTTTTCGCAATACTTTTTTTTTTTTTTGGCATCAGCTGTAGCAATTAAGTATCGAAAATTTTGTCTATAATTTTATGTCAGAGGAATATTGTGATGATATGGTACTCGTTCGCTGGTCACGCACTCACAAAGCCCGCTTTAAAGGCGTATATAAACCATGATTTGACACTGGGCAATATAAAGGAACAATATTTAATTATTCATTTCATATGTACAGTACAAACATGACCCTAGAACAGCTGAGACAGAGCTCGTGACAGTGATTATTAGTGTAATGCTCGGCTATCAGGCTATCACCTTCCTTACTAATTGTTAGTGCACGTGTATACCAGTAAAATGTGCTAGTAATCTTATTATTCGCAAGACAATGCACTATATAGAAGGACACACACACACACACACACACACACACACACACACACACACACACACACACACACACACACACACACATTTTAAACGGAATGGGCATGATTAACAAAGGGTAGGGTAAAGTACAAAGACAAAAATAAAAAATTAGTTTCTAAGTGCCTGGCCATAATGGATCACACATCTTTTCATTAGAGTCGGTTTGTTTCCACCTAACAAAGATCCCTAGCTCCCTTCTGCTCAGTTGGCTGACAAGTAAGCTTGTACTGAAACTAGAGAATAAACTTTTAGTAGTAATGAAAGATGAAAGACTCTGGGCATAGGCTTCACAGCCTGCTATCAAGGCCCAGCAGTCCTCCTACATACTCGTACCATACACCTCTACATATCACCACTTCGGCGCTAACACCCACCGTCCATATCTTGAATACATGCTAGGGCTGTCTCATACAGGACTGGTGTATTGATATTAGCGGGGGTATTTTTCCGACATGTCGGCGGGTCTCCTGGTAGATCACTAAAGCCTGATTTAATGAAATTCAAATCCTTAAACTGTTCCATGCCCCAGCGGGGATTTGAACCCGGGTCCGTTAGGACTGCAAGCCATCTCTCAACCGATTGAGCCACCGCCTCCCATTCGTACCTCATAACTAAAGCTCATCGAATTTAAATCAACCACGAGCAAGTGTTTAAGTTCTGAGAGTGGCCAAGTTTCTGCTGTAATCATTCAGGTTCTGGAGTATGGAATTTTCAGTATTTATCCCCTTCAAGTCGGTGACATTTCATAAAATTGTATTCTTTCAATTTAGATGATTATATTCAACATGATGATAGAAAGAGGCGCTTTCACGTAGTGGAAGTGATATATTTGGGATGTTAAATTGTTGGGTATTTAAAAAAAAAAATAAAATAAAATAAAAAACTCACTGCACACGGAAACGAAGATGGTAGGTTGCATGATAGGATATCCAGTTTCCAGTCTGCTGGGTTCACATGCAGATGAAGCTTCGGCTGCTGCTGCTCTTAACTATTAGCTGTTAACTACTGACCAGCAACTGCCAACTACTAACTACTATTTACTGTCTACTGTCAACTACTACAACAACTACTACTATTATTACAACTATTCGTCTTGAGATTTTTTTCAAACCGGCGTAGTTACAGTTTCCATCACTTCCTTTAGTACGAAAGGATTTTACTAAGTCGAATAAAATCGTGTATAAGCATAGAAAATGAAATAAAGACAAGTCAGAGAAGTGAAGGAGATAAATGACGAGTGGATGAAGAAGTGATTAATTCTCTCTGCACAATTTGATGGTCGTTTCTCCCACATTTTAGTTCTACTTATTCTTGTTTCTGAAAGCGTATTGTAAACTCTCTCTCTCTCTCTCTCTCTCTCTCTCTCTCTCTCTCTCTCTCTCTCTCTCTCTACCTGTCTGTCAATCTGTTTGTCCCTCTTTTCCCACCCGACTGTGGATTGTCCCAAAATGCAGTTTCTTTTATGCTTCTCTGTAATGTACTGTATAATGGTGAAAATATACCTAGGATGATTCTAATGATGATGATGATGATGATGATGATGATGATGATGATGATCTAGTGGGCCAACGAAATCACTGCTACAATTATCTTTCCTTAATTATGTTCTTATCGGTAATAGTGACTGGAGGCGAGAATGATGATGATGGTAATGGTGACAGTTATGTGATGGTGATGATGATGATGATGATGAATTAACCGTGGCTACTTTTTTTTTAGGCCTACAGAGGGAAAGACAGGATTCCACATCTAAGTATCACTTTCCCTTCCTTTTCCAGACCAACCACAACTCTATGCAGACGATCCTTACCGGCTTTGAAGGGTAAGTGTTTATTATGAATTGTTTGTTATTATTATTATTATTATTATTATTATTATTATTATTATTTTATTATTATTATTATCATTATTATTATTATTATCTAATGGTTTCCTGTAAACCAAGAAACTATTTACTCTGCTGGATGGTAACCATATAACCAAATTATGGCGCCTGGTAGTTTAGTGAGTAATTACGGAGCTCCAATCGGATTGAGCCGGTGCAGGTTCATATCCAAGGGATGGTTGGGGTTTATTGCTCACGTAATGCCATGCAGGGATAAATGAGGCTGGTCACTCATCTCATATATCATGACCAACTTGCCTACCGCCGGGCGCTTACGCTCCTCATGGGGCAACATAGGACCTGATGATAGATGAATGGATGAATTATTATTATTATTATTATTATTATTATTATTATTATTATTATTATATATGTATATTTTTTTATTACTTATTGTCTAATATCAATATGTTATTTCCTATTATCTCCACTGTCACTACTCGTTTTATTGCAGATATTTGGTTTTCTAATGAACTCTACATGTTTAACATTTGTTACACTTTTCTGAATCATACTGAACAGATTTACAGTCCTACCTGGAAATTACTGTTATGGTGATGATAACAATAGCTGTTTTTACGCAGCGGTCAAATATCTACCTATTTTAAACGTTCTTGGATTTTTGCCTACAGTATTAAAAAAAATAGTATTGAGAGTAGTCAGCACTGAGATAGATAGATAGCTAGATAGATAGACAGACAGATGGGAAGAAAGAGATATCTCACGGGGAGACAAGGAAATTACCCCCCCCCAAAAAAAAAAAATGAGAGTTAGAGAGAGGAAGGAAGAAGATGACAGACTGACTGACAGATTGGCAGACAATAAAAAAGCAGCGTATGAGAGAGAGAGAGAGAGAAAAAGTAAAAGATGTGAAATAGGAAGAAATTATCAGACGTTACCCAGTTGCCTAAGAAGACAGGAAGAAGCCATTTGTTAACAATCAATCTTATCATCCATTGGTAGGTTTTGCAATGGGAACTGGGTTAATTTCCTCATACCCAGAGCATAACTGGTAGAGAGGGGTGAGTGGTGCTGGTGATGAGCCGTGAAGAGAGAGAGAGAGAGAGAGAGAGAGAGAGAGAGAGAGAGATTGTGGGGGCCTGAAAGCACATTACCGGCCACCCTGGGATGAAATAGATAACTGATGTATAAACAGATAGATATTTAGATATATTAAACGGCAGGTAGCCCAATCGAGACATAGGTAGACTGTGACAGATAGATAGATGAATATGAAAATGGATTTTTTTTTTTTTTTTTTTTTCGTGTCCGACTCTGGGCAAAGGCTCAGGGCCTATTTCTTGGGGGCAGTTGCCTATCCCAAGGCCCAGTAGTCCTCCTACACCTCCACATGTCACCACTTCGGCGCTAACACCCACCGTCCATATTGAATACATGCTAGGGCTGTCTCATACAGGACTGGTGTATTGGTATTAGCGGGGGTATTTTTACGACATGTCGGCGGGTCATCTGGTAGATCAGGAAAGTCTGCTTTTAGGAAATTCAAATCCTTAAACTGTTCCCTGCCCCAGCCGAGATTCGATCCTGGGTCCATTAGGACTGCAGGCCGCCTCTCTACCGATTCAGCCACGCCTCCCCCCAAAAAAATAAATAAATAAATAAATAAATAAATAAAGTGAACATATTTTTCACAGCTGTTAATAATGTTTATGAATAAAGTATATATATTGGAGCATTACGACAATTTGATGCTGGAGTAGGATGCCCTCAATTGGGTCAACCTTATAATCAGGTTGATCAGCCACTTAGCTCTCCATGCGTCTCTAAAAAAAGGATTGTGGACTGCAGGGGATGAACAACTTCAGTCTGCAGTCCATCGGGTTCACGGTCATGTTAGCCGGGATCCTCAACATTATAGCAGACAATGAATTCACGGTCTAATAAAATTATGTCTGACAGTCAGGATTTTAACACTTTAATTCTGGTGACGTATTTTTCCCACACAATCCTGCTACTTGTAGAGGATTAAGTTCAGCTTAGAAAATCTTTCTCGAAGTGTTTGGGTTAGATGAAGCCTCCACTAACCCATTCACCACTGGAGCACTCCCATTACCCGAGTTTATATATATATATATATATATATATATATATATATATATATATATATATATATATATATATATATATATATATATATATATATATATATATATATATATATATATATATATATATATATATATATATATATATATATGGCAGTATCAGGAATAAAATTTAAAAAATGGCAACGAAGTTTCACTGTTCACAGTATCCGCACTTTAAATTATATATATATATATATATATATATATATATATATATATATATATATATATATATATATAAAGGAGAATTTGAGTGACTGCTTCTATCACATAATGGTGTAGTGATACGGTTCTTGGCTCCTATTCAGGAGCCAGGGCTGGAGCATTAAAACCTTTAAATGTCAGAACTCTAAATATCATAAATAACAGCTGGTAGCATAGGTGTAATCTAGAAGGTTAAATCAAAATCATGGCTTGGGCCTGCAGGAACATCGTTTGCACATTCCCTCTGAGGAATGCTACATTCAGCACCTCGTGACGCTTGGCAGGAAAGTTACCACACACACACACACACACACACACACACACATTTATACATATACATATATATATCTATATCTATATCTGTATATATCTCTCTCTCTCTCTCTCTCTCTCTCTCTCTCTCTATATATATATATATATATATATATATATATATATATATATATTTTATATGTGAGAGAGAGAGCGAGAGAGAGAGAGAGAGAGATGATTATCCGTAATGAAAGAAGAGGTACATGGAAATTACTTGTTACTGATGGGGAGAGGAATAGCAGCTGCAAGATCCAAAGCGACAAGAGAACAGTAGCAGATGGGGAGAAGGGGGGAGTGGAAGAGAGTAAGAGGGAGGGGAAAGAGAGGACGGAGAGGGAGTGAGAGGGAGTAAGGGAAGGAGGGAGGGAATGTGGAATGAGACTAGGGAAAGGAAAAAAGGAGCGAGGAGAAAGCAAAGGTAAGAAAGGAAAGAACAGGGGACAGGGAAAGGTGAGGGAAAGGAGTGTGTGGAGGGGACGATGAGAGAGAGAGAGAGAGAGAGAGAGAGAGAGACAGACAGACAGACAGACAGACAGACAGGCAGACGGAGACAGAGAAGGGGGGGGGAAGAGAGAGGGAGAGTGGACGAGAGAGTGAGGGAGAGTTGAAGTGGGAAAAAACACAGGAGGGGAGAAATGACACGGTTATCCTGTAACTGCAGTGATATTCATTTTACGCATGAGATTTTTTGTACGCGGCACCTTGAACCCCTATTACAAAATTCTAAATCTTTCCCTTGAACACAGGGATATTGTTTTAACCCTCCACCTGCCGAAAAGTAAGTGGCGTTGAGATACCGTTTCCTGAGCAGGTCTCAGAAAGTATTAACTACAGAGTCATGAAATTTCACTGAGTTATTTGTTTTATAGCGAACTAGTGCCTGTTGATTGATGGAATGCTGTGTTCAGTATTTTTTTTTTTTTTTAGGGAAAAATAATTCTCAGAGATTTCAATGCAATCTGCACAAGGAATCTGAAGCCAGAACTCAGAGAGTATTCACTGTAGTCATTAAATTTCACATAATTATGTGTCTTACAGTGAACTGGTGCCTCTTGCTGGAATGCTGTGTCTTATTTTTTTTTCCCCTTAAATAGTGGAAAAGTAAAAATAAATTCTCAGAGATTTCAGTGTGACCTGCTGTCCATTGTGTTATACAAAGGGAAAGGGAGGGGGGGGGGCGTGAGGGCCGTCTTGCACTTGGTTAGGTGTGCAGGGAGTGTGCTTGGTCAGTTGGAGGGTTGCAACAGCGCAGCGTTGCCTGTGATTCTAGTAGCATTCCTAACTAACGAACAATGTTATAACACAGCTGGTAGCACGGTAACTGGCCAGTATATTGCCACTTCAGTAGCATAGGGATCCGAGGCTAAGCTACTGTAATCCTGAACACTTGAAGGAAGATCATCCTGAGGCCTTGGCAGTGTTTTACATGACATAAATATCTCCAGTCACTACAGGGACAGGAAACAGTTTAAGGATTTGAACTTCATACAGCAGACTTTATTGATCTACCAGAAGACCCGCCGACATGTAAACGTACCCCTGCTAATACCAATAAACCAGTCTTGGATGAGACGCCCCTGGCATGTATTCAGTATGGACGGTGGGTGTTAGCTGGGAAATGGTGACATGTGAAGGTGTACGGTATGTAAGAGAACTGCTGGGCTTTGGGAGCAGTCTGTGAGGCCTATGCCCAGAGTCGGACACGTTAAAAAGAAAAAAAAGCGCAAACAAACACCTGAGAAAAGAAAAAGGAAGGAGAGAGAGAGAGAGAGAGAGAGTGTGTGTGTGTGTGTGTGTGTGTGTGTGTGTGTGTGTAGTAAGAGATAATGAGAGTGAAAGAGGGAGAGAGAAAAGAAAACAATTAAAAAAAAAATCTCGTTCTTGACGTTTTTCTGTACAAAGTAGAAAGGCAATATATATGCGTTAAGAACATTTAATTCTGTAAGTGTGTTTGTGTTGAGAATATATATATATATATATTGAGGTGGGGGAACGGTGGCATCGACATGGAAAACAAGAAGGAGAATAGGGAGCGAAGAGACGGGAAAAAAAAAATGCAACAGTATCCTCTCCCTCGGTTTGTCTTTATTCACTAAAACGGCAATGCACAGATAACTGCGGTCCACTGAGCAAAATACTTTGTGCAGTTCCGTTCCTCTTTTGGCTTCCCTCAGTGTCCTGCTGTCACAATCTTCTCTAACTATCCCCCCTCCTCCTCTCACTCTCTCTCTCTCTCTCTCTCTCTCTCTCTCTCTCTCTCTCTCTCTCTCTCTTTCGCTGTTATCTGGCTGGGGCTCAATACACGCTGATTAGTTGTCCTTTTGAAATTTCCAGCCGACGGGCAACGATTAATATCTATTTTAGGGCTGTTGTTGCCTTGAGTGTGTGTGTGTGTGTGTGTGTGTGTGTTTCGGGACTATATATATTGTGGGTTTGTAAACTACCAGTTTGTTACGCTATATATCTACCTGTCTAAATATTTGTGTGTGCGTACGTGTCAGTTTAGGTTACATATTTATCTATTCATCTTTTATCTATCTGTCCGTCTATCTATCTATTTTTCGATCTGTCTATCTATTTACTTATCCGAGTGTCTGTCTATCCATCTACCAATCGAATTTGAGTCACTCTGTCTATTTACATCAACCTCAAATATTCTAAAGCCGATTGACTGCTTAAATTTTCTTAATGTAAATAAATATAAACTGCAAGCTAGCAAAAAAGAAAAATATATATTATAGATCCTCAAATAAATATATTTAAGGGAGGCTGAAATTTTAGTGAACTCTGACGTAATAACGGAGCGAGATACAGAGAGAGAGAGAGAGAGAGAGAGAGAGAGAGGTGGGCTAAATGGTGAAAGAGGAACTTGGAGTTTTATTTGTTGTGCTTACTCAGGATCAACTCTGGGATTAGGCGCATGACAATAGAATCATAAACATGGCATATACGGGATTACAACTACATATGGCTGGCATAGAAGAGCTAAGAATGTTTGCTCTGTTATACTTGGCAAGCATGATTTTATTCGTGTGTGTGTGTGTGTGTGTGTGTGTGTGTGTGTGTGTGTGTGTGTGTGTGTGTGTGTGTGTGTGTGAGCTACGACCCACGCTCTTTAATTAGTACCACACATACTGGTTAATTATTAGAAATGGAGGGACAGTGTGAGTGTGTGGAATGAGGAAGGATGGGGAATGAGGATGTGGGGAAATGCAGTGTATGAGAGAGAGAGAGAGAGAGAGAGAGAGAGAGAGAGAGAGATTTGATCAAACTGTAGTAAAGAAAAAAGTATGGAAGTATAAAACCAGTACGAGATAAAAGGAGTGACTGAGAAGGAAAAAAGAGGGTAACTACAAGAAACGAAGTAGAGGATGACTCGAGGAACGTATTGATGAAAATTAAAAAGAAACAAGGGAATGACCCACACCTAAAAGTAGTAAAGTGATCAGATATAGCTAGGATAAGCCAGACTGAGGGAGAACTGGTGGGGGGGTGTTGCTCGTCTTTGCGTGCAGGCGCGGTCGTAATTCCCACACCAGACCCCTTACCCCACACCCGTCTATTTCCACCTCACAGTACTGCATTAAGAAGTGATGGTTATCGGAGAGAGAGAGAGAGAGAGAGAGAGAGAGAGAGAGAATATATGAGTCAGCTTAGCATTTGTGGCTGTTTTTGAGAGGTTATGTGTGTGAGTATTTAATTATGTAAGTATGTATTTGTATGTAATATGTATGGTAGCATGATTTGTTCTGTGTCTGTTTGTTACGTATGTGTATTTTTGTTTCTACAGTACTTCTTCCTTGCCATGAATTTTGCTTCTTACAACCTACTGTTCTACCGTAGGTTACCTGCATTTTATTTAGTTTTGTTTTTAATGTCTCCGACTGTGGGGAAAGGCTTCAGGGCTTTACCCCAAGGCCAAGTAGTCCTCCTACACACCTCCACATGTCACCATTTCGGCGCTAACATCCACCGTCCATACTGAATACGTGCTAGGGCTGTCTCATACAGGACTGTTGTACTGGTATTAGCGGGGGTTCTTTATGACATGTCGGCGGGTCATCTGGTAGATCAGAAAAGTCTGCTTTTTAAGGAAATCAGATCCTTAAACTGCTCCCAGCCCCAGCCGGGAATAGAACCTGGGTCCATTAGGACTGCAGGCCGCCTCTCTACAGATTGTGGTTATCGACTGCACGGTGGGTCATTAAGGCAAATGACCACTATGGGTTTAAGATCCGAAGAAAGAAGGTTATGCCACCTGTGCCTCTCTTCCTCTACGAAAAAATGAATACCAGTGTGTCTTAATGGAGAAATGAACAGGACAGCCACTTGTAAGGAAGATGTGCCCGCAATTATACGGGTGCTGCTGTTGTAATCCCAGGTTCATCTGAATATGAACTCAGTGGACTAGAAGCTGAAGTTTCCTCCACCCTGCACTCCACCATTCTCCTACCGGGGTAGAGGAAGGAAGCTGAAGGACGTCTGTATATCCTGGCAGCTCCACCACCCAGTTATAGTGGTGCTACCACTTGAAGGCGTTCCTCCCCATACTACATACCTACGTACGTATAGTTGCGGACAATGATAAAGTTCCCCAATTTTAGCCGAACCATAATCAAAATTACACGATATTTTGAAAAGTCTGTCGTGTTCCGATAATCGCATCACAGGTTCCAAAATTCATTGTTCAGTGTATCGTTCTGTATCGTTATGAAGTGGATCAGTATTTTTGTCCACCGCCGATCATGTGACAAGAACAATATACTTCTAATGGTACTGTCGGGATAAGAAATTCGACCAATAATATTTTACATTATCCTAAAGTACTTTTCATGGATCAGACGACAGGTCACCTACTTTTATTAATTCCCATTTTCGCTTCACTTATTTCACACACATTTTGCATTTATTCTTATTATTTTCAGACACTTTTTTATTCTCTCACTCAGCTTAAGAGGGACATAAAAACAAGGATGGCAAAGCTTATTTTCATTGACATAATCGCAAGGAGCTAACAAAAATAAACCAATAAACAGTGTCACAAGACTTTAGAGGTTTTTCATGTAGGGTACCTGAGTCATGCCCATCACATATATTATGCTGGTAATAGGGTCAGGTATGTGACTCTTCCCTGCTTGCATAATGACCATTGATACTTCCCAATAACAACCATGCTATGACCATTAACCCTGCCTTGAATTGGCTCTCCCTGGTCCGCTGCAACATCAACACCAGATATCCGTTCCCTAGTGGTGGATTGCGTTGCCAGGTAGTGCTGTTTGTTAATGTATGGGTGGGATACTGTGTGCTGAAAATTACAGGGTGAAAGCATCATGTCTAACATAATCATGCAAGTCAGTGTTGGAGTGAATGTTCTAGTGTGTGTGTGTGTGTGTGTGTGTGTGTGTGTGTGTGTGTGTGTGTGTGTGTGTGTGTGTGTGTGTGTGTGTGATTTTTGGTCTCTCTCTCTCTCCCTCTCTCTCTCTCTCTCTCTCTCTCTCCTTGTTAAGCTAGTTTTTCTCTCCAGTGCCGTAAATAACGCAAATACTGTCGGTATTACTGTTATCTGTGATCGCAACTACCACCTCCGTTTCCTGTCCAGTGAGCATCACATCCTCTCTGGCTGATCGTTTAGAGGTGAGAGTCGGGTTAAGTGGTCAGTTCCGGCCAGGTGGAGGGAGAATGCTGCGTGATAAAAGGTATGCACTGTGCTGTTTTGTAGCGGCTGGCTTGCACGTGCCTGACATGAGCGGCCAGGTGCACTGTACTCCAAGGTACTGTACACAGTATAACCTTTGCTATAGATTTTCAAGCCGTGTTTTCACGCCCTGGAGGGCACACGTAGGGCTGAAGAAAACTATTTTCTGTTGCAGAAGAAGTAATCCACCCTGCCCTGTGCTTCATGCACTGGTGTAAGTATGGAACGCGTTCAGAGTGTAGCATGATAATGTGGAAGTGTGTGTTCGAGTGACTGTGTTTGTATGTGAGAGAGTGTATATGTCATCGAGAAAACTCACGGATGACATTGTCAGAATCAGGATGACCGGTGGAAGAACACGCTACCGACCTGACCACCGGGGAGTCCTGATATTTTATTTATCAAGTTGCATGAAAACGATCGGATAAAATGGAAATACATCTAGAGAAACTATGAACTACAAGCGAAATAGTACAGTGGTTGGTCTGGATGATAAAAAGTACTGGTAATGAAATATAAGAGGCGAATAGATAGATACAGCGGGAAAAGACAATGATTCCCTGCAAAGACACCTGCCCTTGTGGAATCTGGGTCCTTTGGATATTGCACGCATTCTGTTCTGTCAGTCTGTCTGTCTGTTTTTGGCTGGTTGTCTAACTTTAATGAGAAAGAGAGAGAGAGAGAGAGAGAGAGAGAGAGAGAGAGAGAGAGAGAGAGAGAAAGAGAGAGAGTCTCTACGTGTCTGTTTACTGACTTTTCATTTTCTTTGCCTCCCAAACCATCATTGTTGGTTGGTCTCGTCAGATTAGCACAAAAGATGGGCACTGAGGAATGAAGGACTTGGCCTGAATGGATGGAGAAAAGGATGGAGGGGGGGAAGGGAGGGAGGAGGCGAAAGAGGGGAGTTAGTCGGTCTGACACAAAAGATGGGTATTGAAAGATGAGGGACATGGCATGAATGGGTAGATGAAAAGAATGAAAGAAAAGGAAAGGAAAGGAAGGCCGAAGAGGGGAGGTGGGATAGTGGAAAAGAAAAAAATATATGGGACAGGCCTGGGAAATGGAATGAAGTATACAAGAATAGTAAAAGAGACTGGAAGAAATGGAGTGGATGAAACACAGAAGTGGAGGAGATAAGGAAATAATGCAGGAAGGGAGGAGAGATGTTGGAAGAGGTAGAAAATACAACATAAGGATGAAATACATAATGAAGAAGAGGCTGAATAGTGGTACGGATGGAAACAAAGAACATGGATAAGTTTTGAAAAGTGTCAAAATCTTGAAATTATGGTAATAGAGAAATAATGGAGATACAAGTGGTGCTGGATAATGCAAGTGATGGAAAAGATTGGTGAAGGAACAGACTGAAAGGTACGAGCTCAAAGTCACAGGTAGAGGAAGAGAAGCTGAGGGGGCGGTGAAGGTGGATAGTGTGATGGATGGAAAAACGATAAAAGAATAAGCTCAAAGAATTGAAAAAGATAAAGAAGAAGGCTGGAAGCAAAAACTGAACAAGCATGAATTCTAAAAGGATAGAAAGCAGGATACGGACAATGAATGAAGATGAAGAATACGATGGACAGTTCTAAAAAATGGAATCTTGCTGAGAGTTAAGAACAAAAAGTGAAAAAAGCGGCTGAAAGGATGGGTGACGATGGATAGAAAAAGAGGAATAAAAATACGGTGGTGAAAGGCTTGAACAGCAAGAAGTCGAAAGAGGATTAGGAGAAGCAATTGAAAAGGGAAGAAGAGGAGAGAGGGAGGGTGTTGGGTATTGTGTGGAGGATCATGGATATTTTCCTACACCAGATGGACTTTGAAATAAATTAGTGTCGTGTGAGAGGAATAAGACGTTGACTGGACCTGGGGAGGCTTTGTACCTTGTGAATCCCCTTCCCTATCCCCACCCCGACACACACAGAGACACACATATGCACATCACTTCTTCCCTCTCTCCTTACCCCTCTCCTCTCCTCCACCCACACACATACAGACACCCTCCACACCGTATATACTTCCCTCTCCCTCTGCACATCACATAATTATACTTGCACTTCCCTCTCTTCCTCCACGCCACATTTACTTCCCTCTCTCTCTCTCCACCCTCACTCCTCGCATTCGAAAACGTCCCCAGCACACAAAAACACTTCATCGCCCTCTTAAAACATTCTTCCTCTTCCCGCAAACACACTCCATCCTCCCACACACAGGAACTTCCCCCACCCCCACATAGGCACCCCCTATCACCACACATTTTTTATGTGTACGAAATCTTGCAAAAACCGTATGGTGGTCAATAATATCACATACAGGTTATTATCATCAGACTTTCAATACTTTTTCGTGTGGTGTGTCAGAATTGCGTACAACAACTAAATTATAAAAACCCTATATTAAGGCAGTGTAATCAATTTATTACTTGGGTGAGCAACCAGCCAAAAAATAAATAAATGTCCGGATTATCGATTATAAAAAAGTATATTAAAATTCTGAATGTTTCAAGAGACATTACCGAGGTTATATAATGACAGTAAGTGAGGGCGCCCACCATCCACTCATTTGATATAGTGTGACCTTAAAGTCACTTCGTAATGAGTGGCAAGTCAAATGGTTTCCCGTAATCCAGGAAGTCATTTACTACGTTGGATAGTAAGTATACATCCAAAAGGACGGCTGATGGTCTTGTGGGCTTAAGTTCTCCAAGCAGAGATGGCTTATAAAGGTTTAAATTCTGTGGGAGGTCAGGGCTTGTGAATCATGTTATATCACCCAGGGAGGAGGACAAGGCTGGTCACCTTTGCCTTACATCTCGAGAATAAGTAGACTAGCCTCGGGTCTCTACTCTCCTGATGGGGCAACAATGGGACTGGATTGTATATATATATATATATATATATATATATATATATAGTGAAATCTCTTTGATAGCGTCATTTATCCAGGTAATATGAGGCGTGCCGACACAACTCACTGAACGTCAGTAACATAACTGATGGTATTTATTTGCCTTCTCTATCTCAAACTGTTCCTCTGTCCCCGAAGAAATGAGTATACGAGTATTTATCTTTATATTTTTATATTAGTCTCAAATATTATTTTTGTGTCTGTCAGATTAGCTTTAGTATATAATTGTTTAAAGCAATACAAGCCTTTATTACTGACCAATTACACACAGCAGCGAGTGTATGTCTGGCGCTCGTAAGTTGTCTCCTAGAGCGCCTTATGTACTGAATGAAGAAGAAATAGACCAAGATCAAGACTTAGAATTAATGCCTACCGACTGCATGAAGGGTCATTAAGACAAAATAATCAATGTTTGGTAAGTTCCAATCTCCCCCCACAATTTGACATCCACGTTTCAAATTTTTCTATCGGGTAAATTGCGATACGGAAGAAATAAGGTTTATTTTACAGTCTGACCGGCCCATGAGTCGAACTACAAATCCTCCAGTTGTATGTTGGATAAGCAACCACTGCACCACCGCTCCCTCTGGCACATCAAGAACAAGATGAATGGAATAGGTGGACATGTATGTGAGGGAAGGTTAGGTGCTTTGGTGGGTACGGTTGTTACTGTGTAGGAACTAATTATGTGAGGAAGCCAGTATCTCCGTCACTGCGTTTACTTTTTCAATGTTCTTGCCCTCTCAAGGCGATTTTATTGACTTCAAAGGAATGTTTTTGAAAAAGAAGTGTTAGAATCAGCTTTCTTCAATTCCTTCAGAACGGCAGCTTTGTCCGAAGTCCAGTGATTTTGTTGAACGCGAAAGATTACAAAAATATGACTGCATGGTACAGAAAGAATTTAGAAGACATACATACACATATGAATATATACATACTTACATACAGATATACACATTCAGACTTGAAAAAAATTTACACAGACACAAACATGAATACACATGTACGAGTATATGGAAATCCACACTCACGCACACTCACATATTATCCACATATACACCAACATACGGAGGCAGACATGTATAGAAATAGATGAAAACGGGTAAACATCTCTCTCTCTCTCTCTCTCTCTCACTCATTAGAAAAGAATCAGAAAAGGATATCAGTCGTGGATGTGTGTTTGTGTTTATGGGTGTGGTTGGTATTGGTGTTGATATTACCGGCAGCAGCAGAGGGTCCACATAACGGGGATGGGGGAGGTGGCATTGTGTACCGGGTTAGCCCCATACCGGTAACGTCTTGTTGGTGTATGTGTTCAGTCTAACCCAACGCGGCTCTACCCAACACAGGATTGCCTAACCTGACCTAACCTAACCTAATCTACTAAATCCTAACTCACCCATACCAAACATCTCCAGTCTTTCAAAAGCAGTGTGTCCAGGCATCTCGAAATGGACGGATCTTGAATTTGGCTCTCTGTTGTATGTTTTTGTTTTTGTTTTTTCTTGGAGGGAACGGTTTGCGGGCTCCTGGCCTTTGGTTCCTTCCTCCTTGCATAGAAAAAAAAAAAAAAACTAACCTAACCTAACCTACCTTGGCCAATCTTAAACTTACCTACCTAATCCTTTATACCTGAACTCAGTTTAATCCAACCCATTACACCCGAACTTAAAGTAACTTAGCCTATCATTGAGTCCGATAACCGTTACCGTACTTTACATATCGAACCTAATCTATCCCAACCTTACTTTTCCCTACCTCACTTCACCTCACTTTAGTTTACCTTATCGTACCTCAACACTCCCCTAACCTTACCGTATATTTCCTTATTTTATCTTACCTAACCCTACAATAAGTTACCTTGCCTTACTTTACCTTGCCTCACCTTACTTTACCTTACTTTACGTTACCTTAAGATATTGTGCCTTAGTATTTATCTTAACGTATCTTATAATTTCTTACCTTACACTACCTTACCTTACCTTACCTTTCCCTATCTTATCATACCCTACTGTACCCAATCCTACCGTACCTTACCCTAGCTTAACCAGGATAGATCTCTTATCCTAACCGCGCTTATGTTTGCCTTTGTGGCGGGCATGTAATTATCGCTGTTTTTGGTGTGGTGGAGGTGGTGTGGAATCAAAAGGTCGTGCTGAAGTTACCTGATGTCTGGGTTCACCTATGCATCATACCTGAATAATGAAGTTGTTCGGAAAACTTTCCTACGTGTGTCAAGAAAATAACACCTAAGCAACTGCATCCTGGAGTTTACGATCTAGTACATAAGCCCGTCTCTGGCCACACCCCCAAAGGTTGAACCCTCCACCAGCCTATTTTACTCACAAACCTGTTCCTGCATTGACAAGTTTTCTGTTGTAGATCTCTCTCTCTCTCTCTCTCTCTCTCTCTCTCTCTCTCTCTCTCTCTCTCTCTCTCTCTCTCTCTCTCTCTCTCTCTCTCTCTCTCTCTCTCTCTCTCTCGTAAACCAATTTGCCGTTTGAATCTGTTACCCTCACGGACTTCTTTTTCCTCATGGACGTACAGTCGCTATGGCTCTGTTTTTTCCTTAAGGGTCTTTTTTTCCACGGACCAAATTCCCCCAGGGACTCTCTTCCCCCACAGACCTACTGTATTTTACCCTTGGACCAATTTTTTCCCATAAAACTGTTGTCCACCATATGCAGTATTTTTCACGATTGACCACAGGGCCCGAACACAGAAACAAAACTTCCTAGCAATTATAGATCTTTATGTTAATTATTTTTCTTTTTTCTAATTATCATCAAGAGAGTCAATTTACTGAAAGATAAATCCTCCAAAATGTGCAGTTACAGTGAAAATGTACATGCATAGTATCCATCCTCACTTTTTTCTTTTCCCCTTTTCTTTCCTTTTTATTATTGTTATTATTATTATTATTATTATTATTATTATTATTATTATTACTATTATTAATTTTTATTATTATTTTTATTATTATTATTATTATTATCATTTTTTGTTGCTTAGGGGCTTTCTGTTCAATGACGGGCGGAATAATATTTGAGCTTCAACTCAGTGACTTGAATTTGTCTCAAATCATAATTCTCCGGATTAAAATCACATATCATCATCATCATCATCATCATCATAACAATCGTCAACATCATCATCACCTTCATTATTATTATTATTATTATTATTATTAATATTATTATTACTTAACTAATTAGTTAATTAATCTCTACCGATTTACATATCTATTGCACTCCGTCAAGTTCTTTACATCGGGCACATTACAAACTAACACCTAATGACTGCAATCCGACACCCAGCTTATGTTCAAACGATTCATATTTTCACTCTACGAGTTTTTGATCCTCTCTTCTTTCTTCCACTTCATTTTCATCATCTTCATTACCACCACCATCATCATCATCATCATCTTCATCATCATCATCATCGTCATCTTGGTCATCAATATGCTATGGTCCCTGGCTCATCTGAAGCGTTGGCTAGGTGGCTGATTTCCGTTCCGTGTTCCATTTTTGCAATTTTTCTCACCCAGGAAAGTCTACGTTAGGTTAGCTTTGTTTTCTTAGTATCAGGTTAGATTAGCCTGTTAGTTACCTTAATTTGTTAGGTTAGGACAGGTTAAGGTAGGTCAGAGTTAAAGAAAATGGAAGGATATTCATCGAAGGAAAATTAAACTAGGCGCGTAGTGGAATAATGGTATACAGAACGGAAATCTGTGACCCTCTGGAAGGCAGGCTTAAGTTGCCCTTCAGCAGTTCATCCTATTTTCTGAGGATAGGGAAATATAACCAGGCAGTTGAGGCGCTCGGTTATTTCGGTCAGATCACATGAAGACGTCCCTGTCCAGCACACGTTATAAGGCAGTGGAGGAGCGGTGAAAACGATACCAAAATTTACGTCATCAAACAGTTCTTTGCAACACCTGGGATCGAACCCACGACCACTCAGTCCCCAGCCCAACGCTCTACCTACTTCATCACCACCTCCCACAGAAGGTTACTTAGACCCTTCAATCCAATTACTTTTTTTTTTTTTCTTGGAATCACCAGATGATTTTATTCAGCTTAGGGCAGCCCTCTCCCAGTGAAGGACCTTCTGAAAACCATGTCTGCCTCCTTGAGTTTTAGAAATCTCTCGTATCCTTGATAAAAAAATTCTGGAGATGGCAGGAAAAGTATTACAAGGAAAATACCAGTGGATTCAAGGGGTTAATTTGTGTGCACATCGTCTGGTCTTCAAGCCTGTTGTTGTAAAGGCAAGAACGTGCCAGTCAGAGTGAAGGCCGTACGTGTGTGTAATGCCCATGAGGTGATGCAGGTTATTCAGTCAGGTAACGTCATCAAGGGAAACACATTGGTCATCTAACTTCAAACGTATTACACTTTGATAGCCTAGCCTCGCCACCCAACGCCTCGAAAGAGAGTAAATGGATTGGCCTTTTTTTTTTTTTTTTTTTTTACTGTTCAGTGTAATTCAAACCCCTCACCCTCTCAAAAAAAGCTTCTCTTCCCGTATTCTACTGTAAGTTGCGATGCTCCATAGCACCTCTTAGCGACTTATATTGCTTACTACGCCATAACATTCCCTTACTAAATGGTTTTAAATACCGAGATAAATTTGCATTCAAAACATATTAGGTGATACTGATGTCTGATATGCAGAATAAATCGCTAAGGAAGTGGTGCCACGAAGTGTCCTATGCTACCTAGAATACTGGCCTCTTCATCACCACTCAACCGTCCCCATCCCCTCTTTCTCCTCCGTCTACACATTTCCTCCGTCTACACATTTCCGTTCGTCCTTGGCTTCCTCTCCTCATTTTGTTATCATCATTATTTACCAGGGAATCTATTAGTTTTACCCCCGCTCTCTCTCTCTCTCTCTCTCTCTCTCTCTCTCTCTCTCTCTCTCTCTCTCTCTCTCTCTCTCTCTCTCCACACGACGGACGGCCAGTGTCAGGGTGGGAGTAATGAGGTGCAGGGTAACAGGGTGTGTCTGTCTTATTCCACCACCTTATATTTATAAGAACATGCGATATATCTCATGGCTAGAGAGGCTTAGAGTTTACCCTGACACACACACACACACACACACACACACACACACACACACACACGTACTTCTCTGTCTCCGTCTGTCTGTGGCTGAGTGGACGACAAAAGCGCCTATGCTGGTGGTAATGAGATGCATGGGTGGAGAGGTTGGCTATCGCTGCCCAAACTTAACTGGATTTACGATGTTGACTCAGGACACATTAAAGACAATTTATCTGGAAAACCCTAAGAGCCCCATCTGCCTTCTTCCTCCCTCCCGTGCTTCGTTCGTACCTCCTCTAGTCTCCTTATCGTTTCTAGATCCCTTTAGTTGCATTTTCATCTCCATGTTTTTCTTTCTTGCTTATATCTCCATTTCTCCCTTTCTTTCTTGTTATTTTTCCTTTTCTCCTTTTTTTCCCCCTCCTTTACCCCTTTCCTCTTCATCTCCATTCCTCATTTCTACACTCATTTTTCAGTTTTATTCCCCTTTCACATCCTCCTCCTTTCCCCTTTCCTCTCTTCTTCATACGTCCTTCACTCTGTTATCTTTTATCTGGACTACTGTTGCCTCTCTGTCTGTCTGTCTGTCTGTCTGTTTCTCTCTCTCTCTCTCTCTCTCTCTCTCTCTCTCTCTCTCTCTCTCTCTCTCTCTCTCTCTCAAACACACACACATACACACACACACTCTTGTAGCACATCCCTGTCTTTATTTACCTACACTACACCACATGGATCGTATTCTAATAGGCTTTGTAAATTTCGTGACACATTTTCCATTTTGATTCATTAGATACAATAAACCTCAGTACCCTTTATGTGTCTAATGCAATATGTGTAGTTTAAACAATAAAAATAACATAGCAGAGAATGTTAAGGTGCAATAAGCAAAATAAGTGGCTTAGGAAGAAGTGTCACAAAGAGTTCCACGTCACCAATAGTAGAGTTGGTTTCGTTAGGGACGATCCACAGGCGATCTTCTCACCTACCCTTCAGACTCCTGGTCATCCTCCCTTCGGGACTTTGGCGAAAACTTTGCCATCGCACTTGACATCTCAAAGGCTTTCGATCGAGTCTGACATAAATCTTTAGTTTCCAAACCTCCCCTCTTACGATTTCTATCCTTCTATCTGTACTTTCATCTATAGCTTCCTTTCTGGTCGTTCAACAGCCGCAGTCGTAGACGGTCATTGTTCTTCTCCTAGATCTATCAACAGTGGTGTTCCTCAGGGCTCTGTCTTATCACCAACTCTCTTCCTTTTATTCATCAATGACCTTCTAAGCTGTACATCTAACACTATCCACTCGTACGCTGATGACTCCACCCTTCACCTTTCCATTCGGTTCCCGCAACGTCCATCTCAGCAGTTACTTCAACAAACAAGGGATGAGGCTATGGCAAACCTAATGTTTCACTTGGCTCGTATCTCTGACTGGGGTAAAAATAATCTTGTTTTTAATGCATCAAAAACTCAGTTTTTACACCTATCAACCCGACACAGTCTTCCACAGAAGTACTGATGTTTAATAATATCCACCTCAATCCTGTATCATCCTTGAACATGCTTGGAGTTTCATTCACTCGGGACTTATCTTGGAAAGATTATATTGAATCTCTTGTAAAATCTACTTCCAAGAGTTTAGGTGTGCTAAGCCGACTTCATTCCTTCTTTACCCCTGCATAGTTGTTGACTTTATACACGGGATTTATTCGCCCATGTGTAGAGTACAACTCTCATGTGTGGGGAGGTTCCCCTTATACAGCTCTTCTCAATAGGGTGGAGTCAAAGGCTTTTCGCCTCATCAACTCTCCTTCTCTTACTGGCTCCCTTCAACCTCTGTCTCTTCGCCGCACTGTTGCATCTTTATCTCTTTTCTATCACTACTTCAATGTTCACTGCTCCTCTAAACTGTCTGCTTGCATCCCTCCACCTCTACGACAGGCGCGCAGCACCCGTCTAGTAACAAACTCTCATCCCTTTTCTGTCCAACTCTCTGATGCAAGAGTTAACTCTTACTCCCAGTCCTTCATTTATGCAACAGGTCATCTCTGGAACTGACTCCCTCTGTTTGTATTTCCTACTTCCTATAATCTCTTGAATTTGGCTCTCTTTTGTATTGTTTTTTTTTTTCTTGGAAGGAGCGGTTTGCAGGCCCCAGGCCTTTAGTTCCTTTTTCTTGCATAAAAATGAAGAATACCGTCCTTTACGTCTCCAAGACTTCTGTCTCTCACCTTCCTTCCCTCTCATTTTTATCACTCTCACTTTCCCCAATCCTTTTCATTAGTTCTCTTCCATGCCCCTTTATCTTTTTCCATCCCAATCTCACCTTCTCTCCTCTTCTCTTCATTTTCCTCTCTCTTTTTTTCCTCCTGGTTCCTCATCCATTTTCTCTACCCCACTCCACTATCTGTTTATCATTTCTTCGTCTCTCTACCTCGTCCATTCTTTTCTATCCTACTTTCACATTCATTTCTCTGTTTCTGTATCCCATCACCTTCCCCCTCCCTTTCTCTCATCTTACATTTATAGTTTTATTAGTTTCCATTTTCACTCTCCTTCTCCCTTCTCTTCCCAGTCTCATTCAGTCCTTCTCTCCCGTCTTCCATCCCAGACCCTCTTTATTCTCCTTCTTTCCTTTTCCCTCATTTGCTTTCCACCCACTCTCCCCTCTCTTGTCCCCTATCTTCGCTCACTTCTTCTATCATTCTCTTGAATCTCTTCTCCAATTTCTCATCTTACACATCTTTTTCTACCCTCCCATGATCTCTCCTTCTCTCTCATCTTCCTCTCCTTGCCTTAACCACCCCTCCACTCGACCCCACTGGCCACCTCTGCACCTTCCCTCCCTACCCAGTGTTTACCTTGCTATCACCTCACCTTCTCCCATTACACCCATCCTTCCTTTGACTCTCACTCCCTCTGTCTGTCTGTCTGTCTGTCTCTGTCTCTGTCTCTGTCTGTCTGTCTGTCTCTGTCTCTCTCTCTCTCTCTCTCTCTCTCTCTGTTTCTCTCTCTCTCTCTCGTTCGGTTTCCACTCCATTAAGGCGTTTCCGTTGATTAAAAAATACATATTGGTTACAATGGTACCTGCTTTATGACATCAATGCCACATACACAAAAACATTGAAGGAAAGACTGGCTTGGACCGTCTTTGACCCTAATTGTCGTTGGCAAAAGGGATTTGGAAGCCTCTCTATCTAAGCGATATATTCAGTATTTTCCAGCTTAATAATGATGTTGCGTGCATCAGTGATATCAGTCAGTCTGTCTGTCTACTTATCTATCTGTCTATCAACATCTCTCTATCTATTTATCTGACTATTTATCAGTCTGTTTGTCTATCTGTCCGTCTGTCTTTCTGCCTTTCTTTCTTTCTGTCAGTCTGCAGCCAGGACGCCATAATCTCGGAAAGGGTGGCCACAAAACATCGCCTCTATGTCAGCCTTTCGTCTTAAATAAAGCAACCCTACCCCCAACTCACACACCCTGCTATCATCATTATATCTCTACACCATCCCTGTATCTCATCCTTGGTAATATACACGTGGATATTAAAATTATATAAACAAAAAAATCGCTTGGGAAGGTGTGCTTTGAAATCTCTCAACTGAACCATGCCTCAGAGCTGGAAACACCGAGAGTTCAATAATATGAGGTTATAATTTGTACAGTTGAACAACTCACGGCTCAGTGAAAGACAGATATATGCCACACGCTTTTTTCAGTCTCATATCTACTACAAGTGTTGTACTGTGTGGTAAGTATAAGATTTCGTAACATACATCTCTACCTTAACAATTACTACGCATATCACACGTTAATGATCTCTTGTATGCTGTCTCATATGGCTTTAATATCAACATGGTTTACATTAGTATCATACAAGAGTATACTGGTCAGAATTGGGCTCTCTTTCCTTTAGTGTTTCCTTGAAAGATTACTTGTTTTGGAAGCAACTAGCTTTTTCTTTCTTTTCTTTCCTTTTTTCTTTTTTGAAAGAAAGATAAATTGCTAAGCAGGAGGTGCTACGAAATCTCCAAAACTGTTTAGAACACGACTCACAGATGTACACTTCGCTCGTTTCTCAAACTTCTGTCTAAGTTAAACAAGGTAAAGATCATAAATGCTAGCCGCATCCTCTCCAGAAGTATTCTAAGAAAGCATAAATAATTATTTACTGGTTAGGCAATTTAATGGCATCTATCTGGCTCACATGTCATCCAAGCACTGCTAACGTCCAAGTGCTCTGCTCGTCTCCTGTCATATTTATGGCTATTACGGCACGGCACAGTGCCGTGGTTGACTAGATGCACAACCTTGTAGATCGGTCATCAACCCAGATACTATCCAGGGGCATACTAGAGCATCGGTACCCCCCACCGCACCATATCGCCCATAAAGCCTGGACCCCATGCTTCAAAAGAGTGAGAGTGAGTGAGAGAAACAAGGACATCCACTGTACAGTATATAGTTGCTCCTGTGTATGCGGCAGAAAATAAACGTCCTCAAGGCATAATTTCACTTCAAATTCCTTAGGTATTTCGCAGATCATACGCGTAAAGGAAGCGGATCGTTCAGTAGGAAATAGCTCATGATGGGTTGAGTGGAGTGGCAGGGAGGGAGTGACGATGCAGCTGAGGCCAGACACAGGGAAGTATTGTACGCTTACCAATTCTTCTCAGCTTGGCAGGTTTTATCCCACCTCATACTTAATCACTTATTTTGCATACTATAGCTTATTACTTTAATGTATGCTATTTAAGTGTTTGCAATGTTAAAGTAGAATGCAAAAATAATATAAAAGACAATACTTGTGTGTCATATGAATAACTTGGTAAGAGATGCTAGAGAATACGGGCACAGGTGGCGTACCAGGCTTTGCTGTACCACTTCCTTAGCGATTTATTTTGACTGTTACACCTTAACATTCTCTTGTATGCTATTTACATCGCCTTTATATCGACACAATGTGCGTCAATATCATACAGTAATTTTCAAAACTGCAAAGTGCAGAATACATTTCCCTCTTTCTCTTCCTTTCGTTCTCTCCTTCTTTCCCATGGCGTACCTCTCTCCCATTCCCGTTTTCTCACTTCCGCTGCTATCACTCTTTCCTTACTCTCCTTCCTTCTCTTTTTCTCTTGTCCTCTCTCTCTCTCTCTCTCTCTCTCTCTCTCTCTCTCTCTCCTTCGTTCTTATCGTCTCTCCAACTTACTCCCTCGTATATCCTTCCTCTCATCCTTTCTCTACCTGCCTGCACATCCTCTCTGTTTAGAATCAGGTCTTACTTCTCCGTTCACTTAAACCTCCCTGTCCTCTTTCCGTCACTTGATATATTTTCTCTTTAATAAGTTCTTCTTCAGTTTCTCTATTTTCTCCACCCGCTTTTACTCTCTTTTCTTCCTTTTTTTTTTTTTTTTTTTTTTTTAAACACATTCCTGACACCTTACAACAATGAGTTCTTGCTTATTTTGTCATTGTTATCACCGGGCAATTTTGTTCATCATAGGAGAAATTTCATCTCTCTCTCTCTCTCTCTCTCTCTCTCTCTCTCTCTCTCTCTCTCCCTCTCTCTCTCTCGTACAAATAGAGACAAACAGAGGGAGGCCGCCCTTTCATGCCGGATCACCTAAGGGCCGTACTATAAAAAGTAAACGCCAGTACTGCCTAACGTGAGCGTCTGACGTTCCTGTTTTTCGTACCATAAATACATTTGCAGCTCCTGCCAGCCGTTCATCACCTGGGCACGGCGTAAAATAGTACAGTACTAGAATGTGACACGAAGATAAACGCCATCAGAGACCACCCTTTCGTGTAACAAACTTAAATATTAAAAAATATGTTAGCTATATTTTCCATTTATTAACACTGGATAGTTCAGAAAAAAAAAAAAATTCCTTGACAGGATAAAATATATGAGAAACACAGGGCAGTTCATAAAATTTTACAAGACCAAACGTTTCTGTAACGAATATAAGTAAACAAAACCTCCGTGGTGGTTTGGTGGCAACGTGGCGCAAAATGATTGAAGTTATGATAATAAATTGTGCTCCCGAGTTAATTTCAGACTACTTGTGCAGTTTCTCAGTAATGTCTGAAACGGCAACAATGTGAAAATTTGTGTTAGCCAGCCCAGTAGTTACCACTTTTGAGGGCAAGCCTATAAGATTCTGCCTCAATGTCACGAATCAATTCGCGACATTTCCTTTTTGTGAGAAGCCACGAACTATTAGTGGAAAACTCACTGTGTATCGCTCAGTTAACCGTTTCTCTCTCCATTCCGGGGTATACTTTTCAAATAATTCGTCACCGTTTTCAAAAAGTGACCGATTTAATGCACGTCACTAAGTGCGCTACTGAGCGATACAATTATTTCTTTATCGTTTGCCTCTGCTTCATTCAACCGTTAGCCACGCCTTCTTCCGGTGGCCTGTGCGTACTGCTTATGCATTATTTGAATTCAGTCTTGTGATTGATGTGACGGAGGAAGGACCTGTGCCGCAGTGTGAGAGGTCAGCTAGTACCCAAACTCCACTTCACAGTTAGTCCAGTCTTCCCACCCATCTGGTGATACGCAGCATTCATCGACTATAGTATTTCTTTTGTGTATTTTCTAGTTATAAGAGTTTAATTAAGGTGTTTTTCCCTAGGCGTAAGTATTTAGCTATTGCGTGAGTGAGTGAGCGAGTGCGTCTCATTTAATTTGATTTGAAATGTAATGTTAAATTTGTTTTTGTAATTAATAAATTTAACAGTTCTATTTCTTGAGCTTAATGTAGAGTAAAAATCTTGTTTCATTTCTCCATAATTAAGCTTATTTTCCATATAGCTCCTAGCTTGCATAAACGTTTGCTTTCATAACTGGTACTTAGACCAGTCTTGTTGTATTAACTTAAAATCCGTTGTGCCAGGAGTTAATGCATCAGCAAGAACCTGATGTTATTATTATTAGTATTAGTTATTTATTGTCAGGGGTGATGTAACTTTCTCCAGAGGCTAACAGTACAGTAATTCAGCAATTGTGAGTAATTAGTCTCTGCTGTGTACTGTTGAGAAAGTTTATAAATTCTCGTTCTTAGAGAATCGTGCACAAGCCAGCGTAAAGTAATCGTTGCTTGATGTAGCAAGACAATCATTGTCTCTGCTCTTCAATATTATTGAATATTATTATCAATTTAAATAATATTTAAAGCATTTATATCCCAAAATTACTGCGATATTATAAAAACCCCGTGACAATTGGCGACCTCGCCAGGATATTAACTCCTAGCTATAAAGCTATTCACGAGATAGTGCTCACTCATTCATATTTAGGTATTTATCATTAGAGTTTATAGGCACAAGCTTACTGGTGTTTACCGTTAATTTAGCAAGTGAGTTTTTGCTTTATAAATCAATAGAGTACTTAACTCTAGTTTATTTTTGGTAACGCCAGACGATTTTATTCGCTCCTGGGAAGTCGCCGTACCATTGTGTTTATTATTGAGTCTTCCCAGTCATTTACATTTTTGATTTATTCTTTGCCATTTAACTGGATAAGACTGGTCACCACTAGCTTGTGTCTGTACTCTTTACTTTTGTTTATTAGTATTCGTCGCTAAGCAGTCAGTACTCAACTTCGGTTTGCTTAATAAATTAGCGAAATGGCTACTACTGTATTTTTACAGGAAGCCAAAGAAATGGGTCTTTCGGACCCAACCGAAATTAAAGAGTATATACTCTCACGGCATAATCAGGAGCAGCAGCGCGAGAATGATGCCCGTGAAGAGCGTAAGATTCAGCGCGAATACGAGCGAGAACAGCGCGAACAACGTGAAAGAGAGCGTGCATATGAACTAGAGCAGCGTGAGAAAGAGCGCGAATACGAGCGAGAACAGCGCGAACACGAGCAGAAACAACGCGAGCTCGAGTTAGAAAAAGAGCGAGAACAGCGCGAATACGAGCGTGAACAACGAGACAAAGAACGAGAACATGAACTTGAAGTGCTGAAGCTCAAGCGAGATTCCTTGGCTTCAGACACGTCTGGTGCAGTTGGTCAAAGCTCCACGAGCGTTCTCTCTGCACATGTCCTGGCGACCCCACGCATCAAGCTTCCTTCATACAAGGAAAGCGAGCGAATCGAGCCGTACATAGCTCGTTTTGAGGACATGGCAGACTTATATCAACTGGATGAGGCAGCTAAGCGGCTTCAGTTTCTTAGCCTATTTGAGGGCCCTGCCCTCGATATTCTCCACAGAATTCGTGGAGACAATCTCACATATGAGATGATGAAAGCTGCACTCATTAAGGCGTATGGTCTCACAGTAGACGACGCCAAAGTTCAGTTCATGCGAGCTCGTCTCCAAGACAAGGAGACAGCTGTTCAGTTCCTTGATCGTCTCACAGCTTACTTAAATGAGTGGATGGAGAAAGATGAAACTCCTTCCACGCGTGAGGGGATAATTGACCTTATGCTGCGTACACAGCTAGAGAGGTCGTGGCCTGCTGAGCTCATAGCACAGCTTAAGATCTCCCAGGTGAAAGATGCCAGCCAAATGGCAGAGAAGGCTGACGCATTCTTTACTGCATACGGGTATCAAGCTCGTAAGCAAAACACCTGGAGCAGAAAAGATACTGCCAAGTCTGGGAAGCCGTCTCAGACTGAATCCCAGCAACAAGGCCATTCTCAGAGTAATGGCCAAGGTCCAAAACCGCAGTGGAAGGACCAGGGGCAAAACACTCAGCAGCCTGCTTGGAAGCAGTACAACAAGTACCCTAATCAGCAGCAGTATCAGCCATGCAACCGACCGTCGGGACAAACTTTTTCACCACCAGCTCAAAAGAGGCAGGAAGCGAATGCAGCCTTCATTCCTCAGCAGCAGCCTGGTGGTCACGTCCCTACCAGTGTGGGTACTTCCCCACAGTTCACTAGTCCCACAGTGACAGTGAACCCCCCTCCACAGATGGCCAATGTTCCATCTTCCCAATATAACCCTCAAGGCACAATGTTTGCCACATCAATTCAGCAGCCTCATGAGTGGCTAGCTGCTTCCTCCACAGGCCCCACCACAGGTGACAGTACCTTCCTTGTACAGCCAGGGTTTGTGGGAGGCATTCCTGTGAAGGTCCTGAGAGACAATGGTTCCTCAGGTTGCTCTGTTAAACAGAGTTTAGTTCGGCCTGAGCAGTATACAGGTCGACAGATCCATGCAAAGCTTATTGATGGATCAGTGAGATTGTTCCCTGAGGCATGTATCCAGGTGGCATCTCCATTTTATACTGGTACGACACTTGCAGTTGTCATGCCAGAGCCTCTATTTGACTTAATAGTAGGCAATATTCAAGGAGTCAAGGATAGTTGCTCCGATGATGACGCTACTCAGACTTCGGCTGCTGCGGTAACACGAGCCATGACTGAGGCTCCAGACTGTGTCACCCCAGTGATCATTGAATCGCCGCAAGATCTGATGTGTAGTCAACTTGTTGTGCAAGAACAACATTCTGACCCGACACTTGCTACCGTGCGGAACAAACAAAAGGGTCGAGTGATTAAGTATTCACGGGGAGGTCGAGCCAAGTTCCTTCGTAAACAAGGACGGCTCTACCGTGAGTCACGAACACCCGAGGGCGAGGTTCGACTGCAGTTTGTCGTTCCCGCCAAGTACCGCCTAGCAGTGTTACAATGGGGTCATTGTTCAGTCTCAGGAGGTCACATGGGCAAAAGGAAGACCCAGGGCCGTATCCGAGCTGACTTTTTCTGGTCAGGGATGGGACGGGACATAGATAGTTTTGTCCGTTCTTGCAGTGTGTGCCAAAGTATCACCACTAATCAGGGACATGCCCTTCCTGTGCCATTTGTAACTACACCTGTAATCTCTGAGTCAGTTGAGAGACAGGGTAGTGGTGAAGTGGGTGCAGACCTGACGTCTCGCCCATTGGCCCCACAAGACACATTATGTCCAGGGCCTGTACATACATATTATGTACCGTAGGTTAAGGGGGAAGTTGAGAGGCGACTTGAGGCTATGGAAGACCCAAGTTTGCATAAGGATTCTCAGCTTCCCGGTACTAATAGAAGTACTGTAGGTTAAGGGGGAAGTTCGAGAGAGAACTCCGCAGTGGCGACTTGAGGCTATGGAAGACCCGAGTTTGCACAGGGATTCTCAACTTGTCGAAACATAATTGTGTGCTATAATTAATGGCGACCTCGAATGTACGTCGTAGCACTGACTGCTAGGCAGAGAGAGTAATTGTAACTTAATAAGAATTTTGTCTCATTGACACTTTTGATGCTCCACCTCAATTGGTTTTGCAGGTTCAGCAATGGGTGTAGCAGTTTTGCTGTGCGGACCAGCTGATCGTCTGCCGCACGCTGCCGCCTCTTCTCCTCTGCCTCCGTCGTCGCCATAATATTATTTACTGTGTCATTTTACACGTAGGTACAGTTACACTACAACTGTCACACCTACACTGTGTATTACATACACCACGCTACACAACAATTAGTTGTCAGTGTAAATGTAGCGAATTTTCGCTCAGTTTGACCTGAGTACAGGATTTTCACCGTCGTCACGGAGTTTTTTCCTCAAGCTTGCTTCTATTAACGTAAATACGAGGTTTTTTCTGCTCACTGACGACTGCGACTTTCTCCTGTAGCAGGATAGCACACACACCACAGTGTGAATCTTGTGTGACTGAGTTAGGATTTATATATATGTATATTGAAATCTTTCTTCTGAAGGAAGAAAGATTTAATTTTCATGGGGCGTAATGTCACGAATCAATTCGCGACATTTCCTTTTTGTGAGAAGCCACGAACTATTAGTGGAAAACTCACTGTGTATCGCTCAGTTAACCGTTTCTCTCTCCATTCCGGGGTATACTTTTCAAATAATTCGTCACCGTTTTCAAAAAGTGACCGATTTAATGCACGTCACTAAGTGCGCTACTGAGCGATACAATTATTTCTTTATCGTTTGCCTCTGCTTCATTCAACCGTTAGCCACGCCTTCTTCCGGTGGCCTGTGCGTACTGCTTATGCATTATTTGAATTCAGTCTTGTGATTGATGTGACGGAGGAAGGACCTGTGCCGCAGTGTGAGAGGTCAGCTAGTACCCAAACTCCACTTCACAGTTAGTCCAGTCTTCCCACCCATCTGGTGATACGCAGCATTCATCGACTATAGTATTTCTTTTGTGTATTTTCTAGTTATAAGAGTTTAATTAAGGTGTTTTTCCCTAGGCGTAAGTATTTAGCTATTGCGTGAGTGAGTGAGCGAGTGCGTCTCATTTAATTTGATTTGAAATGTAATGTTAAATTTGTTTTTGTAATTAATAAATTTAACAGTTCTATTTCTTGAGCTTAATGTAGAGTAAAAATCTTGTTTCATTTCTCCATAATTAAGCTTATTTTCCATATAGCTCCTAGCTTGCATAAACGTTTGCTTTCATAACTGGTACTTAGACCAGTCTTGTTGTATTAACTTAAAATCCGTTGTGCCAGGAGTTAATGCATCAGCAAGAACCTGATGTTATTATTATTAGTATTAGTTATTTATTGTCAGGGGTGATGTAACTTTCTCCAGAGGCTAACAGTACAGTAATTCAGCAATTGTGAGTAATTAGTCTCTGCTGTGTACTGTTGAGAAAGTTTATAAATTCTCGTTCTTAGAGAATCGTGCACAAGCCAGCGTAAAGTAATCGTTGCTTGATGTAGCAAGACAATCATTGTCTCTGCTCTTCAATATTATTGAATATTATTATCAATTTAAATAATATTTAAAGCATTTATATCCCAAAATTACTGCGATATTATAAAAACCCCGTGACACTCAAGTCGAACAATATCCATTCATTCTTTCCTCTTCCTTCTGCCTACGGGTGACTTTATACTCTCTCTCTTCTGTCTTTCTTTCTTTCTTTCATTCTTTCCTCTTCCTTCTGCCTAAGGGTGACTACACTGAGTAACAAGCCAAATGGTTTCCTGTACACCAGGAAACCAGTTACTACTCTAGGTGGTAATCTTTTAACCAAATTATATCCACGTAACTCCACGTGCTCCTCTCAGAAAACTCATTTCCACTGCTCTCACTCTTGACTTGTGTCCTTCCAACAAGGTTCAAGCTTCACTTCCATACGTTTGGGTGGGTATTACAATACTGTTATTCATCAACTTTTTTTACTTCCATGCACGCTTCCCTGTTCTTTATCACTCCTTTCAAAGGACCAGCAACTTTTCTTTCCTGTTGTACCGTTTCAAGCACATCACCCTATAAATTTCCATCCTTACTCATCACACTACCTAAATACTTAAAAGCACTCACATTTTCCATTTCCTCCTCATCCAGCCTCACTGTACATTCAGTGGATTCATTTCTGTCAAAGACCACCCATGGGGACGCTCATCATCCACCCACTTAGTGTAGCGGTACTCTATTTTAGAGTAGCTCTACACTGAATGGCAACCCAAATGATTTCCTGTAAACCAAGAAATCATCTTCAGCGCTGGGTGGTAACCTTATAACCAACCAACACTTGTTCCCTACGTGACAACAAGTGGGCTGGAGGTGGGTTAGTGTCCCTTCCTAGTATATATATATATATATATATATATATATATATATATATATATATATATATATATATATATATATATATATATATCGTCAGTACTTCCTTTCCCACCCTAGGGCAGGGTGAGGAGTGGCAATGTCCAGACAGCCCAAATTTGCCCAGTCCAATGGGCCATGCTTCCATTCACTCATCATTCAAGCCCCCGGAATCCTGGCTCTATCGGCTATGGCAAAAACATTCACCATGTTCTGTAGCTTCACATAAACGTATCCGATAGAGTCAATCCGGTCTCTGCCACGTTAAAAAGGGGTGCCAAATCCCTGATCATGCACTTCTCACAACATTCATCCAGCCAGCTCGATCTCTTGTCAGTTCCCTAGCCTTACCGACTTCCAAACCTCTCTTCTCACACACTCATCCACCACATCTCTCCACCTTCTCCTTGGCCTACCTCCTTCAAATTCGTTCAGATATACCTTTTTCACCATTCTATTGTTATCCACTCTCTCCACATGACCATACCATCTCCGTACACGCTCTTCGATTCTGGTGTCCACCGACTTCTTCACTCCACATCTTTCACGAATCACATTATTTCGTATCCTATCCACCCTCTGTACTCCACATACATTCCTCAGCAGTCCCATCTCCACCGCTCTTTCTCTTGACTTTTCAGTTTCATGCCACACCATACTCTCACACCCATATGTTAAAGTTGGCACTAACACACCTTCATGTAAGCCTCGTGCAGCAGCAACACTCAAACCTTTGTTTCTTATCAAGGCCTTCATGGCACCAGCTACTTTTCTTCCTTGTGTCAATCTACTTTCCACTTCTTTTGAAACATTTTCCTCTCTTTTCTATCACTGTACCCAGGTATTTGAACTCTCTCACGAGTTCCAGTCTCTCTCCATTCACTTTAACATCGCACAGGGAGTCATCTTCCCTCTCAGTAACGATCGCTTTACTCTTTTCTACATTTACTCTCAAGACACGACGCTCACAGACGTCAGCAAAACTCTACACTAGCCTACAGAGTTCTTCCCCGGTATTTGCAAGTAGTACCGCATCATCAGCATACAACAAATTTGAGATATTCATTCCATCACCATTCATTACTAATGCCATCCCTGTCTCCGATATATATATATATATATATATATATATATATATATATATATATATATATATATATATATATTGTATATTATTTCATATTCATATACTGAATATGCTGAGAAGGTGAAAAGTATACATGAAATTTTCTTACCTATTTCGTGAATTCATATAGGAGATGTGAAGAAATTGAAGTGCTTCGGAATCTCGTGTTCATATACACAGTTGTATGAATTTATACTTCTGTACATGGATAGGGCCAGAAAAAAGTTGTTTCCTACAGCTTAATTTACTCCTGAGAAAACCAAGCAGGAAGCTGAACAATTTACTCTCCGATTTACGAACGGTAAAATAACTATAAGTACACGAAAAGTGCAAATATATTTATCTTGTTCAGAATTTGCACGCTACAAGCAGAGATGGAGTGTCAGTAGTGAAACCTTTAGATATTACATATCCATTTCCGGTAACTTAGTTTAGGAGGGCAGTCTGGATTCTGGATGAAATTACCCTCCAGTGTGGCCTTCATTAACCTACATCTATCCAGAGGTGACTATTAACTTCAGATTACCGGCTGTGTTACCCGTGGGTGTAGGACAACATGGGGGAATAATGGAGACATGATTGAGGTGATGCTGAGAGAAGGGAGTAAAGAAAGGAGAGGAGAGGGGGTGAGGGTGAGTGCGATGGAGGGTGTGGGAGTGGGAGTGTGAGGGAGATGAGTGAAGGGAGGAATTTAAGGAGGTGGATGTGAGGGCGGAAGGTGAGGAGGTAGGTGTGAGGAAGGTCGAAAGGTCATTATGAATGTGAATAAAATGATCTAGAGGCAGAGAGAATAATGTGAGAACAGGAAGAATATCATGGAAGTGAATGGATGTACAGCGATATACATGTCTATGTTTATGGTGAGATGTTGGCTTTGGCATGCATTAAGGCTGGTAAATACAGTGTTCATATATATACTATGCTAATGGGACTTAATGCAGGTGCCGACCACGGGTGAGCCAGCGTGTTGGCATATATTATACCCAGATTATTTAGCATTTTGATACTATCTCTCATACCACCAAAGTTTTGCATGTTAACCAGGTGGACATAATCCCTTCCTAATCCCTCCTTCAGACTTGCAACAAACCTATGGGTCAATGACCAGATCTGAAGAGCATGGTCAGCTTGCAGACAAGGCCACATTTTCTATAGCAATACATAGGTAGGTGTGCTGTGACCAAATAGAAAATAACCTTGCATAAACGATGGTAAGATGTGTAAAACTTTACCACTCTCAAAAGGGAGTTGTGAACAATATGACGTATTACTTTGATAGTATATTAATAATAATAATAATAATAATAATAATAATAATAGTGATGGTGATGATGATGATGATGATGATGATGATGATGATGATGATGAAGGCATGTCAGAATACAGCAGTGGTCCTACTCGTTAAAGAGAAAATAGGTCGCAGTAAAACGTTCAGATTAACTAAGGATTTCCTCGGATCTAATGAAGATATCACGTAACGAAGAAAAAATCTGCACGGTAAGCCATACGATGTGAAGAGAGAGAGAGAGAGAGAGAGAGAGAGAGAGATACATATATATACAGATAGATAGACAGATAGATACATGTATGCAGATACATAGATAGACAGACAGACAGATAGATAGCTAGACTGACATTAAGTCTTATATATCGATACAAGCCCAGGAGAGATTCATGACTAGCAGAGTTCTTGAAAATATTTTAACTGACGATCTACATAACATTATTTGTTCTAACCTGAATCATAACAGCTTTTCAGCTCAGTTGATGTCCATGTGTAGTCAGAGTGTGTGGTTCATTTAATTAGTAATCAGAGAGATACATAGCCTCATAACTAAAGCTGACCTAATTTCATTCAACTTCAACTTAATATTTAAGTTATGGGAGTGGTCCAGTTCCAGTAGATAAAACAGGCTGACTATAGTTATCAAGCATTGTATACTTCTGTAGCTTAAAGGGTTTGTAGTTTCTACTTGTTTTAATTGCCTAAAGCGTATTTGTAGGCTCTTAATACCTAAATGACTTGCACATACAACGCACCAGGAAATTTTTACCAACACAAGGCTCGTTTTCTAGTCTGTTCAGGAGGCTTCTTAGCACCTCTTCCTTAGTAGTTGGTTTTCTCTCTGGAATGTTAATGTTATCTTACATTTATACAGTCTGTATGATATAAAAAGAAAACTAACGTGCAAGAAAATAATAAGGCGTAACTACAAAACATATGTCTCAGGGAAAGGTGCTAGAAAGGTTCCTAAGCTGACGAGAATACGGTGCAAGACGCATCAGGTTCCCTCCCTGAGTGCATATACCAGCAAGAGTGGCTCACCAGGCGACACCGACACCGTGCCGGGGAGGGCCTGGGCAGAGAGGCATGAGGCTTATGACTGAATGATACTGAGAAAACAATGACGGTAAGTAGGGAAGATTTCGTGACAATGCCGCGCTCGTAACTAATATTTCCTGCTCATCCTCTGCCTCTTCTTATGGGTGTAGGGTAGTTATAACTTGATTTTCACAACGCATGAAGACCTGTTGTCCAGCTCGAAGCTTCGCTGTACTACTTAAGGATGAGTTAGTGATGAAACTGTTACTTGTGCAGTCTAGAAAAAACTTTGAATACCAACCAAGAACATCTTGTTTGGTGAGTAAACCTTTTTCACGGTATCTCTCCCTCATGGCATCACTCCCTCCTTCAAACTAACCCTCCCTCCCTCACAGCATCCTTTCTTCCCTCATAGCATCCCTCCTTGACAGCATCCCTTCCTTCCTCACAGCATCCCTTCCCGACATCATCCCTTCCTCCCTCACAACACTCCTCTCACACAGCATCCCTCTCACACAGCATCCCCCTCACACAGCATTCCCCCCCTCACAGCATCCCCTTCTCTCTCACAGCATCTATCCCTCACAGCCTTCACCCCTCACAGCGTCCATCCTCTACAGCATCCCTTCCTCACACCATCCCTCCCCCACATCATCCCTTCCACCCCTTACACCATCCCTCCCGCACATCATTCCTCTCTCACAGCATCCCTTCCTTCCACACAATATCCGTCCTTCACAGCATCCCTCTCTCACTGCCTCCCTTCCTCACAGCATCTCTCATTCTTACCATGCCTGCCTCATATCAATGTTCCTTCTAGTACTTAGTTATCCCCAGCATAAGCACTAATATTATTAAAAACGATGTAACAGGTTTCTCTTTGTCCCTGTTGGCTTAACGTGTAGATATCTCTCATTTGGATCACCTGGGTGTGATTAGAATGCATGAACTTTATTAAAACCGTCTCATACTTACGGACCAGAAGTTGTGAGATGCCGTTTGGGACTCTGTTCATTTGCTCGCCATAGGTTCTGTTTGCCCTCTTCTCCTACGCTCAGTTGTACTGAAGTAGTAGCCACGGTTTAACACCCAACAAAGGTCTGTTATTAAGTGTTGAGGGGGTAGTGTGAAGCTCTGGTAGAGTGCAGGGGAAATGGTTTGCGAGAATACTTTCAGTAATTCTGTGTAACATAGCTTCCAACTACCAACAACAGGTCTTCGTTCCCAGTCAGACCTGGCTACACTTCTCTCCAGCCAGGCATAAGGGTAGCGGGTGAGCAGAAACGATGGGTTATATACGTGCCTTCATAAGTTACCAGTTAGCCATGATTTATAGGCAATAGTCCAGGCTGTGGCGGAACAAATGAGGCATAAAATTTTTAAGTAAATCGACTGCAAATTTATCAAGAAGTTTAAGGAAAATTTCAACTAATATTTGGAACCTGAAATAAACTATGCTTGCATACAAATAAAATTCCAAGCTAACGTGACTGATCTCGACCAGTTATAGTGTGTTCTATAAAGGTACCCAGAGGCAAACATCTCCTACATTCTGGTACGAAATCAATACCGAAAGAAAGACAATAAATATTTGCAGTAAAGGCCAGTCTAAGCAGAGGATGCTGATGATAAAGCCCTATTATAATGCGTTCCAGTAAAACCACCAACAGGCAAAAACTTACAACATCCAGGTACTACATTCACACCACAAGAAAAACAGCAAAAAAGAAAAAAATGGCAGGAAACCTCTGCAATAAAGGTCATAATCTAAGTAAGGGACAACAGTTTTTCATTCCTTACGCACCGCTGGGGGTTACTTCTCTCAGACACTCGTTGTCCCTCCTTTTCGCCGCCACTCCATCAGGGAAGAAACTGTAGAAAAACACAAATAAGATGATAATGATGCCCCGACAAGGGCCACCGAATAGGGCCTTTTCAGTGAGACAAGGGAGGAGGAGGAAGGAGTCTACTGAGTGTTTGTAGCTTTTTTCCAGTGTGTCTTTCACTCTCTTGACATACCTTTATTGTTGTGTGTATTCATGATCATATCTCCTCTGCACAAGGAGGACATTCTTTTTCTATTATTACCGCTGTCAGACGATTATACTTACTTCAGGACGTTCTAAAGATTTAATCAGATATTTAATTTTCTTACCCACTCACTTCGCAAAATCTGTCCTAAGCTGAGAAAAATCGTCTGGCAGCAGCAAGGATGAACTACAACAAAAGTCCTTCAAGTGTAGAAATAAAAACTAGTTCATATCGTCATTTACTCTGAGATACAGTGCTGGAGAGGAACGTCTTCATGCCCTGGCACCGACATCACTGGCCGGTCCGCTCCCCTGCTATGTAAAATGTCCCTATGCTCCTTCCATTCCTCAGAAAGGAGATTGATGGACTGCAAGAAAACGACGTATTTGGATTACAGGTTATGATATTTACGTTCAGTTGAGTTTCGGGCCACAACAGCAACAACAATGAGATAAGAACCCCTATACCACAAATAATTAATACAGACCTTTTTATAGTAGTTAAGATTCAGGATTGTATCTTTTCATTTCCGTATAAATAACCTATCATTTTAGCACAGAGAAGAGAGACAAAGGTGAATTATAGACCCAGCCAATATTATATACCTCATAAAAGTGCAGACACAAATGCATGGAAAATACAACAGGCATAATGCCTCCGTTAAAGCATCATGCAAAACTACTCTCTCTCTCTCTCTCTCACACACACACACACACACACACACACTCCCGTTCATGTTGCTGGTGGTGAAAATACAATTGCCAGAAATTTCGGTGCCTAGATCCAGGGCCGTATTCTTTTGGCGTTGCAGGATGTGTAGTATATATATTTTTTTTCTTAACGTGTTAATATGTGTAATGCAACTTGATATTTTCGTTTGTTTATATTTTCTTAGTATCGACATCGTTGGTGCTGGAACGGACTGTCTTCGCGCAGTGTCAATGATATAACCGGGCTCTTCCGCTGACACATTATGCAAACGATCCTCATGTCATTCCTTGTTCTCTGAGAGGGGGAGGATGAACTGTAGGAAGCGGGCTTCGTCAGTTTGAAGTCCAAGGGTTCACGTTCATATGAATCTGGGACAACAACAATAACTCCTACTACTGCAACTACTACTATCGATTCTGCTTGTTTCAGTAAAGTAGGCCTGTTAGATGACAGACGCATAAACACAAAAGCTATAGTCGATGAGGTGCTACGGAGTCCCATATACAACTTAGAATCCTGCCCCTAATGCCACAGACGCAAAACAATGTCTTAGACCCTGGTTGCAAGGTAAAGTACTAGTAACCTCCCGCCGCGATGAAGGCAGCGCCAGACTTCGGCAGGAACGTGGGGACGGGGTCACATCACGGCCTCCAGGTCATTTATGTACCCACCTCGCCTGCTCCCTTACACGCCCTATTTGACCTTTGACCTGGGAGAGTCAACGGGTAGTGGTGGGTGGGGCTGGGGAAGCGAAAAACAGAAGCACAGAGGAGTGACACAGAGCCACAGAGACGGATCGACACAGAAAGTCAAAGAAAGAGAGACAGAAAAACACAAAGAAGGATAGACAGAGAGATGCACAGAGAAGAAAAGTCATAAAGACACACAGAAGGGTAGGCGCAGAAACAGAAGAGGAGGCAGAAAGGCTCAAATGAGGACAGACACGGACGACAAAGAAAAGACCCGAGCCAAGCAAAGTGCAGAAGTTACATGATCTCTTCAGGCCTTTCATAAAAAAAAAAAAAAAAAAAAAAAAAAAAGTCTGACAAGGAACAGACTTCAGTATCACTTTTCATCTGGTTATGCGATCTTTATAAACAATGTGTTCAGGCAGATAAAATTAAACTGCTCCTCCGCCTGACTCTTATGTACCTAGGCCCTTTCTCACTGACGGGCTTTTTTGTCTGCCGCTGTCCACTCTTTCGCTGAAAGGTTGACGAGTCTATACTAACCAACCAACCTGACTCTTATGTTTGATATTCTTTTCAAGGAAAACTTTTGTGGATGTTTAGCATATATTGTCAATTTCAGTTTGGAAATATATATATATATATATATATATATATATATATATACCGAGACGACTTAACAACTTTGCGGTAGGATTCACAAGTGAAATATGTCAATTCAGTTATTGCAAGACACTACACCCTGTGAGAGATGGGCCTGCCAAAAGAATCTCCTGTGACTGCATTCCCTACGAGAGAGAGAGAGAGAGAGAGAGAGAGAGAGAGAGAGAGAGAAAGAGAGAGCCTAGCTGCCTCGGTGACAAGTAATAACTCATTTTCAGGCGATATCAGCGAGATGCCATTAATTTACATATTGAACCGGTTTAAATCTGGATAGGAACTAATTAGTCTGATGTCTTAAAGACCATTTCTCCCTCGCCTCTCGCTTGGCCCCATAAACTTGAATTTGTCTACTGATTACATCCAGGTTTTTCCCGTCTTATGTGCATACTGTTTTTCTCTCGTCTGCTGTGTTTACTGGTCCTTCTGTCTACCACGTCTGTTTGCTTTTTGTTCTGTCTCATGGTATTCATTTTGTCCTCAGTGCCTGTTGACTGTTTTTCACTCTGCCCAGGACCCACAGTCTTTAATATGCAGTGTGTCCAGGCACCTACAATTATATGGGTCTTGATTTTGGTTCTCTTTTGTTAAATTTTCTTAGGAGAGGATAACTTTTTGCAGACCCTCATAATTTTTTTTTTTTTTTTTTTTTTTTTATAAATCATACCAATCTTATGTTTTACTTTTTCAAAGCGTTACTCTGTCCATGGCTGCTTATATCTTGTACATCTGGGAACGGTGTTGGAGAGGGACTAATTCTCGCCGTGGCACCGATATAACGGAACTGATGCACTGCCCAGATTTTCAAACGTACTTCAACCTTCTACCTGTCCCTTAGAATGAAGATGGTGCACTGCAGGAGGGGGACAACCAAGACCTGCAGTCCACTGGGTTCACATTCAGTTGATTCAGTGGTACTACTACTACTACTGTTACTGTTACTACTACTATTACTACTACTGCTACTATTACCGCTGCTGCTGCTACTATATTCGGAGACAAATGTTCATTAAATATTCTATGTCTTCTACCTCTCACTTTCCTCTGCTCATAAAAATTCGTAAGGTGAGAGGGACTGTATATTCCTCTACCCATATATTATTCTATTATTATGATGGTCTAGGGAGGAGAATGACTGACATGCCTATGGGATGAAGTGGGTGTTGTGGAACTGCAGGCCAACTTTTTTCCTCGACTGTACCTTTTCTACAAATTTTTCTTGATTGTACCATTATTGTTACTGAAAATCCTGACGACAATGACTTACTTTGTATCCCCTCAGTCGTGTTTACTGCGGAATCTCATTTTGTGATGTTTATTCTCTTTTCAATATCTGGATAATTTCTCGTCCTTACTTCTTTTTTTTTTTTATTAGGCTATTATTGGTGTCATCCCACTTAGACGATTCCCATCTGAACGATCGTGTGTTTTTCGGTGTTTTTGCCATCCCATTTAGGCGATTCGCAGACAGAAGATTGTAGTTAATAATTATATCAACGGATTACATACCATTCTTTGATGAAATGATGTCAGTATTTTTCTTTATGTACCTAAATAAAATATCTGTGTATCTATCTGCCCATCTGTCTAATTATCAGTCACTCTATTTTGACTCATATATATATATATATATATATATATATATATATATATATATATATATATATATATATATATATATATATATATATATATATATGTACATGTATAGTATATGTGTGTGTAATTTGGCTAATGCTGCGCGCCATTTCGACAACATGGCGTTTCGTCACCAGTACATTTCGTTAAAAGACAGTTCAGTTCAAAGTGTTACATCCTCAATTACAGGTATATCATAATCTTTGTGACTAACTCTTCGCTTTTTCATGCATATCCTTAATAAGCAAGGTTAGTGTCATGGCCTTGAGCAACAGTTTCTGCACCTAGTCTGGAGACTGTGTGTGTCTAGCTTTGGGGAGAGTGAAGGTAACTAACACGTCATTTCAGTCACCAAACAAAGTTACTTGCCTACTTTGTTTACACTATGATGACCAGACATCGAACTGCCTAGTTTATTGAGACTTCCAGTTTACATGGCAGAGACAGATCACTAATAAACTAATGGTTTTGCCACTAAAACAGTATGTAATGTTCATTCTTTGCTAGGAGGACGTTCATCGGTTAAATTTCATGCATAAGAAAAACACAAGTAATTGCTAATGAAATATATTTTACTATTAATATCAGATAATGTTTATGAGATGGCAATAACGATACAGCATGGAGACAAAGAATTTTCCAACTGGGAATCGTCTCTCTGGGATGCAATCGTTTATCTGGAAACCGTCTTGGTGGGACTAAACCATCTTATTTAAGCTGTTTGTTATTCTCTCTCTCTCTCTCTCTCTCTCTCTCTCTCTCTCTCTCTCTCTCTCTCTCTCTCTCTAGCTCCTAACATTCCTTCTTAATCTCAAACAGTGACTCCTAATCCTAAATCTTTCGAACACGCCTCGGTCTCCTTCCTTAACCTCTTCTCGCTCACCACACGTCATACTGTCTCTCGCCCGTCGCCCTCTACCTCACATTCTTTCCCATTGACCAAATGTCATGGTAGCCTCAATTTTTACACTTTTTAAAGCACTTTGAGTATGGTGAATGTTTTATCTTTCAATATTTCTAACGCCATACTATTACATTCAGCTTAGCAGGAACTATTTTAAGCTGATGGAAGTAAATATAGCCTTGATTAACTTCCATGGTGTAAATAAATAAAATCAGTGAATAAAGTCGTCTGGCGGTGGTGTCAATAGTAAAGGGAGTTTATGAAGGCCATAGTTAAGTCTTCAGTTAGGAACGTCTCTCCTAACCTCAATAAAACTATCTCAAAATAGCAAGGAGACACAAAAATATGTCGCTGGTTTCAGAACGTTAAGAATACGGCCTTCTTCTCACACACTCCACGCTTTCCCCAGCCAGGATTAAAAGTTCACCTATCATTTCGATGCATCTGCTTTCCATTCATGTCATATCCATCACTTTCCTCCCTGGCGCATCATATCAAAGAGAATCATAACAAGACTCATCCTTCCCGGACTCACAACTCACATTATCCTTCACACTCTCACACTCTCCTTTATCCCTTACCCTAACCAAAGTGCACATGTCCTTTACACTGTTTCTCACACTTAGGACAATCTCTCTCTCTCTCTCTCTCTCTCTCTCTCTCTCTCTCTCTCTCTCACACACACACACACACACACACACACACACACACACACACACACACACACACTACCTCGTTCCCAGCCGTCGCCTAGTGTCCAGCGAGCATAAAACCAGGAAGATGGTGTTTTGAGACACGGTGACAAGGGGGCGCAGGAGGGATGAGGTGGGTCATAGTGAGGCTGCTGCCGTGTTGTGATGTGGCATAGGAGAAGACAGTGCGGGGGGGGGGGGGGAGTTGGGAGAGAGGGAGAGGGAGGGCGTTGGAAGGAGAGGGGTTGAAATAGTAAGGCGATGTTGGAGTGAGACGAGAGGTTGGCGAGAACCTTCAGTAGAGAGGATGACACTCCTACTTCACCGTTTGCTTGTCTACGTCATCCGTAACTGGTACAAGGCCTATTTTTAATATATTAAGGAAGTACAGTTTCACTTCAGAGGAAAAGTGCATTTTCTGCATTTTGTGACATATCAAATAATTATAAATCTGAACATTGATAATAGGTGTCTATCTACCTATCCATCTATCTATCTATCTGTCTATCTACCTACCTACCTACCTACCTACCTATCTATCTATCTATCTATCTATTTGTCTCTATCTATCTGTCTATCTATCTATCTATCTGTCTATCTATATAATATTCAGATATATGGATACATAGATATACGAAAACTAAGAATAACCTTAACAGCAAATGATAATGAGTATGTGTATGAGGGATTCGTTAAGTGATCTCCGCAGGTGAAAATATTAGTGTTCTCCCTCTTCGCAACACCTGCTCTCACCTCCCAGTCAGTGTGCCTTTAAGGTGGACCTCCCACCATCGCTCATCCAGGTGGGTTGTTGTGTGTATCCCTCACCTGCGCCACACACACACACACACACACACACACACACACACACACACACACGTGATGACAGAGAAGAACAGAGGCATCATTCCGTGTTGCAATATGGTATGACATTCAGCCAGTCCTAAAGAAGGGTGACCATTCCCAACCCTCTTCTCAGAAGTGTTCGAGTCGATTCTTAACATAAAAATTTTAAAGCATCTTTCCTATCACAACCTTCTTTCTGATCGTCAGTATGGGTCCCGTCAGGGACGCTCCACTGGCGATCTTCTCACCTAACTTTCAGACTCCTGGTCATCCTCTCTTCGGAACTTTGGCGAAAGCTTTGCCATTGCACTTGATATTTCAAAGGCTTTCGATTGAGTCTGGCATAAATCTTTAATTTCCAAGCTGCTCTCTTACGGTTTCTATCCTTCTATCTGTGCCTTCATCTGTAGCTTCCTTTCTGGTCGTTCTATAGCTGCTGTTGTAGACGGCCATCGTTCTCCTAGATCTATTAACAGTGGTGTTCCTCAGGGCTCTGTTCTATCACCAACTCTCTTTCTTTTATTCATCAATGATCTTCTAAGCTGTACATCTAATCCTATCCACTCGTATGCTGATGATTCCACCCTTCACCTTTCCATTCGGTTCCTGCAACGTCCATCTCAGCAGTTATTTCAACAAACAAGGGATGAGAATATGGCACACCTAATGTCTGACTTGGCTCGTATCTCTGACTGGGGTAAAAATAATCTTGTTGCTTTAATGCATCAAAGACTCAGTTTTTACACCTATCAACCCGACAGAATCTTCCACAGGTATACCCACTAATTTTAATAATATCCAGCTCAATCCTGCATCATCCTTGAACATGCTTGGGGTTTCATTCACATGGGACTTATCTTGGAAAGATCATATTGCATCTCTTGTAAAATCTGCTTCCAAGAGATTAGGTGTGCTAAGCCGACTCCGTGCCTTCTTTACCCCTGCACAGTTGTTGACTTTATACACGGGTTTTATTCGCCCCTGTATGGAGTACAACTCTCATGTGTGGGGAGGCTCTCCACATACAACTCTTCTCAATAGGGTGGAGTCAAAGGCTATTTGTCTCATCAACTCTCCTTTTACAGGCTCCCTTCAACCTCTGTCTCTTCGCCGCATTGTTGCCTCTTTATCTCTTTTCTATCGCTACTTCAATGGTCACTGCTCCTCTGCACTGTCTGTTTGCATCCCTCCACCTCTACGACGGGCGCATAGCACCCGTCTAGCAACAAACTCTCATCCCTTTTCTGTCCAAGTCTCTAATGCAAGAGTTAACCGTTACTCCCAGTCTTTCATTTACGAAACAGGTCAGCTCTGGAACTGTCTCCCTCTGTCTGTATTTCCTACTTTCTATGATCTCCAGTCTTTCAAACGTAGTGTGTCCAGGCATCTCGAAATGAATGGATCTTGAATTTGTCTTTCCTTTGTATTGTTTTTGTTTTGTTTTTCTTGGAGGGAACGTTCATGCGGGCTCAGCCTTTGGTTCCTTCTTCCTCGCATTAAAAAAAAAAAAACGAGCAACACCGTTACCAGTCGCACCTCATCTCATAAACTCATATATTCTTCAGTAAACTTTCCTATATGGTTTAGTTAATGATACTAAACAAGGTCTTAGTGTGAAAGCTAAAAGAGGACTGCATGGAGGAATGTTGGTTATAATAAAAACGTACTCTGATATGAATGCAAGTTTGGTGTGGCATGAGTGACAACTATGGAACAGAGTCTTATTATGAAGAATGTGTGTGGTGTGTAGAGACTGGATAAGACAATAAATTATGTGATTCGCTAAGTATGTCCATGAAGTAAAGAAAACTACTTTCAACAGAGTAACACAAAGTGTGCTTAGATGGTTTGGTCATATCAAGAGATAGGATATAGATACCGTGATGAAAAGTATATATGAGTGAGAGGGTTAGAGGAGGCATGGTAGCCTATAACAAACATGGACGGATATCGTAAATGAGTGTGAAAACCTGGATTTGGATGTTAATTTGCCCATCTGTGCCCAGGGTTCCTGTATGAGGGATTTTGCTGGAATGGTACTAAGCGTATCGCCCTCCGCCTATCGGTTCATAGTCGCAAAACTCATTGGTCCATTCCCCGGGGTTTTCTTCTTTATTCAGTCTAGGAAATGCCTAATTCTGATCTCAGTTTAGGACGCTAGGTGCAGATCAGTTAGGTTACAGATCTGAAAAGGGGTCTAGGTGTTTGAATTATAAGAACAGATGCCTATAGGTATAGCCCCCTCCTCTCCGTGCTTACCTATATGTGACAAAGTCGTAGTACTAGAGTAAGGATATGAACGAATATACACCTCCTCTGCATGCTTCACACAGTGGATCAGAGATTCAAAGCCTATTGTGTGAACCGTATGCTAGAGATGTCAGCACTTCCTATTCAAAATTTAACAAAAATGGCATCCCATCACCAAGTCTCGGCGTCCCCAGGAGGGGGGGGGACCATCAAAGACTCCACCATCTGCCCCTCTCCCGGTGACGATCAAGCGAGATGCTTGGAGCCACTGTCTGACTATACTTCACCATTTCTGCAACACTTGCAGCTTTTCCTCTAACTTTCTGTTGAACACCACCTCTCCTCCTCTACGCCTCAACTTCTCTTCCTCATTGACACTCAGTTGTCTGAAGTGCAGATAGCAAACCCTTCTCGGGATCCTCCTACTTTCTCTATACTCACTCAAAGCCATAGGTGGTTGTTGTGTATATGAATGCAACAACATATCTTGCTTTCATGTTCCTGACCTTGAATCTTGTGAATTCTCTACTTTCCGGTTTCGGCTATCCTGTCATTCTCGGACTAAATATATCTGTGCTGTTTACTTATCCCAAATTCTACTGACTATTAAAAATTCATCAAGTATCTTACTTTTAAGATGGAACACATCCTATCAATTTCTCCTTTCTCTGGAATCCCTATTCTAAGTGATTTCATTGTTCAGCACCACCATTGGCTCTCCTCTCCTTTCACTGATCCACCTGGTGAAAAAACCTACATCCTTTCTATCCTTAACCCGCGGCGTCCCGGGGACGTACTTCCACGTCCTCACGTTTTGTCACAGCTAATCCCGGGGACGTACTTCAACGTCCTGCAATTGCAAGGTTCATAATTTCCACAATTTTCAATTTTCGCGAGTCATTTTTGGTACATATACACGTGACACCTTCCTCAACAAGATGCCAGGCAGAGACAATGCCTTACCCAGCATGACCTCCTCCCCCCCCCTGCATGCCATTGTCTCAGCAATTCACCTGTTATCAGTGACCTGGCCAGTATAGCCATGTCATGCCACGGTACGAAATTCAGGGCCAGAGTGATTCCCCAATCAATGACAATGTGAAGGACAAACTTTACATAGCATTAGAGGAAGAAACAGTTAGAAATGATGATCAGGTAATGTGGCAAAAAAAGGTCAGGTATTAGTGAGTGAAACAATGCTTATAATGCCTATATTACTGCTTGAAAACCAATATACTCTTGTACTACATATAAATTCGTAACAGTAAATAAATAAATACCGTTTATGAGTGGTGTGAAATAGTTATCCTCCCATAGAACTCGTTTTCTTTGGTGCCAGCCTGATAGAAAACCCAGTAAGGTAAGGAGGCTCTCCTACCTGTAATGAGTATTTTAAACCTCAGGTGAGCGATTTCTCTATGAATTTTCGATGTTTCTCACCAAAAGCGAAAGTTTTAGCAAAAAAAAAAAGGGTCGAAAAATGGTTGGGATTGGGGGGTACCAGTGGTCAAAAAGTGGTCGGGACGGGGCGGGTTAATGACCTAGAACAGCTTGTACAGCACCCTACCCGTATCCCTGACTGCCTTGGAGAGACTTCCAACTTACTTGATCCCTTCCTTACAACTAATCCATGTTCTTATGCTGTTAATCTTTTCTTTGCATTGGGCTCCTCTGATCACAACCTTATCACCACAATCTGTCCTATTGCTTCAGTAGGGTTTGTGGACACTCCCAAGAAGTGGTGGCTGTGGCACTTTGAAGATGGAAATTGGGAGGCTTTCAGGCAGTACTTCTTTGATTTTCCTTGGAATACTTATTGCTTCCATGACCGAGAGCCATCTGAGGGTGCCTTGCGCATTATGGAGGCTATTCTCTCGGGCATGGAAACATACATTCCTATCTCATATCCTGTGACCAATGCAAAAAAATAAAAACTTGGTTTAATCACGCATGTTCTAATGCTGTCCACAACAAGGAGAAGGTCTAAAAAAGGTACCAAAGCCGACCCAATCCTTAGTCTCATATCATCTATACTTTTGCTTGGAGTCGTGCTAAGTCTGTTCTTCGCTCTGCTAAAATATAATTTCATTCGTACTTAATACTCTGAGCTCTCCAACTCAAAATTTTTCCGCTCCTTGTAGCACATTGCCAAAAGCCTTTCTTATAACTTTATCTCATCATCCTTCCCTCCTCTTTTCCACTCTGATGGCTCTGTTGCTATTCCTTCTACTGATAAAGCAAAACTCTTCGCTCAGACTTTCTCCGCCAATTCCACCTTAGACGACTCCAGAGCATTTCCTTCGTCACTTCCCCCCTCTGACTTCCTCATGGTTGACATTAAAATTTTTTCACTTGATGTATTTTCTCCCATCATTGACCTCAGTAATAAAATATGAGCCTGTTAGGGTCCCTACTGTTGTCCTCAACATTTGTGTTTCTGTGCTTGCATCCTGCCTACGTAAACTCTTTTGCCTTTGTCTCTCAACTTGTACCTTTCCTTTTTGCTGGAAGTTTGATTGTGGCGTCTGGCAATAGATAGATAGATAGATAGACTGTTCTCACTCGGCCTGTCCCAAAGATGGGTGACCATTCCCATCCCTCTAATATCGCCCAGTTGCTTTAACATCCTGTTTTTCAAAAGTTTTTGAGTCTATTCTTAACTTGAAAAAATAAAAACATCTTTCATATCACAACCTTCATTCCGATCGTCAGTGTGATTTCTGCCAAGGACGCTCCACTGACGATCTTCTCACCTACCTTTCAGACTCCTGGTCATCCTCCTTTCGGGACTTTGGCGAAGTCTATGCCACTGCACTTGACATCTCAAAGGCTTTCGATCGAGTCTGGCATTAATCTTTAATTTCCAAACTGCCCTCTTATGGTTTCTATCTTTCTATCTGTGCCTTCATCTATAGCTTCCTTTCTGGTCGTTCTATAGTTGATGTTGTAGACGGCCACCGTTCTTCTCCTACTATCCATTTCAGAGGCGGAGTTGCGCTGTTTTTCGCAAATATCTCCTAAGCGAATCGTTGGATCAGTATGATATTTCAACACAGTACTTTTGACATCCGGGCCTAATTTATGACCCTTAAACCATACTGCTACATATGTTACATTAGGAGTTTACTGAAGGATATTAAGCCTAATCCAGTCATCAAATCTAAGTTGTTATACAAAATCGGACGAGTGCAACTGTGTGGGGTAGCTCCTCCATTAACACCCTGAACAACCCTCTGACCATTCCTTCCCTACCCCCCAATATCGCATTCACCCCCTCCCCGTTTCTCTCTTCACTCCCAGTCACACCATCCCTCTCCCATCTTTGCACTTCCGTTTTCTTTTTTCATTCTAATTGCATACATAATATTTGAATATGACAGTATGTATATACTTATCATACATTAGTAATATTATTTAACACAGTTACCTACTGTTGTGTGTGGCCATGAAAACCAGAGTGGGTCAAACGACCATAAAATCATTGGCTAATTACGTTGTTATGGCCGTATCATTACCGATGTATCTACGGTTACCAAAAATATGAAGTCAGTTTTGTTTTTGGGCAACCAAATAAAATCGTTCATGGTTGCTTTATTTGTTCATCTTTTATTTTTAATAAGCAATTTATGCTTTCATTGAATATCCTCAGTCTCCCGTATCACTTCCCCCCTCTCTGAGGTACCCCCCCTTCCTCTTCCCGAGGTTATGACATCAGCAGGTACAGGGGATAGATCATTGACTGTCGAGGCACGCCCACTAACAACAGTATCTACAATGTCTTCCCGTTGCCCCCGTGGATGCAGGACAGCTTTTATCATTCGTCTTGCCACTTTGTTCAAGAGGGAAAGCACCCGTGGTCGAACTTACATAAGTTTGAATAGGTGAGTACATAGTTTTGTCCATGTTTATAGTATATGTGCTGTGTTTCTTTGAATACGGCGGGCATAATAACCACCCACTTCACTTTATTTTGTTCGAGCATTTGCTAGACAATGGTATAAAAAGTAAAAATTACACCAAAAATATTCAATCGGTACTGTTGCTATATAAGTGTAAAATAATGTTGGCAGAATCACTGACAAAAAAATCATAATGATCTCATGGATAACAATTATACCAATTATCTTGGAGTCAATTATTTATAGGGGAGAACGAGGTCTCTGGCTGTGAAAGCAAAGTAAGATGCTGCTGGTTCATAAGGCTGTGGGTAAAGATTGAGCCACAAGACCCTTTTCCTTCGAGTCTTTTATGTCTATAATAACCTACCATCTTTTGCATTATGCGAGTAGTGATGTAATAGACTTTCCTGTGTAAGTGAACTTGCAATCTATATCAAATTTTTTTCTGTTTTATGTTATGTGTACACGTTTCTTAACATACATAACAGTAAGGCAGACTGTATTATGTCGCAATGTCATATTATAGAAGAAATGCAAAATATAACAACACTGATCTTTATGCGCACAGGCCTTACGAGCGAGTTGCGAACATCATGGGCACGAGTGTGTCAACAGTGAGGAGCATTGTCAGCAAAGCCGCCACATCCTCCCCTTCCACACCAGCACCACTGTCCACAACCTACACTGGATGCTTCGACAACTTTACTGTCGGTGCAATACGCCGCCACATCCACAGAAAGTTTTCAGAAAGACAACATTTAACACTCAGTGTCATATCAGCTGATCTGAAAACAGCTGGTATTATCCCCGAGGATACCTCTGAAACAACAGTTTGGCGGATCCTGCACGCCATGGGATTCCGATACAGAGTGTCACAACGCAAGATGTATGTGAGGAAGGAATCGCTGGAGGTGGTGTGTCGTCGGATAGCCGCTCTCCGGGCTCTACAACGCCACCGGAAGGAGTGAAGAACGGTGGTGTATGTGGATGAGACATGGTTTACCACCAGGATGGGCCACAGTAGGGAGTGGGTGGATACCACTCAGGCTCCCATCAGCATCAGCTACAGTCGTCAGGTACCACCTGGTGAAGGGGAGCGATTTGTGGTGGTCGCAGCTGGCATGGACGAAGGTTTTGTTGACGGTTCCCACCTGTGCTACCCAGCCAAAAGTAACCAGGGTGACTATCATGGGGAAATGAACGGAGAACTGTTCCAGCGATGGCTAACCACGCAGCTCCTTCCGTCACTGCCAAATCCATCGGTGCTTGTACTGGATAATGCACCTTACCACAGTCAGCTAACAGAGGAGAGTCGATGCCCTACCACAGCCACCAGGAAGGCGGACCTCATCAGATGGCTGGAGCAGCACAAAATTTCCATCCCACCTGCTGCCACTCGCCCTGAGCTGCTGCTCCTTTGCCAGCAGAACCGCCCACAACCCCAGTATAAAATCGACAACACCATCCGTATGTGGGGCCACGAGGTCATACGGTTGCCACCTGGCCACCCAGAACTCAACGCCATCGAGCAAGTATGGGGCTGTATGAAGCGCCATGTGCGCTCCACACTACAACGGTTTACCCGGACGGACCTACAGGATAGATTGGAGGAAGCCAGGCATATGGTACACAAGGACGTGTGGACGGGGGCTGTTCAGCACTCCCGCAAATTTGAAGAAGAATACTGGAAGACTGACAACATACACGAGGGAGTGGAACCCATTATTATCAACATCGCCAGTGATGATGAAGATGATGACGTCTTCTTTGAAAGTGATGTTGAATAAATTTTGTTATATTGTTTACATAGTTTTAGTCCTACAATATGATATATTGCTCCAACTTAATAAATGTAATGGAATGTATGTAATAGTATTTACAATAAAATGACGATGTATGTATGTATATATTGATGAATATTACGCATCATACACAATAGAGCATTGGAGTTTATAATTTTGTAATAATATAAATAGAGACAGGTAAAACAATAAATATATACACTGGACCATGTTCACATTTTTGGATGAATACACAGTATTGTAATAATAGTAATAACTTCTCCGAGAAGGTTCAGGCAACAAGTGATACAATTTGTAGTTCGTGAATTTCAATGGTTGACCATAAACACTGCAAACATATAGGCATAGCTTCTATTACACGTACGTAATCATCCTGATGTGCAGTACTTTCTACGCGAAATACGACTTGCATCCATTGCAAGTAATCATATCAATACGTCTACAACTACATAACATTCTTACATTATAATACAGTGCTGGGATAATGAGGGAGGGACACGAGAGTGATGAAGGAGGCGAGGAGCTCGGGGAAAATGGGAGGGATAACGAGGACGAGAAGGGGGAGAAGTAGGGGTAGTTAAGGAATAGTTTGGGAGGGTGTTGGGGGGGCAACACTTTCCTTCGAATGCGTCAACATGACTAGTCGACTTTCTGTTATTTTTCGCGAGTAAACTCCTCACATAACATAAATAGCAATATGGTTTAAGGGTCATAAAATAGGCCCGGATGTCAAAAGTGGTGTGTTGAAATACCATACTGATCCAACGATTCGTTTAGGAGATATTTGCGATAAACAGCGCAACTCCGCCTCTGAAATGGATTGTAGATCTCTCAATAGTGGTGTTCCTCAGGGCTCTGTCGTATCACCAACTCTCTTCCCTTTATTCACCAATGATCTGCTAAGCTGCACATCTTACCCTATCCACTCATACGCTAATGACTCCATCCTTCACCTTCCATTCTCTTCCCGCAGCGTCCATCTCAGCAATTACTTCAACAAACATGGGATGAGGCTACGGCACACCTAATGTTTGACTTGGCTCATATCTCTGATTGGGGTAAAAATAATCTTGTTTTTAATGCGTCAAGAACTCAGTTCTTACATCTATCAATCAGACAGAATCTTCCACAAGAGTGTCTTCTAATTGTTAACAACATCCAGCTCAATCTTGCATCATCTTTAAACGTACTTGAGGTTTCAGTCTGTCGGGATTTATCTTGGAAAGATCACAGCATTTCTCTTGTAAAATTTGCTTCAAAAAGATTAGGTGTGCTAAGCCAACTCCGTGCCTTCTTTACCCATGCACAGTTGTTGACTTTATACATTTTTTTTTTTTTTTGCCCCTCTGTAGAATACAATTTCATGTGTAGGGAGGCTCCCTACATACAGTTCTTCTCAACAAGGTGGATTTAAAGGCTTTTCGTCTCATTAACTCTCCTCCTCCTACTGACTCCCTTCAAACTCTGTCTCTTTGCTGCACTGTTGCATGTTTATCTCTTTTCTATCGCTACTTCAGTGGGCACTGCTCCTCTGAACCGTCTGCTTGCATCCCTCCACCACTACACCAAGAACGTAACACCCGTCTAGCAACAAACTCTCATCCCTTTTCTGTCCAGCTCTCTAATGCAAGAGTTAACCGTTACTCCCAGTTCTTCATGTATGCAACAGGTCAGCTCTGGAACTGTCTCCCTCTGTCTGTATTTCCTACTTCCTATGATCTCAAGTTTTTCAAACGCAGTGTGTTCAGGCATCTCGAAATGATCAGATCGTGAATTTGGCTCTCTGTTATCTTATTTTTGTTTTTTCTTAATGGGAACAATCTTGCGGGCTCCTGGTCTTTGGCTCGTTATTCTTGCATAAAAAAATCATTCACACCCTTCATGTAGTACTCAGACGCCGCCATGTATGCAAGACATCACAGTGGGGAAGGAAACACTATGAGGCAACTGTACACTGGACAAAACAAATGTGTGCTCTGGCCAACCTCTTCGTGAACCTTTGGATGTGGACATGAATAAAAACAAAGCAATAGAGGCATATGGCAACAGATGACAGCACGGTGTGGGAGAGTGTGAGTGGTGAATGGGCCAGAGGGGTAAGCGGGATTGGCGGGGATCTGGTGGTTTGGTAGTGGAAAAATAGTCTGATTTTACCTGATGGAACTTTGCCATTTCTTCCGCTTAAATCTAAGTCGTGTTTGCATGAAACTTCGGTGAACCTAAGTGACTGAGATAAACATAATATCATTGGTTAATAATCAAACCTCCCCTCCAGTCAAACGACACTTAAAACAAGCGCGCTATAGGGTGTAAGTGCATTTTTTAGATATTACAATGATAGGATGATGAAAAAAAAATTATATTAGCGACATCTATATGTTTTATCTACAGTACAGTAAAGTAGCCTAATTTGCACATCTATGTTATACAGTAAGGATTTGTCAGCCTTCATATTAATGTGTGTAACTATTCGCCTTTATTTTGAACTTCAGATTCACTTACGTTGCTGCTGGCTTCAGTATTGGAATGATTATCATTTTATTACGAATTTCTAGAATGGCATATACCATAAAAGGATTTAAAATGATGCGCAGATGATTAGCGTGTGAGGTGACGCCAAGATTCCGGGGACTTGAATGATGTGTTAGTGTCTTATTTCACTAAACCTGCTGATGACAGTCTTTGAAAACATGTGTAAATAGGATAAAAGGAAATATCTAGGAATTATATGCATAACAAATCGCCAAGGGTGGTATTACTCGTATGCGTAAGATACGCCATTTTGTGACTACTTTTACATTGCTACGTTGGAGCTGGAGAGGGTTTCCTTTTACCTGGTGCCGCCAATACAACCGAACGGCTCCTCTGCCTGGTTAATGCAAACGTCCCTCAGCTCCCTCCCTATCACCCGAAAGGAGGATGGGGGAATGCTGGATAAAGGCAACTAAAGCCTGCAGTCCGTCGGATTCACATGCAAGAGAACCTGACGCAACAACAGTATGTCAAGTTAGTATTAACGGCGCTGATATATTACTATGTGAAGTCTCTTGAATCCTTACATCGTTATAATACATTTTCTCATCAACAAGACCAATCAATTATATCGTGTTAGACAGCCAATCAAGTATATATAACTTGCGTGGTGGCTTAGAGTTGTGTGATTTATTGTGCCAGCCCGTGAGAGAGAGAGAGAGAGAGAGAGAGAGAGAGAGAGAGAGAGAGTTTAGAAAATGCTGGTGAATAATACAGGAGACTGAACAGAGGTGAGGTGAGGAAAAGGCTGGTGAATAATGAAGAACAGTGAAGAGAAACGAACGGATATGAGTTGCTGGACCACGACGATATGCTACCGAGAAAAGAGGTGGTAGGGCGACCTGATGCAGTTCATTGGGTGAAAAAAAAATAAATAAATAAATAAGAGGCGAATGTTTTTATGGCGAAAGGAGGTAGTATGGTGAATGATCAAGGTAATGCGTGGCGATGAAGCGGAAGTTGAGTACAAGAGAATAAGGAGAGTGAAGATAACGTGGAAGATAGAACGCGGGGGAAAAAAGACAGAGGAAGACAGAAACATACAGAAATAAGAGAAAGACAGAAAATTACAGAGAACTAGAAAATAAAACAGTCAGAAGTAAGAGTAACAGATGACAGAGCAGAGGAAACAAGGAAGAATGACAATCGAAGGCGAGAAAAAGAAGACATAATTAAGAATAAAAGCAAAGATAAGACGGATGAAAGACCCAAGGCGGAAATGGTAGATAGATAACATGACAGGTAAAAAAAAAATAAATGAAAAGAAAAGTAAGGTATAGGACAGGAGAAATGAGAGAGACTACACAAAGAAAAAAAAGAAAGAAAAAACAGCAAACAAGAGAGAAGAAAGACAGGAGAAGACAGCAAGTAAACAGAGCTCGTTGTGTGTGTTATTGATGAGCCTTCGCCAAGACTACATGTAATAGAGTGTCTGTCAGTATGCATTTTTGCCAGCTAATTTATATACCTCATGCTGACATATTTCTCTCTCTCTCTCTCTCTCTCTCTCTCTCTCTCTCTCTCTCTCTCTCTCTCTCTCTCTCTCTCTCTCTCTCTCTCATAGAATTCAGGGACGATGTTTATTAACTTTCTTAAGTATAAGTTTGCACAGGATTGGTTATATATTCGCTTCTTTTCACCAAAACATCTATCAAAAATTTCACAGGCAAATTTAAGATGAATATTAAAGAGACAAATGAAATAAAATAAATTCTGATGCATGGTAATGGTTAACTGTTGATGACACATGTTTTGTAAATTTGTTAGGATTCTTTGTAAACACGACCCCACACTGACTTAACACAGTAGTCTATAATCAGTGTAAATCAGCTGGTCCAATCCCAGAGCTGACCATTAGATCCCATTATTCTCGTACACGGTGAGACACGCACCTTTATCCAGCTTATACCAGTACAAACTTCCACTTAAACCACCAGCCCCCACAACTACCACCACTGTCACAATCACCACCACTACCACCACAATTACCACAATTACCACCACAATTGCCACCACAACCACCACCACGATCACAGTCACCACCACTTCTACCAAAATTACGACCACATTTACAACCATATGACAGTCACTATCACTATCACCACAGTTGCCACTGCAAATACCACCACTATCACAGTTAACACCACTACCGTCATAATTGCCACCACAACTACCACCACTATCACAATCACCTTTACTACCACCACAATCGCCACCACAAACACCAATACTGATAACACCACAACAATGATAACATGCAATGTTTAGTCATCAGAGATATCTTATTCTTGCAATCGCCACACGAAAATTTTCACCAGAAGATATGTTACGAAATAGAGGGGTTGGACAGAGCCTTCATTAATCCCTCATTGCTACAGGTATCTCTCCAAAGCTAAATCAAATCGTCCAGCAACAAGAATAAGTTATAAAATTCGTCATTGTATTGGTGACGTTGACTTTCATAGCCAAGCGTTTTGGAGTAATATCTCAGCTAATGACAGACGATTTTCTAAAGCTGAGTGAATCATAGGAGCCTGAATGTTAACTCCTTCAGCTCGTGGACACCAGTTTGTAATGTGCTTGTATCAGACGGTTACATTCAACTCAGGCAGGTCCTCTCGTAGTGTAGGAGTATATAAAACCTGTATCTACCACCTCAAATTAAAAAAAGCCATCCCAACCTTGAATAAAATCATCTTGAGGTAGTAAAAATTAAATAAAAACCTCATCATAGTGAAGTGGTTATGACTTGATGCTGTTGTAGTTGTGGCCCGAGGCTCATCTGAACGTGAACCAGTGGACTGCAGACTGACGCTTCTCTTTCCCTGCAGTCCATCCTCCTCCTCCACCCAAATTCCTCATCCACTCTCTTCTTACTCTCTCTTACTTATCTTTTCACCTCTCTCTTTCTCTCTCCATATTACTCACCTCCGTCTCTCAACTTCCTCCATGCCTCTGCTTCCCATCCACTCACTATATCCATTCTTCTTTTGCGCCACAGCTTGTCTCACCTCTTCATTCCACCATTCTGTTCCTTGCACCACCTTTTGTCCTCTTTTCACCCCACACACTAGCTCACATGCTGCACTGATTGCTTCTGTGAATATCTTGCACACACCTTCCACCTCCCCCATCTGCTTCAATTCATATTTACCCAGTCACTCCTCCACTACTCTCTTATGTTCTGCCTTTTTTCCATCCTCTTGCAACCTCTCACCTCTCCTTGTATGGACTACTTTCTCCTCTCCTTCTCTCCTTCTATTCATCCATTGCATATGTACATTGACTTCCACCACCACCAAGTGATGGTCCGAAAGTCCACTCCCCCAACCTCTGTATGCTTTTTTATCCATTACATACCTCCTCATTCTCTTATCCACACAAACACACACTCAATCATTGCCTTCCGTTCATTCAGTTCACAACCCACCTTCTTCAGCACTGGCCACGTTTACCTGTGGATCACTTTGTGCCTAAAGAGGGTATTGGCTATCATCAAAATTTTTTTGCCTAAAGAGGGTATTAGCTATCACCAACCCCCTTACTGCACAAATGTCCACAATAGCACTGCCATTCTCATCCACTTCTGCAGGCACACCCCACTCACCGACTACTTTATCCACCTTCACATTCCCCTCTTTTCCATTCATATCTCCAATCAAAAACCCCCTCTCATTCCTCTCACACTTTTCGATGCATGCTTCCTCATTTCCCAGAACTCTTCTTCTTTCACTCTGCTCGCACTGTCTACCGTTGGCTAATGTGCACACACGGTCGCCCACGTTTGTATTCCTACTCTTAGTCTTATACACAATCCTTGATTCAACTGATCCATGCTCTCAACAGTATATACACCCTTTTCTTGACCTCTCATTCTCACCTACTCCCGTACATATACCCTACCCATACTCCCACTCTCTCACACTGTCACCCCTCCATTACCATATTAGCTGTGAATCTTTAAATTGCATCATAAAAGTATATGAATTTCTTTAACCCTCTGTATTCAGAAATAAGTAATACCGACATTATATTTATGTATTCCTCCTATCTTATTATATGCTTACTACAAAACCTTCCCTATCGTGTGTGTGTGTGTGTGTGTGTGTGTGTGTGTGTGTGTGTGTGTGTGTGTGTGTGTGTGTGTGTGTGTGTGTGTGTGTGTGTGTGTGTGTGGAATTCCCACTGTCACCATCATACATGTGAATTAGCGAGGATGAAGTAATTGTTACCTACAGATTTGCTTTAAACATTAACATTATTTCTATAGCCTACTTAAAAATATGTTTGCCCCACAACCTTCCCGATCACACCTGACTCTCTCCATTCTCTGTGCAATCCTCACTGTCGCTATCAAACGCGTGTTTTAGCGAGGACCAACGCGACATTACTTTCATGTTGGCAAACAAAGGAAGTACCCGATTCTTGTTTATGGCTATATGCTTCCTCCAACAACTTCTATTATCACATGCAACCTATAATTTCCTTTTTGTTAAATCCACCTTGTCAACATCAAAGGCGTGATTAAACAGGGACGAATGTACTATATTTTCAGACTTCTGTAAATGTTTGGCCGAAGTAACAGAAGCAGCGGGAATGAAAGAAAAAAGGGATGTTACTTTCTGTGAGGTCGGAATAGTTTTATGGATTTAAATGCACATTTGAAGGCTGCATGACTTTTGACGGCTTATTGTTTGTGAACAAAAGGTGTAGAGATGTTGACAGTTCCATAACAGAAAAATCTCTGCAATATATTCAAGAAGGCGTGTGAGACATGTCGTACTCTCTGCTGTGACACGATGATAATCATTTGTCAGCAGAGAATATTGTCCGCACGTACAATTCATCCACTCTAACTTGGCGCAGATTTTCGTCCTGTGACAGACCATTTCATGCTGCTCAGTGGCAGAATGGGACAATGTTACGGCTCTACATCTTCTCCATAATGCGTGACTAGGGCCATACTGTAATTTTTATCTTTGTTACAACGCAGCATTCGAAATGGTGAGATGGCAGTTTTACGCCTAATTAAAACAAATAGAGAATAGACCAAAACAAGTGTACTAATAGAAGACGCAAATCACATGACTGTACTAGAAATGAAACTTCCAAATTATGTTTCAGGTGACATAGGAGGCTTTATAGCATAGGCTATCGTACTTTGATTAATTTACATGTTACACTCTAACTTCCTCTAATGCCATTTATGTCATCTTACTTTTGGCATACTTTACATCAATAACATGCAAGAGAACATGCAGGTATTAAGTGCGACATAAATCTCAGAAGAAGGAGCTTTACGAAATCTCCAGATGCACTTAGGATGCCTTTCTTTGTCTCATTTGCTACAGACGAGAGGTACCTTATTACAGTTATTTCACTTTAGTTTTGTTCTCTTGTTTGCAGTCGGTGTTTCTTTTATCACCTTCTGACGGTAGCGAGAATATGACACCTAAAGTAGCTGGTGATACTGTTGTTGTTATTGTTGTGACCCCAAGCTTATCTGAAACACGAATCCAATGGCCTTCAGACATAAGTTTTCCTGTTTCTTCAGTCCACCATCCTCTTATGTGGGAATTGGGATGTTGTTGAAGGATGTTTTTATACCCATGCATTTGAGCTGCTCTATTATATCAATGTCATCACATAAAGGCATCCCTCTCCAGCACCTGCACAGGTACTTGGTTTCGTTGAGTATCCCCGGTCTGTGTGGCCGAGTAGACCCTCAACTGCAAGCACACAACTGCCTCTTCAAGACCGTCTCGTGCAATGAACCGATGTTCCATTATGGTAAACAGCCGATCCTGGACAGTCCCTAGCCTCAGCGAAGGGCGGGGAAGAGTACGAAGTTTGGTTCCTGGATGGACGACGCATTTGCGTCTCCACCCAAATAACTGGGACATCATGACAGGCTTAACACCCATTCCATTACTTGACTATATGATTACCAACCTGCTTTATAAATGGATTCCTGAGCTACAGAATACCATAGGGTTCATTATAGATCTTATACCATAGCAATGCTATTCTCGCATTTATTCATAGATAATAGGTAAACTGAATGTTCTGTATATGTTACTGAATGTGACTCTTACGTGACTGAATGTGATAACCACATGCTTTCGTTTAGAGACGCCTTGCTGTGTCTGCATTTCTGCAGCTGGGGGAGAGGGCGAGAAGTAGGTTGCACAGCTACTTGAGAGGGCAAAAGCTTGCAGCTGGGAGTGGGAGCGAGAAATAGGTTGCATAGCTAGTTGAGGGGGCAAAGGCTTGCAGGTATCACGTATCGTTTCGCTGTCCGAATTTCTCCCTGATAAACTTAGGTTAGTACAACGAAAATCATCTTCACCTTCAGGACTACCTACTGTACATCAGGGGCCCCTAAAATGGTCAGTATCTTCCCCCAGGGATCGATGGGACCATCCAAGGGGACAGTAATTGGCTGGGGGTCAGTAGGGTGCCAATGAATGATGGAGGCTCGATTGGGGCTCAGTAAATCTACTGGGGTTGAAAGCTGAAATTCAGATGAGAAATTTGAATTAAGTAGCCACATGCAGTATCATGCAATGAATTACGAATTATTGCGACACGATTTATGTATTATTACTTTTTGTCATGCATATTAGATTAGTTTTACTGAAACAAAATGATAAATTATCTGTTATGCAGAACCACATTACATGACCACACCATTATAACGTCTCTTTCACATCGATGAATTACTTTGAGTTTCTTTAGCTAGGTGAATTATTTTTACTAATACTGGATAAACATATTAAGTGTCTTAAATATACACATGAGATCTTCATTACTCTTGTCTCGTCCTATTCCTGTATATCTGTACCCGCCCCTCGTACCTCCCACCCTCTCCCTTGCCTCTCTCATTTCCCCAGTCCCAGGAAGGATGCACGTAGGTTTAGTATTGCTGTTTACCTCGCTTGCTGAGCGTACTCCCCCCATCACATACGAACCCAAACTCTGTACTGTGGAGAGCCAGTACATTTCCATCACCCACAGCAATAGGAGTGGTATCAGTGAAGTGAGTGTTGTGCAGTTACTGACAAACATAATGGCAGATGCTGATACCAAGAGGAGATGCCGACAATATTCACAAGAACATTTGAAATTTGTTGTCATCACTTCGGTTACCAATTAAACAATGCACATATGCCTATCATTTGAAAAGACTTTCAGTAATGATGCCATGAAACCTTCGAAGATGAAAGACCCCCTTGAAAGGGTTCTCTCTGACAAGGAAAACAAAGGTTTTCATTATTTCAAGGCACTGAAGAAATGAACCATTTGTAAAGACATTTTTTTCACAACACCTGCCAGTGTTGATAATGAAGAACTGAAGGCATCATACAGTATCTCCCTCACCATAGCAAAGAAAGGAAAATCGCATACAATAGATCATAATTCCAACAGTTAAAAAGGTGACTGAACCTGTTATGAAGAAAGACTCTCAACCTGTCCTAAAATGTCTGCCATTATGTGCCAATACAGTGCAACGACGAACTGATGAGATGGCCAATGATGTGGAAAAAAACTTTGACATCTTAGCTTCAACACTCCAAGTTTTCTCTTCACCTCGATGAGTCAACTTTCGGCTGTTCAAATATTCTTATGGCCTATGTGAGGTATTACAGTCCAGCTCAAAAGTGCATTGTTGACGAATTTTTGTTTGCCAGGTATCGTAAAGCTGATGCAAAAGGTGAGACAATTATTCGGTGTTTGGAGGAGCATTTGGAGAAGCACAGTATACCCATTAGCAATATTACTTCAGTGGCTACTGATGGTGCACCAGGAATGGTCGGCCGCTACAGAGGATTTGCCACTTTCTTCAAGGAAATGGTACCTGATGTACGTACTATTCACTGTGTATTACACAGACACCATCCTGTAGTCATGAAACTCAGTGGTCTGTATGATGCCTTGAAAGTGTGTAGCAGAACAATTACTATAATTAAAGCACATCCATTCAACTAGCAATTGTTTACAATGCTATGTGAAAAGAATGATGAAACTCTGAACCGACTACTTTTGCACACTGAGATAAGGTGGCTCTGTAGGAGTGATAGCTTGCGAAGACTTGTAGACTTATACACTCAGCTGTGCAGTTTCTAACAGATGTAAACCCATCACTATGTGAAGAGTTGAAAAGTGTAGGAATTATCTGTTATATTTGGCAGACCTATATTCAAAATTTAAAGATTTCCAGAAACGTCTGCAGGGTAAATGTATTACGATTATTAAGGCCAGTGGCACGTAGAAATTTTCAGTACTGTACTTTTGAAACCTACGGCAATTGGAAGAAAGTGACAACATTTCGGATAGTGACCTGAAGACATACACAAAGCACCTTGAAAAATTGAGAGAAGACTTTTAAGTACCGGTAAACTTTGAGGACCTGGAGAAAATGCACGTTTCTGACTGGACTCTTACACTTTTTGGCTTGGAAATAGAAAATGCAGACACTGACTCACATTTACAGGAAGAACTTATAGAAATTACCATGGACCGCGAAACAAAAGCGTTGTTCAGAAGTAAACGCCTAAGTAACTATTGGAGCAACGTAAATATTGTAGCTAAATACCCTCGGCTTTGTGGTTGAAGATGGTTTTAACCATGCAAATTCACTTCTAACAAAACTGAGGAGCAGACTGAACCTGGAGGAGCATGGTGACTTATGACTAAAACTCACCAGTCTTCAGCCAAATATCAGTGCCCTTGTTAACATTCACCAGACGCAGCTCCCATTAATGATACCAACTATTTCAGTAAAAATGGGTATGTTAAATATTTGATTTATTATATTTTAAACATCACCTAATTTTATGAAATCATATTATTATTATTATTATTATTATGATAATAATAATAATAATAATAATAATAATAATAAAAATAATAATAATAATAATTATCATTATTATTATTATTGCTGTTGTTATTGTTGTTGTTGCTGTTTTTGTTTTTCTTATCATTATTCGTAATATGATTAGTAAATAGAGCAGAATTTATTAAACTACTTTCATATAATAAATGCTTGGGTGTTGATGAACAATCTGAAACTGGAGGAGGGGATCGATGAGATGAAGAGTTTAGGGGCCCCTGGGCGAGAGTGATAGGAAAGATGAGGATTTTCTTTCCTTTTTCGAGAGCGACTTAGCCGTTTATGCAGCGCCGCCTTTTATTTTTCCTGGTTGTTACCGTCAGACGATTTTATTCATGGTTTTCGTACTAGAAGGGTTAATGAAAATGGAACACGTGTTGTTGCTATTGCCAGTGGGATGAATCCGACAATGTCCAAGATTTAACTAATGTGCGAATGGCTGTAAGACCCATTTCTGCACAGGGCATTCAGTTGATAACAGTAACACTTCTTATAGTTTAATTTCCCCCTAAATCTGGCTTATTTCCACCTCGTTTAAAATTTGTGATATCAGAGCAGGATGGTGATTTCAGCTTTTCGTGCACTGTTCCCATGGTTAGCTTTGCCGCACCTAGAGGGACGGCCAAATTCAGTGTGAGTCCCTGTCACTCACTGGATCGCTATACCTGTTATCAAAGATGAAATGTGGCAATTGCAACCGTAGATATTTTAGCTTCACCCTTTTACTTTCAGCGATTTTTGCGGCACCCACAGGGACGTGTCTGGGATGTGCCTGAGGTGAGTGTGGTATGCATCTGGGGTGTGTCTGAGGTATGTTTGATGTGTGCCTAGTGATTGTGTCCAAAGACAAGGGACAGCTCTTGGAATGTGCTGGTGTGGTGGATGCGACTGGGGTGGGTGCGCCAAGAAAAGTGTCCCTTGTTTTGTTGAGAGAGAGAGAGAGAGAGAGAGAGAGAGAGAGTATGAATATAGTAACACAGTATGCCCACAGCAGCGAAAAAGTTTGCTGAAAATTGTTAGTTTATATCCTTTTAATTGAATACAAATCATGTGGCATTAGTCTGAATACAGCCCCTACGTACAGTGCAAATACAGCAGCGAAAAGGCAAAGGCAGGAATACATTACATAATCGTATACCACAGCCAAAGTGACTAAGACGTCCTAAAACACACACACACACACACACACACACACACACACACACACACACACACACACATCTGCTTCTTCACTCTGTCCACACGCCTGTCGCCCGCCTGCCAGCCATCACAAGCCCCGCCTTTTGTAGTCCCCGCCCACCTCCTCCTCCCCCACTGTTCCCCTCCCTTTCTCTTCCTCTTCCTTCCACTTCCCTTGCCCCCCCTCCTCCCAGCTTCTTCTCAGTTTCCTCTCCTGATTCCATTCCCCTCTCCCCTCCCTTCTTTTTCTGGCATCCCTACTTTGCCTCTTTCTCTTAGTTCCCTTCTACAATCCCCACTCACCTCCCCCTTTTCCCTTCTGTCAATTCCTCGTATTTCCTTCCCATTTCCCCCCTCCTAGCGTTTCCCTTCCCCTTTCGTCCTCCTTTCCCTCTCTTCCGTCACTGATTCTTTGCATTCATTCATTTGCACCCCTATACTTTCCTGTCTCTCCTCGCTGCTGACACTCCCCATTCTCTAGTTCTTCTCTGTTCCCTCTCTCCATGTCCCTGCTTAGTACTCCCACTTCCCTAACACCGTCCCCTTTGTTCCTTTCTCGTTCTCCTTACCTCTCCCTTACTCCCATTTACCCATTCATCTACTAATTCATCCGCTTTCCCCAAGTCTCGTCTTACCATTCTCCAAATCTCTAGTTTTAGACTGACTCTCCCTATTCCTTCCATCCTGATCAGTTTTTCCCCTTGACAGTCATTCCGATTCCACTTCCTCGCCTGCTTCTTCCCCCCTCTCGACCTCCCACTCTTCTCATCACTCATTCCTATTCTCTCCCTCCTTCCCTCCTCCTCCTCTCTCCTTTTTTATCCCCCCTTCTCTGTCCTATTTTACTCCACCTCCTCTCCGTTTTGCTCCTCCTTTCCCCTCTCTCCTTCCCCATTACTCACTTTTCCCTACTCCCTGTTTTCTTTCGTCCTTCACTGCTTCTTACCTCCTCCCCCTCTCCTCCTCGTTCCTCCCCCCCCTACCTCTGTTCCCCTCTCGGCCACCCTGTCTGCCTGTGTGGGTCTCACACCGTTCAGTCGCTCTTAGCCTAGACTCGTTGTTGCGCTGAAACGTTGTCATGCTGCCAGTCGTTATGATTAGTGTTATGGGCATTCCTAATGATGTGTTCTGCAGTGACCTGTGTTGTAAAAATTTCCAATTTTATATGAGAAATTGAAAAGGAAAATAGCCACATAACCCGACTCACTTCAGTACTTGCACTGCTGCTGTAGAAACTGAAAATAGGTCCCCAGTGAGCTGTGCTTCATGATGAGAACAGAAGATGAGAGCTGCCAATATTACTGTGATTCCGGCGGCAGTGTATTATGGTTTGCAATTATAATATGGAGACCTACTACATGAGTGCGAGAGTGAGAGTGCGTGGAGTAGTTGGTCGAGGAGCCATGGATGTATTTGTTTTGTTCGTGTGCCTCAGCCTCGTCGCTGCTCAGCCAGGTTGGTGTTACCTAAATGCAAATTTATTTGTAAATTTTCCGAAACAATGCTGCCCCCGTGAGTTAATTCAGGTTTTAAGTTTGCTATATTGTTTTGTTTGTTAGGTTCCTTACTGCTCTTTTCTAAATAGACAAAATCAGACGTGAAGTGTTACTCCTAATAGTTATCAGTTTTCTTTACCTGTATTTTTGGAAGGTGGTTTCATCCACGAGTTCAAGCAGTTTGACAGACACAAATGTTTGCAACCCCTTACATCCCCGTGACGTCTTTTGTCAGTTTGCTTTTATTTCAGATTATTTTATTCAGAGGAAAGGCCTTTCGTACTGAAGGCATGCTGAAGGGTTTTACCCAATCCTTCCACTTCGAAAGTTACTCCCACTCAAAATGAAATCGTCCACTAGTAACAAAAATAAAACGGAAGACGCCAACGCCCACACTTTGCCCCCCCCCCCCTCCGAAGTGTTCTCTCATTTTCTTCAGTATAATACACCATGACATAATTTATGGCATTCACATACCAACAAGTACACAAAAAGAACGCAAGTTTGTGATCAGGAAACGGATTTTTTTGGGGGGAGGGGGAAGGGTTGATGGAAGTTAAAATCAATATACTTGATCGAAAAAATAGGTAAATATGTACCTTAGATGGTTCAGTCATAAACTAAACTTCTGAAAAGACAATTACCTTAACTGTAATCGTTACCTGGCGGTATTATATTGCTTATTTCATCTTGCCTGTGGATGGTCGTTTATGTACCGGAACAAATTCTTGACATATTTTAGTGAAAGTTTTTATTACTAATTAACTAGTCAACAGATAATGCAATGGATTTTGCTATTGCCTTTGTTGTTGTTGTTCATGATGTTGTTCTTGTGGCCCCAGGCTACTATGAAACAATCATCCGGTGAACTGAAGACTTAACTGCACTTCTGTAGTCCACCGTCTTCCATTCGTGCGATAGGAAGTTGAAGGACCTTTTTATAACCGAGCAGCTCCTCTATCCGACTGTATTGGTGCCACCACATGAAGGCGATCCTCTCCTGCACCAGCTTTAGTGTTGCGTATAAAGGTACTTTGAGGAACGTTATTTACTAAGTGACACTAGAAAGAACTATTGGTCGATATTGCTTTTATCAACGTAGGGAATTATGTGACATTAATATCTTCACTACCATGATATCTTATAGTTTATTAGTGCTGTCTCCAGACGATTTTAATCAGTTTATGCGAGACATGTCGAATCCTGGGGGTTAAATATAGCCTTTATTAGCCCCTTCACTTTAATGGCTTTGTTTTCACCTAACGGAACTGGGCCACTCCCACAACTTGAATACTGTCGTGGTTGAATGAAATCCGATGAGCCTTAGTTATGAGGTAAGACTGAGTCCCGTTGATAGGTAATTAAACTAGAAAGCACTCAGCGTACCTCCGCCAGCGCCATTAAAATGCATCCGGATCTGGATGCGTAGAAAAATTGTGTGGAATACATAGGATCCGGATCCACCCCCAAATTTAATCAGTTGTTCCTTGACCCATGGCATACTCTTCCACAAAATTGTATTGAAATGCACTTAGAACTTTTGGAGATATTGTGAAAGATACATAAGATCCGGATACGGATCCGCTCCCAAATGTAATCAATTCTTTCTTGGCCCATGGCCCACCCTTCCACCAAATTTCATTGGAAATCAATGAGAACTTTTGGAGGTATTGTCCGGACAAACAATAAAACAAAAATCCTGGATCCGGATGAAGAGTTGGATCACCACCAAAATCTAATTACTCCTTGGGCCATACCCTACCTCTACAAAAAAAAAAAAAAAAAAAAAAAAAAAAACAGCAAAATCCGGTCATAACTTTTTGAGGAATCTTGCTAACAGACAAACCAACCAACCCCGGCATAAGCATAACTTCCTTGACGGAGGTGATAAACCTTTCACTCCCGCAGTACTAGGCTATCAACCGAACTGAAAGGGGTCGGGGATCTTTATCAGGTTAGTTAGGGCAATGATATCGTCTGATGGTGACCTGAGATAAATAAACCGCGAAAAAAGTGTCGTAGAAGTGAAACGATTAAAAGTATGAATTGATTGCTAAAGAGATTATCCTTGTTGGGAATTACATTAGCAATTTATCTATCTATCTATCTATCTATAGCCCGACGCCCGCAAAGGGTGGCCGCAGACAAAACGCCTCCAAGTCACTCTGTCACCCACCATTTGGCTACCCTCCCCCCAACTCACCCCCCCCTCTCTCATATACCTCTCAACTCGATCCCTCCACCTCATCCTCGGACTACCCCTCCCTCTCCCTCCCTCCACCTCACCTACATACACCCTCTTAGTCAGTCTTTCATTCTCCATTCTCTCCACATGTCCAAACCACCTCAGTGTATTTCTCCTAATCTTCTCAACCACATCCACATCTACCCCACAACGTTCCTTCACTTCTTCATTCGTCAACCTGTCCCTCCACGTCACTCCACATGCTCCTCACAAGTAACTCATTTCCACTGCTCTCACTCTTGACTTGTTCCCCTCTTGCAAGGTCCACGCCTCGCTTCCATACGTCAGGGTAGGGATCACAATACCATCATGCAGTGACTTCTTAACTTCCATACTCACCTCCCTATTTCTCATCACTGCTTTCAGTGTACCAACAACCTTCCTTCCCTGCTGTACCCTTTCACGTACTTCATCCCCCAAAGTTCCATCCTTACTCATCACACTACCCAAGTACTTGAATGCACTCACATTCTCCATATCCTCACCATCCAACCTCACTGCACACTCTGTGACTTCATTCCTCTCAAACACCATAACTTTACTTTTGTTTACATTAACTTTCAGCTTCCTCCTCCTACACACTGTCCCAGATTCATTCACCAAACCTTGCAACTCCCATTCATCTTCACTCAACAATACTGTATCATCAGCAAACAGCAACACCGGAAGCTTCTAAATCTCACCCTCATTCATTAGGGCCAGCCCCAAATCCACTGCCCTACCTTGCACCTCCTTTACAACCCCATCCATATATCTATTAAACAGCCATGGAGACATCACACACCCCTGTTTCAGTCCCACATTTAGATTAAAGAACTCACTCAGCTCACCATCCACTCGTACCGTAGCCCTAGCTCCCTCGTACATACTCTTCACAGCACTCAACAATTTCCCCTCCACTCCATATATTCTTAATACCTTCCACATACCTTGCCTATCTATTCTGTCATAAGCTTTCTCCAAGTCCATGAAGGCAGCATACACTTTCCTTTCCTTCTCTAGATACTTCTCCACTAAACATCTTAGAACAAATATCTGATCTACACACCCTTTTCCCTTCCTAAATCCCCCTTGTTCTTCTCCAACTAGCTCCTCTGTCATATGCCTAACCCTATCAATGAGTATTCTACCATATATTTTACCAGTCACACTAAGATGGCAAATACCCCTATGGTTACCACATACTTCTCTCTCCCCTTTTCCTTTGTACAGAGGAACAATTATACCTGATTTCCAGTCCTCTGGAACCCTTCCCTCTTCCCAAGCCAATCTACACAACTTCCATATCCACTCCACAACAATCTCACCCCCATACCTAAGCATTTCACCACACACTCCATCAATTCCTGGGGCCTTTCCCAGCTTAATCTTCTTCATCGCTTCCACTACTTCCGCCCTACTGATCTCTTCCTCCCTCCTCTCATCTCTTCTTCTCCCAGCCATTCCCCAACCACTTATACTCACACTGCTCTCACTCTCTACATTCAACAAATCCTCAAAGTGCTCCTTCCATCTCCTCAATTTCTCTCTCTTCTCCACCAACAATCTATTATTCCTATCTTTCACTCCCCTATTATTTCCCCTTTCACACTGCCTTACTTTCTTTACCTCCTTCCAAAACAATTTCTTACACTCCCTCCATTTCACACTCAGATTCCTCCCAAACTCTTCATCCACTTTCTTCTTACTCTCCTTCACCAGTCTCTTAACCTCCCTTCTCCTGCTCACATATATCTCTCTCTTCTCTCTCTCATCTTCTCCCCTACCTCTACTCGCCAGCCATTCACCATATGCCTTCTTCTTTTGTTCCACAGCTCGTTTCACCTCATCATTCCACCATGCTGTCCCTTGCACACCCTTGCATCTCCTCCTCACTCCACAAACCGCCTCACACGCTGCGCCTATCTCTTCCGTGAATATCTTACATACGTCTTCCACCTCTTCCATCTGCTCTAGCTCATACCTTCCCAATCTTTCTTCCACGATGCTCTTATACTCTGTCAGTTTCTCACTATCTTGCAATTTCTCCACTCTTCTCACAGGAGCTGCTTCCTCCTGTCTTCCCCTTTGTCTCCTCAACCACTTTCTTTGCATCTTTACCTTGGCCATCACTAAGTGATGGTCCGAGACTCCATTCCCCCACCCTCTCCACACTCTTGCATCCAACACTTGTCTTCTCATTCGCTCATCCACACACACGTAGTCTATCATTGCCTTTCGTTCAACAAGTTCACCATCCATCATCCTCATTACTCTCCATGTATATCAGTGGATCATCTTATGACGAAAGTAGGTGTTGGCTATTGCCAACCCCTTACAAGCACAGATGTCCACCAAAGCACTACCATTCCCATCTACTTCAGCTGGCACACCCCACTGACCAACCACTCCATCCACTCATACATTCCCAACTTTGCCATTCATGTCTCCAATCAACAGCACTCTCTCGCTCCTCTCAAACTTGTCCATACATGCTTCTACTCTCGCCCAAAACTCATCTTTCACTCTTGCCACTCGATCCTCTGTTGGAGCATACACACATACAATCGACCATGCTTGTATACCTACTTTCATCCTCACCCATACAATCCTTGCACCCACTGTTCCATACTCTCTTATATTCTCCTTCCACTTCTTGCTTATCATCAGCCATACTCCCTCTCTTGCCCTCTCATTCTCACTGACTCCCGCACATATACCTACACCATATTCCCATTCTCTCACCCTTTCACCTTTCCATTTAGTTTCAGTCAATCCACATATATCCACTTTTGCATCCTCAAGCACCTGAACAATCTCTCTCTCTTTCACTTCATCATTCACTGCTCTCACATTCCATGTTCCCACCCTAAGAATGTCCTTTGTCCATTCCTTAGTCGTCAACGTATGGTCTGTTCGGGTCCGAGGCGCTTTATTCGCTTTTTTAGTTCTTTTTACGGGGTGGGGCACTAACCCACCACCAACCCTTTTAGTCGCCTCGTACGACAAGCAGGGATACTGGAGGAGTATTTTATACTTGAGTTAAATTGTTCTGCTAATACTATATTCCGTAGTAATAAAAATAATTTAATAACACGAATCTGTGTATTCAATGGATGTGCAGTATGTTTAGTTAATCAGTTTCTCATAAAGTGGATGTTTTGGATATTTTTTGCCTCTTGTGTTATCAGAGAAATAAACACCGATTTATTAGATAAGGTTAATACAGCTTACTCAAGCTACAGTAGAGGTCTTAGTGCCTTATCATACGTGACTGAGGAGAACTCGTAGCATCTCCTCCTCAGTAGTTTATTCTACACATCGCTATTAACATCTTACTGTGTGTTATTGATGTATTATATGGCAAGATAAAAAATGATATAAATAGTATGCAAGGGAAAGCAGTACACACAATAAACCTCTAAGGAACACGTGTTTAGGCTTTTCTAAGCCAGTTTAATACGACCACTGGGGTCAAGATACTCAGTCCCTTGCTATGACAAATGATACTAATAGGCAGAGGAACCGAAACTTGTTGTACCCAGCATCAAGCATCCTTTCTTAAAGTTCATGGTCGGCGTAATAACAATATACACGTACATTACAACAGTATGTAAGAGAGAGAGAGAGAGAGAGAGAGGTATAGTACCTTATGAATACAGTAACACAGTACTCCCACAGCAGCGAGAAAGTGCTGCCAATTGTTAGTTTATATCCTTTTAACTGAATACAAGTCATCTGGCATTGGTCTGAATACAACACAAACGCACGGTACATATACGGCAGCGAAACGGCTAAGGCACGAATACGTTACATAATCGTATGCCACCGCCAAAGTGACTATAAGACGTCGTAAAAAACTCCACACACACACACACACACACACACACACACACACACACACACACACACACATCTATTTCGTCACTCTGTCCACACGAGTGTCACCCGGCTTCCAGTCACTATAAGCCCCGCATTTTGTAGTCCCCGCCCACCTACTCCTCCCCCACTGTTCCCCCTCCCGTTCTCCTCCTCTTCCTACCACTTCCCTTGCCCACGCCCCCTTCCCAACTATACCTCTCCTGATTCCAGTCCCCTCCTTCCCCCCCCCCTCTTTTTCTGGCATTCCTACAGTCCCTCCTTCTCATAGTTCCCTTCTACAGTCCCCACCCACCTTCCCCTTTCCCTTCCAGTCAATTCCTCGTATTTCCATCCCACTTCCCTTTCTCCCAGCGCCTCCCCTCCCTTCTCGGCCTCCTTTACCTCTCTTCCATCACCGATTCATGACTTTCATTCACTTGTTTCCCTACTTTCCTACCTCTCCTCGCTGCTGACACTCCATTCGCTTGTTCTCTTTTGTTCCCTCTCTCCATGTCCTTGCTTAGTACTCCCACTTCCCTAACCCCGTCCCCCTGCTCCCTTCTCGTTCTCCTTACCTCTACCCTACTCCCATTTCTCCATTTATCTACTATTTCATCCGCTTTCCCAAGTCTCATCTTATCATCCTCCAAATCTCTAGTTTTATACTGATTCTCTCCCTATTCCTTTCATCCTGATCATTTTTTCCCCTCGAAAGTCATTCCGATTCCACTTTCTCCCTTTCCTTCTACTTCCCCCCTCTCGACCTCCCACTCTTCTCATCTCCCATTCCTATTCTCTCTCTCCTTCCCTTCTATCTCATTTTTTATCCCTCCTCTTCCTTTTTTTTACCCCTCCTCCCCTTCTCCCCTCTCCATTTTTTTACCCACCCTCCCTTCTCCTTTTTACTCCTCCTCCCAACTTCTCTCTTTCCCCTCCTCCCTGTTTTGTCCCTCACTGCCCCTTACCTCCTCCCCCTCGTCTTGTTTATCTCTTCCCCCCCCCCTTCCCCTACCTCTGTTCCCCTCTCGGCCACCCTGTCTGCCTGTGTGGGTCTCACCGTTCAGTCGCTCATAGCAAGGGATCAGTGTGAGAGCGGACCCCGCAGAGGAAGGGTGTTGGATAATATCGCTCTAGACCACAGCCGAAGACGCTCAGTGAGACTCATTGGTGCGCTGGAACGTAATCATGCTGCCAGTCGTTATGATTAGTGTTATGGGCATTCCTAATGATGTGTTCTGCAGTGACCTGTGTTGTAAAAAATTCCAGTTTTATGTGAGAAATTGAAAAGGAAAATAGCTACATTACCCGACTCACTTTGATACACTGCAACTGTAGAGGCTGTGAAAATAGGTCCCCTGTGAGCTGTGTGTCACGATGCGAGAAGATGAGAGCTGCCAATATTACTGTGATTCCGGCGGCAGTGAGAGCGTGAGTGAGAGTGTGTGGAGGAGTTGGTCGAGGAACCATGGATGTATTTGTTTTATTTGTGTGCATCAGCCTCGTCGCTGCTCAGCCAGGTTGGTGTTACCTAAATACAAATTTATTTGTTAAATACGCCGTACGTCAGATGATATTTCTGAGTGCAGTCCTTTCACTCTGATGGCGCAGGTAACTTTTGCATCGTAATAACAAATGTTTTGGTCTTCAAATGTTATTACTTTTTTTTTTTTTTTTCAGTGCGGATGACAAATTGATTGAAATGTGCCTTCGCCAATTTCATTAAAAAATTCAACTCGCAATAGGTAAAGGTGAGATAATGGTCCGGTAAATAACTGTTGTTGTTGTTGTTGTGTCCCCAGGCACATCTGAATGTGTACCCAGTGGGTTGCAGACTGACCTTATCTCATCTTACAGTTCACCATCTTCCTACTGAAGGGACAGAGAGTGAGTTGAGGGACATTTATATAATCCCGGCTGGGGCAGGGAACAGTTTCAGGATTTGAATTTCTGAAAAAGCAGACTTTTCTGATCTACCAGATGACCCGCCGACATGTCATAAAAGTACCCCCGCTAATACCAGTACACCAGTCCTGTATGAGACAGTCCTAGCATGTATTCAATGTGGATGGTGGGTGTTAGCGCCGAAATGGTGACATGTGGAGGTGTAGGACTACTGGGCCCCAAGGAGGACTATTGGGACTTGGGAATAGGCCCTGAAACCTTTGCCCAGAGTCGGACACGTAAAAAAGAAAAAAAAAAATCAGGCACTGGTGGTACCCAATTATGTCGGTGCCACCACATGGGGGCATTTTTCCGATATATCGGTTTATGTAGTGTTAATTACATGTTAACAACCCTAACTCCCACCAAAAATATAGGGTGAGGTGGGATCCAGGGACAAAGTAAGACAAGCATAAAAAATAATACCTAGTGAAAGGTAGGCTACACACGTCATTCACACATCATTCACACATTAGGAATCATTGCTCATCTCACAAAGCAACTACCATCACATGTTTTATTGTATTTTTTAACGGATGCATTGTACAGTACATACGAACTGACCTCATGATTATAGTTAAGTGTGGAGAGAAAGGAGGAAAAAAAAAAGTTGCTTAGGATTCATACCTATCGACTGAACAAAGGTTATTTCGGCAGGTAAGAAATTTTTATTGAGCTGTAGTCTTCACCTAGAATACGATGCATAACACTAAACTTTATAACCAGGTCCCCAGCTGTGGGCTACCTCATGACGAACGTTGATAAAGAGGAAATATTGACCAAAGATCTTACCGATTCGAGAAAGAGCAGAGAGAAAAGGGGAAAGACGAGACTGAGGTGAGGGTAGGGTGGAGGACCACAGGTGAGAGAAGGAAGGGGGGGAGAGGTAAATTGGTGTGTGTGTGTGTGTGTGTGTGTGTGTGTGTGTGTGTGTGTGTGTGTGTGTGTGTGTGTGTGTGGAGGTGCAGGGGGATGGGGTTATATGAAATGGGTGAAGAGTATCATAGGAGAGTGTTGTGAGGTGACTGGACAAAATGGAGTAGGTGGGCAACGGGTAATAGTAACTTCCTTTGGTGAGACAGAACAGAATGAGTGAGGGATAAGGCGAGAGACTTTGGGGTGAAGGAGGGTTATGTATGGGATTTTAGGGATGTGGCTGGGCTAAGTAAAGGGGACTGTGGCAGATTTTAGGTTGAAAGAAGATTTTTAGAATGAGGATGTTTATGCCTGTAGGGTTGGAGCTAGGATTCCAGGGGCTTCAGTGATGAGTGAATGAAAGCACGAACCATTGAAATGGGCAGATTTCTGTTGGTTTTCCTCCCACTAGATATTTTTTGGTTCTATGGACCTTATCCCATCCTTAGGTGGGAAAAGATGTATGGATGATGATGATGATGATGATACTGGGAATATGGAATATGGATGAAATGAGTGAAGAGTAATATGTGAGATTTTGGAGTAAAAGAAGGTTAATATAAAGAATTTTAGAAATGTAAATGGAGTGAATGAGAAGTAACGGAAGAGATTATAAAGAATAAGATGTCTGCCATATAAGATTATATGGGTTACAAGAGACGATAAATAAAGGAAGACTGGCGTAAGAGATTTCATGGATGGTTAAATAGAAATCAGGGAAGGAGAGCTGACATGAGGGATTTTAGAGATAATGTGAGAGGACGGAGTGAAAGAAGCTTGACATGATGGATTTTAGGGATGATGGGAAAGGATTAAATATGACGAGCTTGACAGAATTAATAATATGGATGATGGAGGAAGACGGAATGAATGAAGCGTGACAAAAAGGACTTTAGGGATTGTGGGGGAAGCTGGAGTGAGGCAGGGATAACTTGAGAAACTTCCCTATGAGAAGTTTTCACAACCATAGTAGAGTCCATGTTTAAATGAAGAAAATAACACTAAACTGAATGACACATGAAAGTAATTAGTTGTAATCAACACTATGATAACCTTTCATATGTGCAGTAACCTCTTTAATGTGATGATATAATATTTTGTTTATTTTACCCGTTTTTGACCATTATAATCCTCTGTGAAGAGATTTTTCGAACTGCTGAGGTTAGAAACAGTCTTCATTTACGTGTTTAAAATGAGAGTTGAGTAAAATTCTGATACGGTAGTTGAAAGAATAAATCGTAAAAATACGTCCTCGGACTGAAGGATTTAACAACACACTGACTGGAAGCATCTCAACGAAGGTATATTCAGGACTGGGGGGTTGTTTTCACCTGACGGAACTGGATTACCCACTGAAATTTGATGAACGTTGTTACAAGATAGGAATGAGTGTCTTTGGGTACTAGTCAAACTTACCATTCAGTCTGACTGGCTGGCACAGTCTTCACCTTTTGATAAAATGAAAGGGGTTAGGGGTTATCATAAAATAAACGTATTATAAGTATGCTTTCTCTATTTTTAGATTTTGGTGAATGGAGAGAGCCTTCTTCAATGTTATCCTTGTCATATTCTCAGCGTCTATTCACTCGTACGAAGTGTAATGCATGGGTTCAGAAGATGGTTGTTAATTTCTCTTTCGTTCCTACATTCCGAGTGTTGGGAGGAAACTTTTATTTTTTTTCATGACCATATCAAAACTAAAATGGACACACATCAGTTCCTTTACAAAAGCTCATGGACATTTACTGCAGACCTCAAGTGGTCAGTGAACGTTGTGTTTGATATTATATAGGCCATATACTAATGGTCTCATGGTTTTAAATAATCTTCCCTAACAATACATGCTTCCAATTTTCCTTACTTGGTAGGCCATACCTTATCCCATCCTTAGGTAGAAAGAGAGAATCATGATGACAAAGATGACGCCTCCCATACAGGTGCACCTCCAGTGATCAAGGAACACCCAAGCAACGTGGTGGCGCGGCGCAATGACCCTGCCACTCTGAACTGCGCCGCCTCGGGCAGTTCCAGAATCCGATGGTTCCGGGATGGGGAGGAAGTGATCACGTCATCACAGGATCAGCGTTCACACAGGGTCCTTCTGTCCTCTGGGTCACTGTTCTTGCTGCGGGTCACGGCCACCAGGAGGGACAGTGATGCGGGAACTTATTGGTGTGTGGCCTCAAACAGCTATGGCGCCACACGTTCAAAAAATGCCACACTCACTGTGGCCACACTGGCCCATGACTTCCAGCAGCAGGCTGACTCCTCTATAAAAGTGCTGGTAGGGGAATCCATCACCTTGCCCTGCAGGCCTCCCAAGGGCACTCCACCACCTGAGGTGACCTGGCTCAGGGACGGACACCAGGTCACCAACTCCAGCCGCATCAGTGTCAGCCAGGATGGTGACCTGATAATCGCTCAGGCCGTCCAGCAGGATTCGGCCAAATACATATGTCGTGCCCGCAACGCTGCTGGCGCCCGTCAGGCACCGCCATCTCACCTCACGGTCATGAGTAAGTTATTTACAGTATGTGTTGATGGTTACTCTTCCATCATAATTAAAAGGTAATATGTGGTACAGTAGATGAAAAATAGGTATGTACTAATTCAAAATCCCTAATATGTGTCTTCCCCGCAACTTTGCAGGCTATCGTGAGGAAACCCCATCTCACCTCACGGTCGTTATTAAGTTAACTCCTTCAGTACGAAAACATCTTATTTGTTAAGTTCTTGTTGTGTCCGTGCTGTTTTACTCAGCACTGGGAAGGCTTTTTGAACTAGTGGGATTAGGTATAGCCTTCATTAACCCCTTCGATACAAGATGTCTTAAGTCGCATACACTCGTCTTGTGGTTATACGAACAAAATATAGAATACATCAAGGGTTTCAGTGAGTTCATGGTTGGGTGCGTTTATGTTTATCCCTGGATCATATTACCGTGGGTATTAGGCTCCCTAACATTTTTCTTAACTAATATGTTTGGAATTACTATGCCAAAATATTTTATGGCATATAGCTATGACACTATTATTATTATTATTATTATTATTATTATCATTATTATCCATTTGTGGTAGGTGGGGGCGCTCACCATCCACTCACTCGATGTAGTGCTGCTCTCGGGTGTCTGTCCATTCCTCTCTTCCCTCCATTCCTTCCTTCCTCCTCAGTCTTTTTTTACTTCATTCTTTCGACGTCCTTCTGCCTACGGGTGACTTTACACTCCCTCTTTTGTTTTTCTGTCCTTCATTCTTTCCTCTTCCTTCTGCCTGTTGGTGACTCAACACTGAGTGACAAGCCGAATGGTTTCCTGGTGTACAGGAAACCATTTGGCTTGTCAGTCAGTGTAGAGTCACCCACAGGCAGAATGAAGAGAAAAAAATGAAGGAGAGAGTGACAGAAGGAGTGTAAAGTCACCCACAGGCAGAAGGAGGAGGAAAGAATAAAGGAAAGAACGAAAGAAGAGGATGAAAGGAAAGAAGAGTGGAGGAGAGGAAACGGCAGACACCTGAGAACAGTACTACATCAAGTGAGTAGATGGTGAGCTATTATTATGATGATGATGATCATCATTATTATTATTATTACTTATGATATTTCAAAGGGTATTTGGCCTAGAGCCTTCAAACTTGGTCAACTTAGTCTGACACTGTCTGCCTCTTTTAACCAGATATGGTGGTAATCAGTCAACCAGATCTTTGGATATTATCCAGAACAGAGAAAAGTGAGTCAGCCTCGCTGTCTCAAGAACCGCCTAAGTTAGGAAGCTAAAAATTGTACTATAAAATAGCCTTAAGATGGACGCATGCCGGAAGGGAGTATGGTTCCAATCGGTTGATTATTCTCCGATATCGCATGGGAGAGAAAATTGGGACTTTCCCAGATATTCGGGATATCACCTAATTTCCCCTTAAGGATTAAAGCTAAAGCCACCAAACTTAGTGGACTTATAGGCTCTGATGACCTAAGGTGATGTACACAAGATCTGTGACCTTGACCTCGCCTGGGGTAAAATAATTGGATCGTTTCCAGTATTCCAGATGTCACCTAATTTTCCATGAAAGATCGAAGCTAGAGCTACCAAACTTGGTGGACTTATAAACTGTGATGACCTTAGCTGGCATGCACCTTCACCTCACGGCCCTTTTATAGCTCGGTTTCAAGTAGGCAATGGCTGATACAAGGTTTTCTTTATGAATATTGTCCTTGAAGAAATTTGTCGTGTTTTTGTAATTATTATTATTGTCATTATTATTATTATTATTATTATTATTTCTCATAATATTAATAATGATAATAATAATAATGATAATAATAATTCTATCTATCTATTGCCAGACGCCTCAATCTCGTTTAGGGTGGCCACAAACAAATCGCCTCCAAGTCGCCCTGTCCCCTGCCATTTCACTGCCCTGCTCCCAACTCACACCCCCCTCTCTCATATACCTCTCCACCCCATCCCTCCATCTCATCCTCGGTCTCCCCCTCCCTCTTCCCCCCTCCACCTCACTCACATACACTCTCTTCGTCAGTCTTTCACCCTCCATTCTCTCCACATGGCCAAACCACCTCAGTGTGTTCCTCATAACGCTTCCTATCACATCCACATCCACACCACAACGCTCCTTTATATCCTCATTCGTCAGCCTGTCTCTCCATGTGACTCCACAGGCTCCTCTTAAATAACTCATTTCCACTGCTCTCACTCTTGACTTGTGTCCTTTCAACAACGTCCAAGCTTCACTTCCATACGTTAGAGTTGGTATCACAATACTGTCATGTAGTAACTTTTTCACATCCATGCTCACTTCCCTGTTTCTTATCACTGCTTTCAAAGAACCAGCAACCTTTACCCTTTCAAGCACTTCACCCTCCAAACCTCCATCCTTACTCATCACACTACCCAAGTACTTAAACGTACTCACAGTTTCCAATTCCTCACCATCCAACCTCGCTGTACATTCACTGACTTCACCCCTCTCAAAGACCATCACTTTACTCTTCCCTACATTCATCTTTAGATTCCGTTTCTTACACACTCTCCCAAACTCATCCACCAAGCCTTGCAGCTCCCCTTCGTCTTCACTCAACAACACAGTATCATCTGCAAACAGCAGTACAGGGAGTTTCCAAACACTATCCTCTCTCACCAGGGCCACTCCAACATCCACTACCCTACCTTGTACCTCTTTTATTACCCCATCCATGTACAGATTGAACAACCATGGAGACATGACACATCCCTGTTTCAACCCAACTTTCAAAGAGAAAAATTCACTTAGTTCACCATCCACATGCACTGCAGCCTTCGCACCATCGTACATACTCTTCACAACATTCAACAACTTCCCATCTACTCCATATATTCTTAACACTTTCCACAATCCTTGTCTATCCACCCTGTCATATGCTTTCTCCAAATCCATGAAAGCCGCATACAACTTCTTTCCCTTCTCTAGAAACTTTTCCACTAAAGATCTAAGAATGAATATCTGATCTACACAACCTCTTCCCTTCCTAAAGCCTCCCTGTTCTTCTCCAACTAATTTCTCTGTTCTTTGTCTAACTCTGTCAATAAGTATCCTACCATACACTTTTCCTATTATACTAAGAATAATAATAATAATAATAATTATTATTATTATTATCACTATTATTATTATTATTATTATTATTATTATTATTATCATTATTATTATTATTATTATTATTATTATTATTACTGGTAGTAGTAGTAGTAGTAGTTATAGCAGTAGTAGTAGGAGTAGTAGCACCATAGAAGCAGTAGTTGCAGCAGTGGCAGTAACCCCAGGCTCATCAGAATGTGAACCCAGTGGCAGTGGACTGCAGTTTCATTCCCCTTCTCTTGCAGTCCACCATCTTCCTTTTAGGGGAGGGCGAGGGATGTGGGGAACGTTTGTATAACCTGACAACAGAGCTGCTCAGTCATATCAGTGCTATCACATGAAAGCATCTCTCTCCAGCACCAAGATATTATTATGTTTAATAGCAGCGCAGAGCATCAGTGTGTTAAATGCATAAATGGATTGTTAGGCCATTGTTGTTGGCATCCCAGGCTCATCTGTACGTGAACCCAGTGAACTGCATGCTGAAGCTGTCCCTCTGTAGGCCAAATGATATTAGCACATATTATTAAGAAACTAATTAATAAGAAGAGAGCTGCTTGTCTGCATGGTTACTGAATTACCAAATAGTTCATGCTGCATTATTATTAAGAGGATATGAAAGTATAATAATGACACAAATGACCTGTCAATAAATAATCATTCTCCCAGCACCACCGTGGTTTGAGGAGCAGCCATCCAACACGTCAGTGGCGTCGGGTGCTGGTGTGGAGTTGGGTTGCCGGGCGAGGGGCTTTCCCACCCCGACAGTCACTTGGAGGCAGGTGGATGGAGGGATGTCACTAGGAGGAGCCACTATTGAGGACCAGCGATTGGTTCTGCAGAAAGTGACGGTGGCGGACTCGGGTGTGTATGAGTGTGAGGCGAAGAGTGAGGCAGGTGTGGCCACTGCCAGGGCTACACTCACTGTGCTGGATGCTCCAGTGCTGACCCAGCGGCCTCAGCACCTGCAGGTGATCCAAGGCAATGAGGCACAACTGCGGTGCCTTGTGGAAGGCGAGCCTGAACCCCTCGTGCTCTGGCGCCTCCCTTCTGCGGACAGGACAGCTGTTCTGTCCCCTGGTCACAGCAGCAGCCACGCCTCAGTGTCAGATGATGGCAGTACTCTCCTGCTGCATCAGCCATCCACACAGGACACCGGTGTTTACTATTGTTGGGGCATTAACAGTGGTGGAGGGGTGAGTGGGAGAGCAGAAGTGGTGGTGGTAACAGCACTGCCTCCACCAGTAGTGGGTGTCGGACCTAAGGACCTTACAGTGGCCCCTGGAGGAGTGGCGAGGTTCTCTTGTGAGGTGGTGAGTGAAGCAGCTCCAGCGAGTGTCACCTGGTGGTACCAGCCCTCCGCACACCTGCCGTCCCGTCAGCTGAGCCAGCACCCTCACCAGCCACGGTTCTCTCTGCCAGAGAACGGTGCCCTCATCATCAAAGACGTGTGGCTTGACGACGCTGGCATATACAGCTGTCACGTAACTGCAACAACAGGCAGTATACAGCAGGAGGCAGTGCTTAATGTGGTGGAGGACACAGAGCCAAAGGAGTCGCCACTACTGCCACTACCACCCACCAAGCCCCGTATACTGGGCTGGAACCAAACTTCAGTGCATCTAAGCTGGCTGCCCAACTCCCAGGGCAGCAAGGCTGGCCTCCATTGGTATGCTGTGGAGTACTGGCGCCAGGGATGGTCTGAATGGCGGGTGGCTGATGCTGTCATCACGCAAGAATCATGTGTTGTCAGTCGTCTGTCACTAGGCCACACCTACACTTTCCTGGTGCGTGCCGTCAACAGTCAAGGAGCATCGTTCCCTAGTCCTTGGTCTGATCCTGTCTCTACCAGAGCCAACCCACACCCCACCCTCACTGCAGAACAGGTATGGTATGTATAAATTCTCCTAAGTAATGTTGTGAAAAAGATTCTTTGTATAAGGAAATGTCTTCTCTCCTACAAATACTGAGCACGTCCTTGTAAGCGATTATTAGTGACGAAAATGCTAAAAAAAAAAAAAAAAGGTGTAATAATACATAACTTAGGGGGACTTGTTTTTAGGAAAAGAACAGTTAGAACCCTTTATGCATACAGGTTGGTCGGTAAATTGCCATCTCCAGATGTATATGTTGCTGGGGACGGCCCAGTCGGTTTTTGTTAGATGTGAAGATATTTTGGCTGCTTCTTCACGTTACTGATAAATCTTCCAGTCAATGGACATAAAAAAAAATTAGTATAAAGCTTGAAAAGGATTATGGAAAGTAGAAAATGATGCATGGTATAGACTGGTAATGCTGACTGAGGCGTAGCCTACCTGAAACACATAAGAACTGGCCAGCGTAATTATATGAACCACACTGTGCCTTCCTCAGATGCGACAGGTCCAGCGTCGCCTGGCGCGTCCGCTGGTAACACTGACCAAGGCCATGGCCACAGCAGCAGACAGTGTTATACTGAACTGGAGCTTCCTGGAGCCAGTGGAGGACTGGGTTGATGGGGTGCTGGTGTATTGGATGGCAGAGGGAGGCAGGGTGGAGGTAGCTACCGTCCTGGGCACCTCGTCCACCTATCACCTCCACAACCTGCACCCCAACACGCCCTACACCTTCTTCATCGTACCCTTCTTGCACAGCGTTAAGGGCACTCCATCCAACTCATACCACTTCACCATGCCCGAGGACGGTAAGTTTTAGGTCCCATATGCTTGATAGCATAGGAGGTTTCGTAGCACCTCTGCCTAAGAATTTGTTTGGGATATTACACATTTTTATCCTCTTTTACGTTTCTAAGATATACTGTACAGTATCGATACTAATATTTATGTAAATTATATGATGGAGACTATCAGAGTGTAATATGCACGTTAAATTACTAAGAAAAAGGTGCTAACAGTTATGAAGCTTCCAGTGTCAGTTGTAGCCTAGTATGACCCTAGGTTTCTTCCAGCTTCGGGATTACAGGAAAATAATCAATACTATTATTTTTGGGGGGGGTTTGCTACCAGTTTAATACTTCCTGTCTTCTTGCTTCTGGATCTTGCTTTACTCTGTCATTATCATTGAATAAAAAACCACGATGCTAGTGATGGCAGCGTTTTGATGACTGAGTTCGGTTTGGGAGAGACATAGGTTGTGAGGGGGATAGATGTAACCCTCACTGACCCTTTCCATTAGAAGGATGCTTCGTAGGTTGAATAAAATATTCTGGAGGCAGTAGGAAAAAAACAAATAATACATCCCTGGCAGTAATTGGTATGTCAAAGACATGTGCGCTACGTTAGGTATTGTATGATAACATTAACTACCGTGCAGTACTAATGCTGTTTGAGGCAAATTATAGAAGAAACAGTGTTGTAGTTACAGTGATAGGTATTCAGAGTACTAGGTTATAATTGGCAGCTTACGCCAAGCACCACAAAGTCTGTGTTTGTGCCATATGCCAGTGGTCTTAGAGTAAACCATGTGTCCCTGGCTCTATCAGTATCATATGTAGAGAAGCAGTTAATCGGATAGTAAAACAGATCGGTACAAGTAAGAACTCAGATACATAGATTGATAAACATGCAGACAGATATAAAAACAAACTGAAACAGATAGATAGATTAACTGATAGACTGAAAATTTGAGAGTACTGAGAGTATTGTCATTACAACCTAACCTTAATTTTAAGTGTTCATTCCTGTCTTTCCAGTGCCACTGACTGCGCCAGGTAACGTGCGAGTAACGAGGCAAAAGGAGGGTTCAATGCTGATCGAGTGGTCTGGTGTTAGTACTGAGGAGGCGCAGGGGGAGGTGATAGGGTACAAGGTTACACTCAGCCACAACGGTAGTCAGGTTACCGAGACAGTTGGTACACCCTACCTGGAAACTCGTGATTTACTGCCTGGACACATATATACCGTGCGTGTGGCGGCGCTGACAAGTGCTGGAACAGGACCTTTCAGTGCCCCTGTAGTGGTGGAGGGGCAGGGGTTGCGCAGGACGGTGGCGGCAGGGGAGGTGCTGCATGCTCCACCACAGGCAGTATGGTTGGCATACTTGCTGATTCCGCTGGTGCTGTTACTGGTGCTTGGTGTGGTGTGGTACTTGTGGAGGTTACAGCACAAGGCACCACCAGCCAGCCCTCCTCATGCACCTCCACTGTACCAGGACCCTTCCATCAATATGTACAGTGACCATAAGGTATGGCGGCCGTCTGACAGTGATAAGGATTCCAGCTTATCCTCCTCACGACTCCTCAAGTCAGATCAGCTGGTTAGTGAGTACGCAGAGCCGAGGTTGCTGCTGCCCAACCACACTACTGAACCGTACGCCACCACGGCCCTACTGGCACCATCACCACCACACACGTCCTGCTGCCATCCAAATGATCAGTCTGTTGAGATGCAGGTCAACTGGGCTGCCATCCTGCCACCTCCGCCAGACTCTCCACCTCCAGATCTTGACCTGGGGGAGCCACGGCACCAAGGAGCAGCGCCAGGGATGTGCTCCAGGGCCTCCCAGTATGATAATGTTGGCAAGGCAGACCCCTACAGGAGGCCTTGTGATGCCGACTCTGAGCACACGTACGAGCCTTATGCACAGGTCATCCCTTCTGACAGATTCCACACCTTCAGCAGCCTCCAGCGATGTGGAGACAATAAACTGTGTGTTGACTGCCACCTCGCTCACCCTGGCCAGCCACCACACGGCAGTACACACTAGCAGTTGTACCAGTGATAAAACGATAATGTATTTCCTGTGACGGAAGAACTATACGCACATACTGAAACTGGCGTGAGTATACAAGTTTTGGCTAAACGTGGACTTTCATAACAGTGACAAGAGTGCAATGTATTTACAGGAAAATTTTACCCCTATTCTAAAACCGATGTGCATTTACAACAGTTTCAGCTCGGCATAGATATATAAATCCTCCTCTAGAGGAGGATTTTGTATCTTCATACACACACACACACACACACACACACACACACACACCGCGTAATTCTTACATTTGAATAATGGTATTGCCAGTTAAACACCTATCCTCTATACTTCGCGATCATCGAAAGTTAAAATAATATTGATACAGGTTGTAACAGTTATATATATATATATATATGTTAAAGTGAACTGTGTAATATACAGTGTGATGTGTATCGTGATCATTCGAATATGTATTTTATATAGACAGATAAACATATATATCTATATCTATCTATTTATCTACAGTATATACTGTATATATATATATATATATATATATATATATATATATGGAGAGTGAGAGACTGACAAGGAGAGTGTTTGTGAGTGAGGTGGAAGGGGAGGGGAGAGGGAGGAGGAGGCCAATGATGAGATGGAGGGATGGAGTGTAGAGGTATATGAGAGAGGGGAGTGTGAGCTGGGAGCAAGGCAGTGATATGGTGGGGGACAGAGCGACATGGAGGTGATTTGTTTGTGGCCACCACTTACGAGATTAGGGCGTCTGGCAATATATATATATATATATATATATATATATATATATATATATATATATATATAACCACATATATATACCCACATATATATATATATATATATATACACACATATATATATATAACCACAGGAGAAATAAAAGGAGCGACAGTGAGTAGCCAACTTTCGTATATTACATCTTCAGACAGAAGATGTAATATACGAAAGTACTCACTGTCTCTCCTTTCATTTCTCCTGTGGTTAGTTTGCATACATATCTTCACGGTGAAGTGAAGTCTATGCAAACTAACCACAGGAGAAATGAAAGGAGCGACAGTGAGTAGCCAACTTTCGTATATTACATCTTCAGACAGAAGATGTAATATACGAAAGTACTCACTGTCGCTCCTTTCATTTCTCCTGTGGTTAGTTTGCATACATATCTTCACGGTGAAGTGAAGTCTCTGCACATTATATATATATATATATATATATATATATATATATATATATATATAGATAGATAGATAGATAGATATAGATGACATATATATATATATATATATATATATATATATATATATATATATATATATATATATATATATATGCACCAAGTTGCCTAGCCCCTGGCTCTTGCTCTCCTCACTGGGCAACGTAGGTACGATGTTGAATATATATATATATATATATATATATATATATATATATATATATATATATATATATATAATAACGTGATGTGTATCTTGAACATTCGAGTATGCGGTGCTGTGTGAACTGATGGGACGAGTTCATTGTGCATATCATTCAAACAGGGAACTCTACATTTCTTACTATTTGTTTGTAAATAATAGGGTAATATGAACACCAACTGTGTGTTTGTGTCTGCCAGGTGCTGAACGAGGACAGTTTAATAAGTGAACGAAGGATGTTTGTTACTGTTCTTGTTATATTCTATCATAAGACTTAGTGAGAGAGATTTTAACTAGGTAATTTATCCCCTCAACCGTACGCTAGTGATATTCTCAACCTCAGCCTATAGTAATTTTCCCAGCCGTCCTTAGTAATGCCCAACTACATCCTATCGTAAAGTTTAAGTTACAGTCTTGTGATATTCTCCTTCATACCTTTGTGAATTCTCTGATACACCCTTTAGGGGGGAGCGGTAGCACAGTGGTAGCGCGCTGGACTTGTGATCAGGGGATTGCAAGTTCGAGCCTCGCCCGGGCTGCCGTGCCGGGAGGGGTAGCTCCCTCCTGTAACCCTAGCGGGGCTATATAGTCCAATACAGGGCTTAGCTCGGGGGAACTCCATTTCTCCCATTTGATACACCCTTTAGTAGTACTCCTATACACCTAAGTAATTCCCAGACACACTAGGATTGTTCCCAGTCACTCGCTAATAATATCCCAGCTTCACCTTTTAGTAAAACTCCCATCCAAGCCCTACAGTATTATCCCCAGCCACCCTAGCAATATTTTCAAATTAATAGTTCAACCACACCAATGTAATAGTGTTCTCAGCCACATCCTTGTGATATTCTGCTTCGTCCTACTGAAGACATCCCATCCACACCCTAGTGATAGTGCAGTTACTCAGCATAGGACTTGCAGCCATATTCTCTTGAGCGTAGTAAACTTAGTAACATCCCTTTTTCAGTGTTTTATTTAGCACTTTTCACGTTAATAATTGGTTGCATGTTAGTTCTTTTTAACATCGAGTTGGTATTTGTAATACACTGAGAGGTGGGGTGTAATGTGAATAATAATTGGGTGTGGAAGAGTTGTTACAAAATCTCCACAGCCACTCAGAATACGAGACTCACACTGCCTCTTTCACCCTGTTTTACCACTTATACTTCTACCAGCATTACCCTCTACCCTTTCTCATCCCCTGCTTTGCCCACTAATCTCCCCTCCTTCACATCCACTACCCTTTTTCCCTTCCTTCACCCAACATTCCCCCTTCCCTTTCTCCTCCCTTGTCATGCCTTTCTATTTTCTCGCCTTCACCATACCCTCCTCCTTTCCCCTTTTTTCCCCCTTTAATTGCACGTTATTCACTCTCATCCAATAATACTCTCTTTGTCGTTCAGTATCCCCCACCCCCCCAGCTTACCTTGCACTGATCCAGTACTTCCTCCCTCCTCCCCCTTCCTTCCCTAACCCAACCTTACCTTCTCACTCTAATTACGCTTTCTCCAATACTGCCTCCCTCTCACCTGCAGATTCTCCCTCATTCTGTACTATTCTACTTTCTTCCCTCGCCCCTTCTTCCCATCTCATCCACCCTCCACTCCTCTCTCCCTTCATCCTCCCCTCTCTCACTCTCAATCCCCTCTCTTCCTCACCCTCCTCTCCCCACCCTTTTTCACATTCCTTTTCCCCCTTCTTAGTCCTTCATCCTCGTCACCCTCATTTTATATGCTCTCCTCTCCCTCTTTCGTCGTATATCCTCCGTTCACTCACTTTCTGTCCCTCGTATCCCTTCCGGGGGAGAGGGGTATATGGTGCCATATACCCCTCTCCCCCGTTCCTATATGTGTTACTAGTCATTTCTGCGTATTTTATATACGAGTTTATTTTTGCAGTAAAACATGAAGAATCTGGATGTTGTTTTGGTCTATATCCTATTGTTATTATTATTAATTTTTGGATTGTCTGAATGTGTTTCTTTGGACCCAGTCGGGGATTCTGGAATCTATTAAGTAGTATCTAATTATTTTCATAACAAGGAAAAGGTTTACTGAAACAGTTCTAGCCTTGTGACTTCTAAAATTCCGTCTCTTTGGTAAAATTTCCCTCCTTCTCCTGATTGTGCTGCGCAATAACGTAATCAAGCTGTTTATCAAATTCAGATAAGACACAGTATCAAATGGAGTACCTCAAGTCAGCGCCATCTTCGCCACCTGTCACAGTACGGCCGTCCTGCATCTGAAAGTCATCATGAGGTGTGCGATGATATTCAAACCTTTTTTTTTTTTTTTTTTTTTTTTTGTTCCCCTCAAATGATTTCATACAGTTTAGAAAGAGATCCGTATAATTGAATTCATGTGGTAAGTGTCATTGTCTCATTTGGATTTCGTAGAGTATTATCTATAACGATAATGTCATTCTCGTTGCATTTCATGTTCATCCTTGAGACTGCAATTTGCCCCAGTGCCACAAAAGTTTGTGTTTAAATAAGTAATTTATTTTAGTCAAAATGACAAAAACAACCCTTAGATGCTATAGCATTATTCGGAAATTCATATGAGAAATGAAATATTTTGCCCTTAACTGGGAATGTGTGCAGAGCTGAAATGGAGGGGTGTCATAAACCGGGAGGCTGAAGGATGGATTGTTAAAAAAGAGCACGAAAATGTGGATAAGTCCTATTTTGGGACGATAATTTGTATACCATGTGGTGATTATAGAACATATCCGACTCTGCTCTATCGTTGCTGGCTACATTCTGTTATGTAGGAGCTCATCACATCAAACAATTACAGGTGTTCCATGAATGGCCTTCAGATATTATGGCCTCTCATGCTCTCAGTTAACAGATCATCAGAAACTAGACCTACATCATCTCACTCAATTTTATTGATACAGCCGTGAATATAACATAGACGTCATGAAGAGGGATGCAGTTGCCAGAGATGAAGAAATGTGCTTAACAAACCCAGAGATTACCAGAGTGTGTTGACCGACAAAAATAGTCAATACAGCTCCCCAGTGTCACATAGTCAGCCAAATTATCACAGTGATTATGTTGCTGCGCAGTTAGTGTTCAGAATCGATGGCGTGTGGTGTTAGTGTTGGATACATAGGCATATTTACAGTCAGATGGACGCCTGGTGGGCTTGTAGGTTAAGTGATCAGACTGTATGTGTCTCATAAGGCTTTACAACCAAAGAATAATTAAAGCTTAATGGTCACTTAATACCCCCCAAGGAAGAGCGATTGGTCACTCGCCAAATATGTCAGGATGAAGTAGAGTAGTCCCGGGTCCCCACGTTTCCGATGGGCCAGTAAAGGAATGGACGATATTTTTATGATGGATTCAGCTTTGTAACTCAGATTTCTGTGGGGGGGGGGGTAAGGGGTGAAAAATTAGAATCTTTTCGAATTATTTTTTCTTTATGCAAAAGTACATGTTAGTTACAAAAGGGGGATTATTATGAATTACAATTTGCCTTTATAGGAAGAAAGAAAAGAGAGTTGAAAATTTCCCGTGTCTCCTGTTCATCCTGTAAAGCAAAATCTGAGTAATAGGAGGGAATGGTTCATAAACCTTTTAGTGACTGTGTCCACTGTTCCTCGTTCATAAACGCCACCACACAGCCATGCTGATAACGGCAAGGTTGACGTGACGCTGCACAGTAACGTTACTCTGTTGCCAGTGACGTTTTGTATAATTTATCATGATACCAACAGACCAGGTTACACAGGACCGAATGCACATACAAACTTATGATCATCTCATTGTGGTAATCATGACTTGTTACTGCAGGAAGGACTGGCGCACTGGAGAATCTTCCAATGCCTCTTGTTATTTCTGCTGAACAAAATACGTCTTACGAGAGGGATTTGGTCATAAGTCTGTGAATCTGAATCAACTTACGGGAGATCTTTGGGGAGGAGGTCCAGCCCGCAACTGGAATAAGCCGAGTTCGATTTGGGGGCCGGTCAGACTCTTAGGTAAAGTCTCTTCTTTGCATCCTGTTCGCCCCACAGTAAAGCTGGGGATCTGGATGTAAATTCAGTTTTTGTGTATCTTACGCAAGGGGAAGATTGTGACATAGGAAAGATATAAGGTCCGTCTTACTGACCTTGGTGTAGTTGATAGGCGTTAATCTTAATCCCTCCTTCGTCTTTGTATGTTTGCTGCTTGTGTGATTCATTTGCAGGTGGTGTGAGGGGGGGATGTTTGTACAGGAACTATAGTAGGCGTCAAGTGGATGCTCAGGCCTGTGTACAGCCGTGAGAAAAAGTTCGTCGACTTGCACCTGCCAACACTGTGTCCAGCATTTCATATTTATCATTCCTCCCCAAACAACAGAGCGTTATCATTCTGTTTGATAATCTTTGTCTCTTCGCAATGATATCACACAAAGGATAGTTCACGCAACACCTACCGTTGCCTCAGATAGTAGAGGTGTCAAAAACTTTTTCCATGGCTGTATGTTGTGCATGAGGTGCAGGTTTAGTTGTTCTGTGCTATTAGTGTGCACTGTCGTGGTTAATAAGGTCGTTCCACTTTTTTATCGAGAACTTATGGAATTATTACATATTCCGGCTAGTATATTTGGCTCCGAAGATGGCATCACTGGGTTTCGAAGCCATCACTTACTTTCACGTTGTTTATCGTTGTGAGGTCTATCTATCTATCTATCTATTGCCAGACGCCACAATCCCGTAAGGGGTGGCCGTTTGACTTTGAGTTACTTGTTTTACGGAGAGGGGCACTAACCCTCCACCAACCCACTTGTTGACACGTAGGAAGCACGTATGGTTTGGTTATATGGTTACCACCCAGCGCTGTAAATGGTTTCTTGGCTTACAGGAAACCATTTGGCTTGTCACTCAATGTAAAGCCACCTGTAAAGGAAAGAAAAGCAATAAGAAGTGACAGGAAAGATGGGAGAAATAAGAAGAGAGAAGGACAGGCACAGAAAAAGAATGATAAAGATTAAGGAAGAAGTAGGCAGCACTACATCAAGTGAGTGGATGATATACGAACATATTATACACGAATCACATGCGTCTAATACACAAAATCAGTTGCACTTCTGAATGGTAGGTTGCCAGGGCACGACAACAACCACCTCAGAATCACACACCACGACTATAGTAACACAACATCCGGCACGACACCAAACGCTGAGCCAATGGAGGGGTACTGTGCAATATTTGACGCATCACTACATTCAGCGTATGGTCTGCCTGAATAAAAACGCATAACTGAGATTTTACTGTAACTGAAATGAACTTAGAATATGACTAAAACAGATCTGCATTACAGTACCAGAGACAAGAATACAAAATAATACAGAAAATAGCTTCAGTTCAAAATAAACGCGTACATGACTAAGAGTGGATTTGACTGGATAAAAACTTACAAGAGATACAAAGCTTATCTTTATCATCATCATTATCATCAACAGCATTCACTATCATCACATCTTCATTCATCATCATCATCACAGTTTCATTCATCATTATCATTATCATCAACAGCATTCATTATCATCATCACTGCTTCATTCATCATCATCACTGTTTCATTCATCATTATCATTATCATCATCACTTCTTCATTTATTCATCATCATCATGGCTTCATTCGCCATCCATATCATCATCACTTCTTCATTCATCATTATCATCATCATTCATTCATCATCATGATTCGGTATTTTATGTCCACAACTGTACAGTGTGTGAAAACGGACATACAGGAAACATTTTGTGTTCAAAGACTTTGGATCGTTCTGGGTAAGAAGAAAAATTATCCAGAACTTCTATTCAGTCACGTCTGTGTAGCAGCACAGTATTTTAATATTTCAACAATCACTTTACTCTGGTTGTGAAGCGTTTGGTAGCAGTACATACAGACGAAGAAGTAATCATGAACAAACTATTATATGCAGCTTAAACTTAACGCCTTGAATCCGGTGACGTATTTTATTGGCTGGTTTTTGCTGCTTCTTGACCATTACAATCAACTTTAAAAAATCTCTCCAGCTTAACTGTTTAATATAAAACTGTCTAAATCATTCATTTCGAAAAAGTCACGCCAATACTGATCGAAGTCGCCCGAAAGTAGAAAGAATTAAATGAAAAATGTCACTGAAGAAGTAGTTAAATAGGTGTATGACCTAGATCGTAGATCATTGGTTTCTTTGCTTCCTTTACGGGTGTGTCTTATGACTCCCGGTTATGTCATTACTAACCGCTAAGTTTATAGTGTTAAATCATCATTCGGTCGTCAGTAAGCGTGACATAAGAACTTGGCACAAACCGTGTCCTGGTCAAAGTTTTTGTTGTGATTTGATCCTAGACAATATTTATTGTTACATAATGTGGAACTGTGGGACTCTGGATGAAGTCATGCATACTGTTGACCAAGCTATGAGGCGTCCCTGACCGAAGCTGTGAATCACTTTGTCTGCCAGCTCCGTCATGAAACAGAGAGAAGTAAGCCTGGGAAACAGGATTAAAGAGTTCGCCAATAACAACTATAATTTAGCTAGAAGACACTGGGATAAAATACATTCCGTTATCTCTTTTCTACCTAACTCTTTGTTCCAAATGTTCATCTGTACTCCCAGTCTTTTATGGACACAGCTCATCAGCTCATGGAATGTTTTCCTCCGACATTTATCGCACTGCTTACGACCTCCTGTCTTTCAAATGCAATGTGTCCAGGCATCTCCAAAGAAATGGCATTTATTACTCGTTCCCGCCCCGGAGGGGTTTGGGGACGGGTATTATTTTCACTCGGCTTGTCTGTTTGTTTGTTTGTCTGTCTGTCTCCCTATATGTTAACAACTTTACGCGAAAATTACCAGTGCGATTTTGACTAATATTACTGGAATGACAGACTTTGACCTTCTGATCACTTGATTAAGTTTTTAAATTTAAATTTGTAAATTTACTATGTGGATCATGCGAATTAACTGAAAAGAGAAGCTCTGCCATCCCGTTACTCTCGCAGACAAATGTACTTAAAGTTTCTGAGAATATCCTTTGTCTGCTCCCCTCTGTACGCCGAGCTGAGCCCCGTCTCTCTCTCTCTCTCTCTCTCTCTCTCTCTCGCTCTCTCTCTCATTCAAACACACACACACACACACAGGCTGTAGGCCCCAAAAAATGTAAAAAGAAAAAAATCGTTTTTCGCTATAACTCCTTTCAGATTCATGATATCGACATGAAACCAAACCTAAAGGTGCATCTTTCAAATCTACATCATATAACATGCCTCATTGCATCAGGGGGGTCACCCCTCAGTTAACGATAGAGGGGTCAGTGTCAGGTGGGTCGGACCTAAAATTTCAATTGGGCATAAAATCTTCAGTTTTCACCCAATTTCCTCCAAAATTGATATGTGACACCTTTGACTTGATATCCTGCTGTGTTACTTCAGCACTAAAATGACTGCCGGGGACGGGTTTGCTATGCCTCGGCACCGATTCTTGTTTCCCTTAATTTTGATTCGGATGGGCAAGATCTATAGGTTCTCAGATTTTGCTTCACTTTCTTGTCTAAAAAGAAAGTGTTTGAAATGATGCATGTATTCACGCACACTCAGATACGAGTACAGTACCATACACATACTCTGCATATATACACTATCCCATTAAAATACGATAGTCAGACATTTATGCATGTTTCTGCACTCATAATCAGTCACACACACACACACACACACACACACACACTTTCCGTTTCAACTCGTTTACTTACTATATAAAATATTCAGAGGAACAGATTGGTCTGTGGATCATGCGAATTAACTGAGAAGAGAAGCTCTGCCATCTATTCGTTACTCGCCCAGACAAATGTAATTAAAGGTTTTGTGAACATCCTTTGTCTGCTACCCTCCGTATGCCGATCTGAGCCCCGCATCTCTCTCTCTCTCTCTCTCTCTCTCTCTCTCTCTCTCTCTCTCTCTCTCTCTCTCTCTCTCTCTCGAACACACACACACACACACACACACACACACACACACACACACACACACACACCCTACCTCTTTCATACGTACACCTTACCAGCCTTACCCTCATACCTAACGTCCCTTCTTCAGCTCTCCCACTCAGCCTCCCCACTTGAGAACTAACCTGGCACACACTCACACATATTTCACATTAAATCTCTGGCACCCTCCCTCACCTTTCACCCTTACTCATCTCGTGCACATTCTTTTACCTCTCCCAGGTACACCTCTCTCCCTTCCCCCACTCTCTCCCACCATCACCTCCAACACCCACTCTTATTCGTCTCCCTCCCTCCTTCCCTCCGGTCACACACCCATCTTCACTTCTATTCCTGTTAACATCCCTCACCCTCACTCATTACTTCCTCAGGACGAAACTTGAGGTGCTGTTGCTCATAAATACATGCAAATTTGCATTGCAATGTATTTTTCGTTAATCCTTTTAGCAGTTAATGCACACTTAGAGACTATCTTCTGATCAGAGGTAATTACTCTACCCTCATTTTATTTGCGGCGAAAAACTCCAGTTCATTTTAATCAGCTGAGGAAATATGTTCCTGTTATAGGGCTAAAAGCTAAATTACATGACCTGAATGACATTCCTAACTGGAAACTTACCAACGGTTTTATATATATATATATATATATATATATATATATATATATATATATATATATAACCCCCACAGCCTTATTGACGTCTTGTCTAATTAAATTATCAAGGCGTCACCCACGCTCTGTTTATTTTGGGGCTGCGAATCTGATGCCGCATATACGGAGCAGGTAACATAAACATGGTGACGGACGGCTGAAGGGAGGGGGTATGATGAGGGGACGGAGGGTGGGAAGAGAGAGGAGAAAAGAATTTGGATAAAAAGGAAAAAAGAAAGATACGTGAGAGGAAGAGAGAGGGAAAGGAGGTAGGAGGGAACAGCGAAGCGAAATATACGGAAGAAAGAGAAGGGAGATTGAAGAGTGGTGCAACAAAGAGGGAAAAGAAGGAAAGGAGAGGAGGAGAAGAGGAAAGAAGAATGGAGGACCCGTAAGGAGGACGGTAGGCGGTGGGGAGAGAAGAGGAAACAGAAAATAAATGAGGGCCATGAAGCAGAGAAAAAAGGGGGGAAACAGGAAGAGGGGAAAAATAGAAAGAAGAAACATGAGAAGAAAAGAAGACAAAGAAAGAAGGGAGGAAGAAAAGAGAGGAGGAGGAATAAAAGAAAAGCAAGGAGAATGACAGAAAAAAAGAATAAGTGAGGGGATGAGAGGCCGGAGCGAAGACGATGGAGAAAAACAATAACTGGGGAATGGAAGAAATTAATTGGAATGGTTGAAAGAATAAATGAAATTGTGTAAGAAGGCCATAAGAAGGGAGTGTAAAGAGAGGGAACATGGTGAAAAGACTCTAAGATAGAGACTATGGAAGAAGGATCAAGAAAAAAACAGAGAAAATGACATTGAAGGAAGCGGAAAAAAGCGACGAATATATGAAACAAGCAACGACAGAAACGATGGTGAAAAGAAAGAGACAGACAGACAGACAGACAGACAGACAGAGAGGGGGGGGGGGGGAAGAGAATGTGGAGAGTGGGGAAAAGTTGATTAGTAATGCGGCAAGTGGACAAAAAAAAAAAAAATGAAGGAGAGTAGAAAGAAAAGATAGATGGAAGAACAAAGAAAATTTGACGAAGGACCAAGCAAAGTAGACGCGAAGAGTAGGAAGATGGAATGAGAAAAGACTGGAAACAGAAACAAAAAAAAAAAAGGAAATCCAGAGGAAGGGAAAGGGAAAAATAACACACAGAGTAACATGTGAATAAAGGGCATGGAGAAAAAGGAAGAAAAGAGTAAGAGAAAGTGAATGATGAACGTAGGAGAAAAAGCGGGAGAAAAGGACGTCAAAGGGAACCCAGAGCAAAGAAGAGTGGGGAGTCCATTAGTGAACAGACAGTAATCGACAGCCACATGAACACCTGACGCCCTACTCACCACAGACATAAACAAACAACAAGACAGCTGTGTGCCTAGGGAGGGATGAACGAAGATATAAGGGAAGGGGGTAGACGACAAGAGGAGGAAGAAGAGGAGAAAGAGAAGGGAGAACTTTTTTAGCGCATCGAGGAAGGAGCCATATTTAAGTGCTATGAGATGGAAGAAAGTTCGACTCTGTATTCATAATTTGGGAGAAGAAGTTTTTGTCCTGGCCACCCTGTCTACAGATAAACTTTTGGGGTGTCAGGAAATTGATAGATGGATGGATAGATAGATAGGTTGACTGATAAACAAACAAACTGACTGAATAGGATACAAAAACCCACACTGGCAGACGAAAAAAGATGTATTCCAAACAGTTTCGGCGACAGCTGTCGCCCTCTTCAGTGGATCTACAGACCAAGAGTGGTACATACAAATGCCGAGAAGCTGCTTATATGCAGGGTGAGGACACGTTTTCCCAACCACACCTGATGTGACCTCACCTGACTCTCCCTCTACTCTGTCCACGACCTGAGTGAGGGATTACAAGGGGCGGCAAGGACCTTGCCACTAATCCTCTCATCACTGGATCTAATTTATACATTCCTTCACCATGGTTAAAATTATTACATCTCTCTATACATACAGCTTCCACAATCCTACGTTTCTTATAGTTACTACATTTGTACAATATTTGGCTAGAATTCCAGTCGATTCTATGGTCGTTTTCCGAAGAGTGAACGTACACTGCGTTATTTATGTTGCCTATCTTACAAGCATACTTGTGTTCCTTAATGCGAGTGTCCAAATCCCTTCCCGTTTCACCAACATAAACCAAATCACAGTCTCTACATGGAATTTTGTATACCCCTGCAGTTTTGTTACTAATTGGTTTATTCTTTACCAGCATTGATCTTAAGGTGGAAGTATATCTAAATGCAATGTTTACATCCAAATCATGACTCACAGACTTCACCAAGCTAAGATTTGACACATACGGAACCGTGATGTATGGCTTATTTTGCCGACTTTGTGGCGTTGATCTAGGTACAAAAAAGGCTTTTCTGGCTTTAAAATACGCTTGCCTTATAAACCAACTGGGATATTTTAGATCTAAAAATATTTTCCATATCTTGGCGTTTTCCGTATCCAGATGTTGGGGACTACTAATTCTGAGTGCTCTAAGGAACATAGAAGAAATAACTGACATTTTAGTGGAACTGTGGTGATATGAATAATAATGTATATACAAATTGCACTGGGTCGGTTTCCTGTATACAGAAAAGCTAAGTGTCCCAAGTTCATCCCTGTGCACAAATACATCTAAAAATGGAAGGGAACCATTATTTTCCCATTCAACTTTAAATTTAATCGAGTGAACCAGTGCATTTAATTTTGTAAGAAACTCGTCAAAGTTAGCGTTTACGTCTGGCCAAAATGAAAACACATCATCAACATACCTATACCAAATTAAATTTTGAGGAGATATGGTGGTAAGAAGGTTGGATTCAAAATATTCCATGTACAGGTTACTAAGAATTGGAGAGAGGGGCGAGCCCATACCCATACCAAACTTTTGCATGAAAAACTGATCACCAAAAGAAAATGCATTACACTGCACACAAAGGCTAATAAGTTGGAGAAAGACATCATGTGGCATGCCGAGATCAATGTTACAATTAGGTAATTTTTCTTCCAAGAAACTAATTACATCTTCAATAGGGACTTTAGTAAAAAGCGAGTCTACATCAAAACTGACCAACCTGCCACTGGAGAAACTGAGAGACTTAATCTTATCAATAAAATCAGTAGAGTTTTGGACATTGGATTTAGAGAATGTGCCAACCAATGGTGCTAATTTGTCCGCTAGAAATTTTGAAAGTTTGTAAGTGAATGAGCCACACTGTGAGATGATAGGACGAAGGGGAATCTGTGGTTTATGGGTCTTTGGTAACCCATAAATGTAAGGTAATTTTGGATTAATTTGAGTGAACTTACTTGCATCAATGTTTGGCACATTCTTTTAAAGGCTTTTGACTTTCCTACTAAAGTCTGTGGATAATCTCTTGCGAGGGGATGACACAAGTTTTTCGTAAGTAGTGGCATCACTCAACAGGTGGTTCATCTTTTCCACATAATCAGGTTTGTCTAGAATGACCACACAATTACTTTTGTCCGCTTTTGTAATACGAATAGAATCATTTTTCTTGAGACTTTCAAGGGCCAAACGAAAACGTCGTGGTATGGAGTCATTGGATTCAAAATTTCCTATGAAACTGCTAATTATTAAACCAGTAAGGCACGGGATATCCAGCTTGCTGTTTAAGGTAGAAGAAACAAAATCAAGTGCTACATCATTTCCTGGTTTCAAGGCAAAGGACAAACCTAAATTTAAAACTTGCTCCTCGACACGACTCAGTACATACGTAGAAAGATTTAAGATGGAATTCGGTAACATACACATACTCCACGGACTGTGGTTACACAAATCACTAAGTTTTTCTTGCAGTCGGATGCGTGTGAAATAAGTTTCTCTGTTACATTTCTTATCAGCTGTTTCACATATTGCTTCATATAAATCATTTGGCAGTTGTTGCTTGAGGAAACTCAACGTACGTCGTAGATGGTAGTATGTTTCGTCAATTTCTCTCTTCACGTTGCGTATACCGTCCTTCAGTAACATCCGTGCAGAATCAGGGAAGGGGTCGTGTTGCTGCCTGAAGAGAGAAGGTCGGAAAGATCTAGGCACCACTTGTTCATGGAGGCAATCGGTGAGGAAATGTTGCTGTAGTTTCTTGTGTTTGGCGGAGATAAGCAGCTTCTCATAACGACAGAGAAACTTATTTCACACGCATCCGACTGCAAGAAAAACTTAGTGATTTGTGTAACCACAGTCCGTGGAGTATGTGTATGTTACCGAATTCCATCTTAAATCTTTCTACGTATGTACTGAGTCGTGTCGAGGAGCAAGTTTTAAATTTAGGTTTGTCCTTTGCCTTGAAACCAGGAAATGATGTAGCACTTGATTTTGTTTCTTCTACCTTAAACAGCAAGCTGGATATCCCGTGCCTTACTGGTTTAATAATTAGCAGTTTCATAGGAAATTTTGAATCCAATGACTCCATACCACGACGTTTTCGTTTGGCCCTTGAAAGTCTCAAGAAAAATGATTCTATTCGTATTACAAAAGCGGACAAAAGTAATTGTGTGGTCATTCTAGACAAACCTGATTATGTGGAAAAGATGAACCACCTGTTGAGTGATGCCACTACTTACGAAAAACTTGTGTCATCCCCTCTCAAGAGGTTATCCACAGACTTTAATAAGAAAGTCAAAAGCCTTTTAAAGGATGTGCCAAACATTGATGCAAGTAAGTTCACTCAAATTAATCCAAAATTACCTTACATTTATGGGTTACCAAAGACCCATAAACCACAGATTCCCCTTCGTCCTATCATCTCACAGTGTGGCTCATTCACTTACAAACTTTCAAAATTTCTAGCGGACAAATTAGCACCATTGGTTGGCACATTCTCTAAATCCAATGTCCAAAACTCTACTGATTTTATTGATAAGATTAAGTCTCTCAGTTTCTCCAGTGGCAGGTTGGTCAGTTTTGATGTAGACTCGCTTTTTACTAAAGTCCCTATTGAAGATGTAATTAGTTTCTTGGAAGAAAAATTACCTAATTGTAACATTGATCTCGGCATGCCACATGATGTCTTTCTCCAACTTATTAGCCTTTGTGTGCAGTGTAATGCATTTTCTTTTGGTGATCAGTTTTTCATGCAAAAGTTTGGTATGGGTATGGGCTCGCTCCTCTCTCCAATTCTTAGTAACCTGTACATGGAATATTTTGAATCCAACCTTCTTACCACCATATCTCCTCAAAATTTAATTTGGTATAGGTATGTTGATGATGTGTTTTCATTTTGGCCAGACGTATACGCTAACTTTGACGAGTTTCTTACAAAATTAAATGCACTGGTTCACTCGATTAAATTTAAAGTTGAATGGGAAAATAATGGTTCCCTTCCATTTTTAGATGTATTTGTGCACAGGGATGAACTTGGGACACTTAGCTTTTCTGTATACAGGAAACCGACCCAGTGCAATTTGTATATACATTATTATTCATATCACCACAGTTCCACTAAAATGTCAGTTATTTCTTCTATGTTCCTTAGAGCACTCAGAATTAGTAGTCCCCAACATCTGGATACGGAAAACGCCAAGATATGGAAAATATTTTTAGATCTAAAATATCCCAGTTGGTTTATAAGGCAAGCGTATTTTTAAAGCCAGAAAAGCCTTTTTTGTACCTAGATCAACGCCACAAAGTCGGCAAAATAAGCCATACATCACGGTTCCGTATGTGTCAAATCTTAGCTTGGTGAAGTCTGTGAGTCATGATTTGGATGTAAACATTGCATTTAGATATACTTCCACCTTAAGATCAATGCTGGTAAAGAATAAACCAATTAGTAACAAAACTGCAGGGGTATACAAAATTCCATGTAGAGACTGTGATTTGGTTTATGTTGGTGAAACGGGAAGGGATTTGGACACTCGCATTAAGGAACACAAGTATGCTTGTAAGATAGGCAACATAAATAACGCAGTGTACGTTCACTCTTCGGAAAACGACCATAGAATCGACTGGAATTCTAGCCAAATATTGTACAAATGTAGTAACTATAAGAAACGTAGGATTGTGGAAGCTGTATGTATAGAGAGATATAATAATTTTAACCATGGTGAAGGAATGTATAAATTAGATCCAGTGATGAGAGGATTAGTGGCAAGGTCCTTGCCGCCCCTTGTAATCCCTCACTCAGGTCGTGGACAGAGTAGAGGGAGAGTCAGGTGAGGTCACATCAGGTGTGGTTGGGAAAACGTGTCCTCACCCTGCATATAAGCAGCTTCTCGGCATTTGTATGTACCACTCTTGGTCTGTAGATCCACTGAAGAGGGCGACAGCTGTCGCCGAAACTGTTTGGAATACATCTTTTTTCGTCTGCCAGTGTGGGTTTTTGTATCCTATTTCATTGTCACGATAGTGTGACTCTTCAGCCAAACTGACTGAAGAAATATATTTTTTCGGCATAATACAATAGAAGTCTTGGAGAATCATATTTGTGCTAGATACTTCAAAGTCCTTCGGCAGTATCTGGTGCAAATATTACATTTTCAAAGTGTGCTGTTATGGTTTCCATCTAACTTTCTGCACCTTCATCTCAAGTACTGTACAGGGGCCTCAGTCCCTTCTATCCAGGTGTCGTCCGTTTTAGTTTACAGCAGCTTCCGCCAACGATTTGTTCAACCTGCAAAGAGCCTCTTGTATCAAATGGATTTCTCAGCGCAATATCTAACCTTTGTAGTCCAGGAAGTCTTTTCCTAGCTAAATAAATTCTCCAGGAGATAGCAAGAATAAAATGGGAAAGATATTCCAGGGGTCAAAAGGCTTGGTCGTGTGTAGAGTACAGTTCTCATGTGTAGGTGAAGTCACTCCATCCAGCAATTCTAAACAGGATGGAGTCAAAGACCAATCGTCTCTTCAACTGCTCTCTTCATACTGACTCGCTTCAGCTTCTTCTCTTTGATATAATATTACATCTCTCTAATATATCCTTATTCCAAACGTCACTGCTATCCTGTCATATGTGGTTGCATCCAGTGTTCGATACCCCGGGTACGCAACTCTTGTCTAACCATGATCTCTCATCCCATTATCTCCAAGTATTAAATGGCCAGTCCTTCATTTACACACTAGGTCATCCCTGCAACGGTCTTCTTTATCCTGACTTTCTCACTGCCAATAACCCCAAGTCTGCAATGTATCCAGGCATCTAGAGATCAAACCTTCTTGATTTCGGCATGTTTTGATTCAGCTTTCTTCGGAAAGGACAACTGCAAGCTTCCACCTTCGGCTCTTTCTTTTCTGCATAAATGAAGTCAAGTGCATCCATAAGATGAAAATTCAGTAAAACAGTAACGTCTGCCAGAAGAACGAGCAAAATGTTATTATACAAAAGTATACCTGCCCACAGATGGCTTCATGATTACATATTAAATTCGACTAACTGCTAAGTAACAAAGTAATGAAAAAATATTAATATTAACAATACAAGAACATGAACAACAACAATAACAACAACAGCAGCAGTAATAATAGTAATAACAACAACAACAACAACAACAATAATAATAATAATAATAATAATAACGATGAAGATAATACCGTAACAGTAACAATAATCTCACCTTATAATGCTTACCAAATACTGTGCACATAGGAGTGAGAAAGATGTGTTAGCCTGGGTCAGACATCAAGACATTTATCATTGCAGACAATACTGTAGTAAACGCCATCTCACAATGGGATCTCATCACCCGTGTAGCCGTTAAGTTTTTCCTCAGCAAATAATTTTGCACCTCCACTACTGATCTGACGCAAATTCAAGATGTAAGACACACACACACAAAACCAGTCATCAAACCTCGCAACTGAAAACATTACCACTCCACACGCTTCACAACGCTTGTGGTAAATATAAGGTTGAGACTGCCAAATGACCTATTCATACGTCAGTGCCTGAGTGACACAAGTGTGACAGTGATACAGTTATTAAAGTTCACAGTGCGTTGTTGTACGGCGTTGGTAAATCTGACTGGTTGAGAGAGAGAGAGAGAGAGAGAGAGAGAGAGAGAGTACAAGACATGCTGGTATAACATTCATATGCTTTGTAGAACTGGCAATATGAACCAATTTGTTTCCGAAAATAATGACGTGCGTTCAGTATGCTAAAATGTCAAAAGTAACCACAGTACAGTATGGCGTCACGGTGGGTCATCTAATATTATGTCTGCCTGCTTTATGTTTTTGTGTCTAGTCAGAAAGAGAACACGAAGAACTAAAAACTTGATGAGAGGGGAAGAGACAGGAGTTAGAGACAGGAAGAACGGATAAGGAGATGAAATCAAGTAATGGAAGATGGCTTGAGAATCAGGAGGTGAAGGAGAGAGTGGAGGAGTTATGAGGTTTGTGTTGGGGTCAGTGATAAGCTGAACTACAGGGAACTGAAGAATACTGGGATGCTGAACGACTCAGCCACTTCCGATATGCTAATAAAAATAATCAGAAACGATTATTGAATTCACTCAGTAATGTTATTCAGCGTCACACCAGAAGATAAAGGAACCCATAAAGCAACAGGGTTAATAAAAAATGTTTCAGCAAATAGTTTTAATCCCTTCGATATGATGACTCATTTCTTTATACTCTTATTTTGTGAGACTATTTTATTCAACTCTCGGGAGACCAAAACCTTGTCTGTTCTAGAGAAAATGGAACAAAAGGGAGCCAGAATCAATATCTGCTCATCTCTTGACGCATTGACACATTGCATTTAAAAGACTGGAAGTCATAGCCAGAAAGAATGACAGATTTTGGAAAATATAAAATCTTGATTTCGTTTTTTTTTTTTAGTTTCATCTGGAATGGGCAACGTTTTGCATGCTTTCATCCTGAGGTTCTGTATTTTCTTAAAACAAAAGTCATAAAAAGATCATCATACTTAAATTGTTTATTTTAAAATAATAGGTATCCTGCTTAAACCAAGCTTAAATACGTTAACAGTTCTTATTTACGAGCGAAGCCTGTATTTGTTTATGAGCAGAGAAGGTAGAAAGTCGACTCACTCCACAATCAGATGTTTCATTGCATGGTAGGGAAGTGGACGAGAGGCAAGGCCATGAGGGGGGTTTGGAGGGGGTAGAAATTAATACAAGGAGCAGGATAGAGTCATGTCAGACCCATCAAGCCTCTCTTTCTATAGCTGATGATCTTTTTTTTTTTTTCATACAGTTGTTCAATTCTCGCAAAATATTCTAGTAACTGTTGAGCTCTGAAAGTCGCATCACTGGGTTTTGAAATCAATAATCCCTGCCTCCTTGTTCGTCTTCATGAAGTGACCGATATTTATGCCCACATGTGATTATGAGAGATGAGAATGAAAAAGGGTAAAGTCATAATGAAATTAGAAGAGTAGAGGGAGGAACCCCCCCCCCCCTCCCCAACACGAGCAACTCTCCCTACATCTGACCTACTCAGACTTGATCCCCTGATACCGCCAGGGTAAAGGGTCACGTTGGAGTGAACAGAAGCCTTATAGAGAGATTCTGTTGACTCACCTGTATATAAGAGAGAGAGAGAGATTCATATTTACGCAATATTCTCTCTCTCTCTCTCTCTCTCTCTCTCTCTCTATGTATATATATATATATCTATATATATATATATATATATATATCTATTTATATATATATATAATATCCGCAATAGATCTGACATTGATCGATGATTGTTGTCTTTTAAACTTTTAGATCCACTGATGATGGAGATTGTGTCTCCGAAACGTTTGGATTAATAATAAAGATGCTGTACATCACAACGTTGGTACTACTTTTCCTGACAAGAGTATATATATATATATATATATATATATATATATATATATCACAAGTAAAGTGCTATAGTTGAAACATCGTAGTGTTCGGGCTAAGGTTGTATAAAATTAAGAGGAGAAAATACACAGCAAGACTGACAGGACTAAGGAAAGAAGGAACGCAAACATGAAACAGACAGAAGAAAGAAGACAAGGAGAAACTAAGGAGAGAAATGTAAGGCACATCAAGTAGAGGAGAAAGTGGAAGAGGAGACAGAGAAGCACAGGGACAGGAGAGAGTGAAGTCGAGGGGAAAGATAAGACGGAGAAACAAGGAAAAGGGGAGACCTATCTGGACACACACACGCAACTCCTAATTTTGGCGCTTGACCAATAATAGCTTTGTTTCTTACTAAGCCTTTCAGTCCTTTGACTTATGTTTTAGTTTTTCCTTCTTTCTCCAGGCTGTTGTATTTCTTGTAGGAGAGCATATTCGAATTGGAGGGGTTATATTAACCTCTCACAAACGCCTTCACTACTAGCGCACTCTTTCAAGGTTAATAAAATAGTCTACTATCAGCATGAACAAAACAAAGTTACCGGATTGAAGAAGCTTGTTTCCTACTCTGGCATAGATCTTGATAATCCATTCCCTGAGGCCCAACATGCCCACATGCCACACACTACTTTCATTTGTCACCACTTCTGTTGCAACACCCACCGTCCACACTGAACACATAACAGGGCTGTCTCATTCAGCACTTCGAGTAATGTGATGGTACCAGTTGTGATGTTTCTGTGATATATCACTGAGACTTATGGTAGAACGCTGGTCTGGTTTAACGAAATTATATCACCTAAATGTTCCTTGCCCTATGAGTCACTTTTAGGATGAATATTTCAAGATTACCTCAGCATTTGTTTCTGCTGTTTACAGTCTGCTCTGGACACCCCTGAAATTCCAACCCAGAACCCAGGGGATTCATGAGGGCTAGTATGAGAACCACTGTGCTGGAGAGAGAGAGAGAGAGAGAGAGAGAGAGAGAGAGAGAGAGAGAGAGAGAGAGAGAGAGAGAGAGAGAGAGAGAAGAAAAACTAGTGAGGTTCGAGAAGAGAGAAAGAGGTGTTTATAATTAAAATATTTATGCATATATTTATGCATGTATACGATATGCATATGTATGAATATATGTTGGTATGTATATATGTAGAAGCGCAGTTCTGCAATAAACATTACATACCTCCTTGAAGAACGTGGATGCAATAGAAATATTGGGTCGTAATTCGCACCAGAGGGGAAAAATAATGTGGAAGGAGAGAAGGCCACGGAGGAGAGCCCTGCCTGGGGGATCATCACAGGCGACCTCTTTTACTATAAGGGTAACATTTTGACTTTATATATCCAAAAAAGAATTCGAGTTGGAGAGTTCAGAGCATTTAGTACGAATGAAGTTATTCTTGGCAGGGCGAAGAACAGAGCACGATTCCGGGCAGAAACATAAAAGAGAAGAGATTAAGGGGTGGGTTGGCTCAGTTACCTTTGGTAAGCCTTCTCCTTGTTGTGGACAGCCTTAGAACAAACCTGATTAAACCATTTTTTTTTTTTTTTTTTTTTTTTGCATTAGTCAAAGGATATGAGAAAGGAATGCATGCTTCCATGCTCGAGAGAATAACCTCTGTAATGCGCAAGCCAGATTCAGATGGCTTTCGGCAATGGAAGCAATAATCATTTCAGGGAAAATCAAAGAAGTACTGCCTTAGGGCCTCCCAATCAGCAACTCAAAAGTGCCACAACCGACTCTTCTTCAGAGGATCCACAGGCCTTACTGGAATGATAGGACAGGTTAAGGTGATAAGGTTATGATCAGAGGAACCCAATGGAGCGGAAAGATTAACAGTGTAGGCAGAAGGATTGGTTGTAAGGAAGAGGTCAGGTATGTGGGAAGTCTTTCCAAGGCGGTCAGGGATACGGGTAGGGTGCTGTACAAGCTGCTCAAGGTCATTAAGGATAGAAAAGATGTAGGTTTGTTCACCAGGTGGATCAGTGAAAGGAGAGGAGAGCCAAAGGCGGTGGAGGACATTGAAATCTCCTACAATGGAGATTTCAGAGAAATGAAAAATGGATAGGATGTGATCCATCTTAGAAACAAGATAGTCGAAGTATTTTTCATAGTCAATAGAATCAGGGGATAAGTAAACAGCACAGATATATTTAGCCAGAGAATGACAGGAAAGCCGAAGCCAGAGAGTAGAGAATTCAGAAGATTCAACTTCAGGAACACGAGAGCAAGATATGTTGCGTACATATACACAACTGCCAACGTTGGCCTTGAAATGAGTATAGGGAAAGTAGGAGGATACATAGAAGGGTTTGCTATCAGTCACCTTAGACAGCTGAGTCTCAATTTGGAAGGGAAGGTGGGGTTTAGAGAAGGAAAGTTGGTGCTCAACAGATAGATAGTTAGAGGAAAGGCCGCGAATGTTGCAGAAATGATGAAGTCAGACAGTGATTCCAGCCTTCTCCCTGGGTCGTCACAAGGAGAGGGGGGGGGGGATGGTGGGGGTTTTGTTTGTCTTCCCCCCCCCTCCCTCCGGGGAGTCCAAGGCTTGGATAGTATATGCCCTTTTTTTTGGGGGGGGGGTAATATTTTGAATAGGAAGTGAAGTGTGTAATGTGCATATAGTTTGATGTTGATTGTTAAAGGAACTTGCATTGGAGAGCATGCTGGCTTACTCTTTGTGTTACTCAAATGCTGAAAAAGTTCAGCAAAGGGGGATGGTCAGGAGCTAGTCCCGAGAGCTGGTGAAACGGAAGCTCCAGCTCTCCCTGTCATCAACTTTCCATCCACCTTGGAAGCACCGCCTTGCTCGACTGGTGCTACAGTCTATCTATCTATCTATTGCCAGACGCCTCAATCCCGTTTGGGGTGGCCACAAACAAATCGCCTCCAAGTCGCCCTGTCCCCCGCCATTTCACTACCCTGCTCCCAACTCACACCCCCCTCTCTCATATACCTCTCCACCCCATCCCTCCATCTCATCCTCGGTCTCCCCCTCCCTCTTCCACCCTCCACCTCACTCACATACACTCTCTTCGTCAGTCTTTCACCCTCCATCCTCTCCACATGGCCAAACCACCTCAGTGTGTTCCTCACAACGCTTCCTATCACATCCACATCAACACCACAACGCTCCTTTATATCCTCATTCGTCAGCCTGTCTCTCCACGTGACTCCGCAAGCTCCTCTTAAATAACTCATTTCCACTGCTCTCACTCTTGACTTGTGTCCTTCCAACAACGTCCAAGCTTCACTTCCGTACGTTAGAGTTGGTATCACAATACTGTCATGTAGTAACTTTTTTACTTCCATGCTCACTTCCCTGTTTCTTATCACTGCTTTCAAGGAACCAGCAACCTTTCTTCCCTGCTGTACCCTTTCAAGCACTTCACCCTCCAAACCTCCATCCTTACTCATCACACTACAGTCTACTGTTATAATATTCATTTGCAAAGGAGACTTGTTTATCGCAGGAGCTGGTTCAGCTCCTTGACGTATATATGCCCAAGCTGGCTGGTGTAGTTACGTTTCGTGATTGTAAATAACTACCGCACTAGTCTAACTTTAGATGTAATGCACCTCGGCCAGCTAATCACCCCGATACCATCTTATACAAACACAAAGGTATGATACACTCCTCTGATGAACCCAGGGTGATGTCTACTTAGAGAGTCGGGAGCACGACAACAAGATTCTTATTCCAAGTGGCATAGGAGGCTTCACTGCTCTCTTCCACAGCAACTTATTTAACATATTACCTATCAAAATTCTCTCGTATGTTGATCATATTGTTTTTATGTTAATTTATTTGATATCAGTAACCTACAAAAGGATACTGAGGCTAAATGTGCATTACAGTTGCTAAGGAAGAGGTATTATGAAGTCCCTAGAGCCACTTAGAATACCTCACCAACTCTTGCTCTAATAGCGAGGAGTCGGGCTGTCAGAGAGAGATATGTGGTCAGTGCTGGGTGGATAGTGTTCTTTGTGTGTGTGTGTGTGTGTGTGTGTGTGTGTGTGTGTGTGTGTGTGTGTGTGTGTGTGTGTGTGTGTGAAGTTAGGCTGATTTATAGTGTGTTTTTTTAAATAATTGTGGTAGAACAATAACAATGAGGAGAACGATATGGATGATGAGTGCGATATAGTCATCTGAGCTCCGCTGATACCTACTCTTCCTTTTGTATAGTTCCTGTTTGAGAATATTATACATATCTCTTGAATAGTGGAAACTTAGGTTATCATATCGATGATGATGATGATGACGATGTGCATGTATATGTGTATGTGTATATGAATGTTTATGTGTATGTGTGTAGTGCGGAGCAAAGCCTGAGCTGCACTGTGGCCTAGGATAGAGTGCACGTGTGGTAAGATGTCATATATTAATGGCTATGGACGATCTTGTCTGACAGGGCGTCGTTGGCACAAGTAAGTCGCATTTCAGAGTTAGTCCAGCTTCTGGAGTTATCGTGGTCCGCTATTTTGGTGTGCCTAAAGGATGACTGAAGTGGCAAGGTGGGGGAGTACAACCCAAGGACAAAAGTTTACCTGTTATTCAATTGCGTCTATTTTATACTGTACATAGGGTACTGCACCTTCCTCCCCGACTCTTCATATCAAAGAGAATTAGTATGGACAGAGAAACATAGTAAACCTCCTTAGCTTAGAAATGTTAGCCAGCACATAAAACTAACAAGCATAAGGGCTATTTTTGTTCATGACAGTACGTGAGACAGGTTGGTGTGTCACGAGAGACAAAGATTCTTAGACCTTGGCAAAACCTAATCTTCGTGTTCTAGGTTGTATCTCACTCTGGCAGGGCATTCAATAGGATGCAGTAATATGACTTTCCATGTGGTCTCATATTCATATCCTGTCCATCTTCCTTTGATGTCATGTTCACATTCCCATCCACAGCCGCTTCAGCAGCTTCAGTGAATCGAATAATATTAACTTGTTTATTTGTATTAAGACCAAATCACCTCATTGGGACTGTGAGGTCTGTGTGGCCCGTGTATCTGTGAAACCATGCAACTCGCCTACTACACACACACACACACACACACACACACACACACACACACACACACACACACACACACACACACACATACACAAACACACACCTAATATGGGTATCAAACGTCAGATATAACCATCCAGGGTTACACACACAACAGCATCCCTTAAACATGGGGAGAGACTCTCCCCACTTGTGTAATGGATTCAGCCACGCCAGAACTCGCAATGATCCTGTACACACAAATGTCCGCATCAACCATCCACCCACAGGGTTGACGGAGTGATAATGAAGATGATACTGATGTGAAACTTTTGTGTTATTCTCAAAATACATCGGACTCGGCCATATTATTAAAACAGATTGTGCGAGGATGTAAGCAAATCTTTTATTTTTGACTGTCATTTAGGAAACACCTGTAACTGATTTACATTATCAGCCAGCATCCTACAATACAAAGTTTAGTTAGCAGCGACACAGAAAGGCTATGCATGGTGTACCATTACTTCATGCTTCAGAAACTATCGTTAAAATTTGGGGTTTGGCCACACCTTCACCTTGTTTTCAAAACACTGCCTTTGCTTCCACCTACGATAGAGCTGTGGCAGTGTGTGTTCGTTATCGCCGTGATCACTTCTCTTCCATATGTCCCCACCAACGTGTCATGCACCTAAACTAATAACATATCTATACCTGATACCCCAAGCCTATCTCAACAAAGATGTTCAGTATTAGAATGCCATATGCCAGGTGACGTGTGAGGCTGGCAGGGAGGGGGGGATCAGATCTATGTTGGTATGTTGTGGGTGGACCTCTGGATCTCCGGAACGAGTTTCATAGTCTATATCCAGTGTCGACTGTATCTAAAAATTACCAAAGTGTACACTCGCATTCTCTCCCTTGTCATGAGTCGTACGTTAGGGTGGAGGAGTGGTCTTACACCTCCCTAGTGAACCGTTCCGGTCCTGTAGTGAACAAGAAAAGGACTCACCATGGTCATACTGCACTGGGTGATTCATTTGCACCAGCAATTGTAATTCAGAAAGAAAGTCTATGAGTCTCGACCGAGCTACCGGTTGGACCCGTCTTTGTGATAAAAGCTGCAGAGATGCATTATTACCTTGTGTACTCGGCGTCATCGATATAACGGAAGGAGTGACGCGGCAGATACTGACAGTCCAAATGAGGTGTCAGTGACAGTGGTCACGCAACCGCATAAATTATCATAGGCTCGTATTTACACACAGTATTAACTAATTCATTGGATCATCAGCTCTACATAACAGTTATTAGTCATAAATCTTTTTCATCACATTTTATGAAATTAATATTCACTCAGGCCTAGTTGTGAGGGGCATATTGGTTGTATGAATGACGACAGGATAATATAGAAATAATGAGTAAAAACCTAAGTACAGAGCAGGGTTGTTTATAGGAATCTCCCCAGTTCATTAGCGGTGAGACTGTCGGCGTGGCGGACACATCATTACCGAGCATTGGTGCGAACGGTAAAACGGAGAGAGAGAGAGAGAGAGAGAGAGAGAGAGAGGAAGGACGAGTGACGAGTAGAACAGGTGTTTGTAAGAGAATGGAGTGGCTGAAAGGAGAAGGAGTGTTGGTGGGAGAAGGAAAGAACGATAGAGAGTAAAAAGGTGTTGGTGAGAGTAGAACAAAATGTTGGAAGAGAGTAGAGGTGTTGATGAATGGAGGAAACAGCTAAAAAAGAGAGAAAAGGTGTTAGTGGGAAGAGAAAAGAGCAATAGAAGAGAGAAGAGGTGTTGGTAAGAGGAGGAATAAAGGATAGAAAGGGGAGGAGAAGGGGCTAAGAGGAGGAAAGATTGGTGAGAAGAGAAGTCATGATAACGGAGGCCGAGTACTCCGTTTATTTCGGCATATGTTATTATTCTTGTGTTAGGCGCCTCAGTGGCAGGGTTTATAAAGTTCTCGGATCGGAGAACATGGGCTAACCCGCCACGACTGGAAACCGAGAGGTGGCTGGAGGGTTTTCTGACCTCTAAAACAATTCAAGTGCAGTAGAGTGGTCTACGACTTAAATGATCTGGACTACGGTAACCTTGTCTAAGGATCTACGCCCCCCAAACGGGAAATACAAGATTTCCTGTTACCGAATTTTAAAGTTCCGTATAGCTAAGCGGAATATGTCGTGTAATACCATACTATTAAACTTGCAAGTGTCATGTCCAAAATATTATAGGGAAATATGTGTTGCCAGGAAGGCATCAGTATTTGTTTTCATTTGACTTTGACTTTTGACCTCTGTTAATTGCTAGACACAGATTATGCCCAGATTCTGTTATGAGTGCACCGTTGTTGACCCTCCAGACAGGTTTGGATTATTACCCACGATGAACTAATCTGGATTAGTGATCTCACTGAGAGATCAGATTACTTGCCTCAGTGACTGTAACCCTCTTCCGAATACCCTATTCATAACCTGTAGTGAAGGATGTTCCACAATCCCATTGCATCCACCCCCTTTGCTTTTCCTCACCCGATTCATTTCTTTCCACATCATCTTTTCTTGTATTTTCCTCCCCAAACCTTTAATATTTTCTGGCTCTGCTCATTGACACTGAAATGCAGTGTTTCTGATATACACCCCTTTACTGCGACGACGTAATACTTCTTTTATTCCTGGTATTTCCAAACGATTTTATTCACTAAAGGAAAAACTTCAAACTGGAGGAATCAAACAAAGCCTTTATTTTCCCCTTCACTCCTGGAAATTCTATGTATCTTAAATAAAAACGTCAGATGGTGGCCTGCAGTTGATGAAGTTATAAGTACGTCATCGTACTGATGGCATACTATAGAGAAACGACCTGCTACATAACCCTATTAATCTGAAAAGGGTTTACAATATACTATTATCCGTGACCTTTTTCATTTGGAGAGACTGTTGCGTCACGCGATGGTCAGACAATATCATCTCAGATTTACTGCCCCTTTCTCTTCCAAGGCCTAATTGTAAAGACGGCCCGTTATCAGATTCCTCTCATTAGCTAACTGATCTCTCCTTTGTCTCTACAGGGTGGATGGGTGGGCCTCCTCTTGGAGTGGCTTGTGGAGGGTTTGGCCGTTTAACGGTATACCATTCTTTGTTTATGGTTAATAGCTTCTTCACTCATCCATCTGTGGTTGTCCATCTCTATATATCAATGTACGACTATCTGTACATATGCCTGTCTATCAATAGTTACCTATTCATCTATCGATTAGTCTGCCTAACTAGCTGTCTATCTACCTGACTCTGTTGCCACCTGTATGTCTACCTATATACCAATGATTATCTATCCGAAAAAGAATCGGAACAGTTTGAATGACGGAATCTGGACCAAAAATGGATTTGCAGAGCAAAGGTTGTGTCTTTATCCCAGTGTGCTTGCACCTGGAACTGGAATAGGGACCTGGATTTGCAAAGCGACGGTTGTGTGAGGTAATATGGGGTAATGTTTGTTGGTTGTTTTCCTTGTCACGTCCACTGTGTGCCCATTGAGCAGTGATCCATGTTGCCATGACACACCCAGATCTAATATTACACCTTGGATCCTGCTGCCTACAGATGGTTTGATTTAAGTTTGGGAAAACCTCTGGCAGTGAAGGGTTGACAATGTTCTCCATAAAACACCAATGTGGAGAGTCTGGCCAGAGCTAAATAAAAGCGTCAGGTGGTAGCAGGAAAAACACGAAAAACACATCCTCGGCCTGAAGGGATTAATGACTCCCCTACCGGTACGTCTGACTTATAACCCGTCCCTGCCCCGGAGAGGCTAGGGGACGGCTATTGTTTTCCCTCGGTTTGCCTGTTTGTTTGTCTATCTGTCTGTCTATTAACAACTTTACGGGAAAGCTACTGGTGCGATTTTGACTAAAATTACAAGGATGATGGGCTATGACCTTCTGATCATCTGACTGAATTTTGGGCCAAACTGGACTAGGTCCAGGCTGTAGACCCAAAAAACGTATTAAATAAAAAAAAGAGTTTTCTCCCCATAACTCCTTTCAAATTCGTCATATCGACATGAAACCAATACCTAAAAGTGCATCTTTCAAATCTGCATCCTACAACATGCCTCATTACAACAACGGGTCACCCCCCAGTTAGCGATAGGGGGGTCAATGTCAGGTGGATCGGGCCTAAAATTTCAAATGGGCATAAAATTGTCAATGTTCACCCAATTTACTCCAAATTTGATATGTGACATCTTTGAGTAGATATCTTGTTGTGTCTATACGTCAGCATTTGAATTACTGCAGGGGACGGATTTGCTGTGCCTTGGCACCGCTTCTTGTTTCATTCGTGCTGATACCAGAATACATTATGAAGCTTTGGAGAGCGTCCTAGTAGTGAAGAGGTTAGTCAAGGCCTTATCAGCGTCCTAGTAGTGAAGAGGTTAGTCAAGGCCTTATCAGCGTCCTAGTAGTGAAGAGGTTAGTCAAGGCCTTATCAGCGTCCTAGTAGTGAAGAGGTTAGTCAAGGCCTTATCAGCGTCCTAGTAGTGAAGAGGTTAGTCAAGGCCTTATCAGCGTCCTAGTAGTGAAGAGGTTAGTCAAGGCCTTATCAGCGTCCTAGTAGTGAAGAGGTTAGTCAAGGCCTTATCAGCGTCCTAGTAGTGAAGAGGTTAGTCAAGGCCTTATCAGCGTCCTAGTAGTGAAGAGGTTAGTCAAGGCCTTATCAGCGTCCTAGTAGTGAAGAGGTTAGTCAAGGCCTTATCTAACCCCTCTAATTGAAAAAGTTTATCTTAATCTGAATATAATCGTCAGGAGGAGCAACAACCTACCCAAACAACGGTCATGGTACTGAAGGAGTCAACCCCTTCATTTCGATGACGTGTTGTATATTGTGTTCTTGCTATCCCCAGACGGGTATATTCAGGTCAGCAGAGGCTTTTATAACTGCATGGCTTAAATATATCCTTCATTAACCCATTGATAACAATAAATATCCGTAAGGTGAATAAAATCGACTGAAAGTATTAAGAATAAAAGGGAAAATACCTAATCGGGTTAAGGTGTTAAAGGTGATCGATTACCCAACACTTGTTTAATACAGACACAAGGTTCCGTATTTATACACTCATCTACCTTTAAGTTATATTTAGAATTGCTTGTTTATACGTTTGATTCACTTATACAGCCGCCAGACACTTCACAGTCGAAAAATGTGACAAAGTTCGAGAAACTAAGCTATCTGTGGTAATAGTTATCTCTTATGGACACTACTGTAAACATTGGTTGCCATCTTTTATAACTACAACCCAAGGTTCTTTTTAACCCAATGGACTAGACACGACCTCCAGGTGAAGCCGCTTTTTACACCTCCATTCATTCCAGTACAGTCACCCACAAAAGTTCGTGTCGTTCATCCCGACCTGCACCTCCAACCCTCAACACTTAATCCCTTCCGTGCCATGGCGTATTATTATGGTGTATTTTTGCTACCTCCAGACGATTTCATTCACCTTATAGTAGTCTATCGAACTTGAGGGCTTCTATGTAGCATTCATTAACGTGTTCTCTCCTAGGGATCATTCCCAAAGCAAATACAATCACGTGCTAATAGCCAGAAATAGGATACGCCAAACCATTCTGTTCAACTTCGAAAAAGTCTCTGGTTCTGAAAAGGTTACATCAGTCACATTCAGTCCGAAAAAGTCCCTATCAAGCTGAGTAAATCCGTCTGTAGGTAACAAGAATAAAATGTAAAATCGGACATCTGGTTGAAGTTTTTTTTTTTTTTTTTTAATCATTCCTTATGTCTGTTCTCTCCCAACTTTCATATTCTCCGCAGCCTTATTTGTTATTATTGTTGCTTCTTATACGAGTAGCCTTCTCTATTTCTCTTTCCAAATACTTCTCTCCAGTTATGATGAGTCTCTCCAACTATCTCATCTTTATGATTATTTATTTTTCTTAAAGCCACCTCATATCTACTTAAAGTGTCAGTGGAATGACGATTACGAGGAGATGATGATGACGATGATGATGATGATGATTCTCATATCCCTCTCAGTATCGTTTCATTACATTGTCTCTACACCGTGATTCTGAATTTAAAGATGAATCTCTTATCTTTCCCAATATCTCTCTCGTACACTTTCTCCACCTCGCTTCAATATCCCTTTTCTCCGCACTCTCGTGACCCACCAACCACGCATGCCAGCCTGCCTCTCCATCGCTCCATAACTGCACGACCTCTCCCCTTCCCCCTTATTCATCTTTCCCTTCTTCCCTTCCTTTCACTCCTCCTTCTCCTACTTACTACCTCAATGGGCCTGCCGTCCCTCTCTCCCTCCCTTCCCTGTTCCCACTCCGTCCCTACCTCTCTTCCTTATTTCAATCCTCTTCTCCCCTCCCTGTCTCTTTTCACTCCCATTCCCTCAAACTCTCCTTCTTCCATTCTCTCTGTTTCTCTCTTTGTTTCCCTCCCCTCCCTCTTCCCTGTCCCTCCTTTCTCGGTTCTGATCTCGTCCCTCTTTCTACCTCTTCTATGTTCTTTTTTCCTCTCTTTCTCTTTCTTCTTCCCTTCCTGCCTCTCGCTCTTCCCTCGCACTCTCTTCTTTCTCCTTTCCCTACTTTGATCGTGTCCGTCTCTCTCCCTTTCTTACTATTTCCTTTCTTCCTCCCTCCTTTCCACTGCCTCTATCTTCCCCTGTATCTCTGCCTCGCCCCCTTCCTTTCTCTTCTCCATTTCTCCCTCTCCCTTCCTTTCTTTCCTGCCTCCTCCAGTCCCGCCTGTCCTTCTCTCTGCTTGCCCATCCCGCCCCCTTTCTCTCTCCTTCTCACTCTTCTCTTCTTCCTCTCTTTTTAATTCCGAGGCTCCCTCCTCCCCTCTCTTCCTTTATGCGTTCCTATCCTTACCTTTGACTCACAGAATAGATCCCTTATTCATTACCTTTCCCATAATGAACCGCCTCGAAACGACCACTCCACTATTACTATTGCATACTGTACATATACTGTATAATACTCTCACCTTGTTTTTCTCTTCTTTTTTCTCTCTTTTCCTCTCTTCACATTCCCTTCTCAGTCTTCCTCCCTCTCTGTCATTCCACTCCCACCCCCATTCTCCTCTCTCTCTCTCTCTCTCTCTTTCTCTCTCTCTCTCTCTCCTGCTTCATATTCATTCACGATCTCATTACATTTCATATCCCTCTCCTTCCTTTTTACCTTCCATTCCGTCTCTCACCTTCCCTATACTCCTATATGTATGAAGTTAAAAGTGGACCAGGAGGAAGGTAGGTCAGAGACAGGGCACATACAGTGAAATCAGACAGTCAAACAGAAATAGATGGCGTGGTGTAAGTTTGATCGTTTGACTGCTACGACAGGCGTTAATTTATCAGCGTCCATCCCACAGACTGTGCGGGTCAGTAAGGCTCGAACCCTCTATAGCAGTGGTTCTCAACTCGTTTCAGGCCATGGACCACCAGCCCAGTTAAAAAAAACATCGTGGACCATTTCATTTTTGAGTAATGATAAATAAAACATAGAAACAAACATTTTGGTTAGAAATATATTTCTTACAAACAGAATTTCGAGAAATGATATGAAATAGTAGACAGCTGACATTTTGGTCTGAAATATATTTCTGACAAACATAATTTCCAGGAAATACATGAATACGTATCTAACATTTTGCTGTGAAATTTAATTCTAACAAACAGAATTTTGAAATTTTGTAGGAGTATACAACTAACATTTTTCTTTGTAATTTGATTAATTCATTTTTCTTTGCAACCAGACTTTTGGATTCTGTTCTCACTGATAAGCTTTTCAATGTTAGGAGTGGTACTTGATAATGCACAACGAATATCGCTTTCCACTGCAAGCCGATTCCTCTGTTTGGACTTAATGTGCAACAAACATGAAAATCCGGTCTCACACATTTAAGTTGATGCAAATGGCAAAAGACATCTGACTGCATGTGTTGACAGATTTGGGTAAGTACCAATCATACTGGCCCAAAATTTTTCCATGGTAGACCGTAGACTAAGCAGCTACAACCTGAAGATTGCAAATATATTTCTTAAATAGGAATAATACAATAAAATTAATGACCAATTATTTATTTTGATAAAAAATTTCGTACTGCATTTTCAATAAATTAAAAAAAATATATGCACCAATCTCCAATTTATTACCAATAGATTGAACGTCCTGTGGACCACCCAAAAAGTCACATGGACCACCAGTGGTCCATGGACCACCAGTTGAGAACCACTGTTCTATAGCGTCCTCGGAGTGTGAGCCCAGCGTGAAACCGACCTAGCCACCGAATTACCTGCTTACCTCTGCTTTTTCTCTCACTCTTTCCCCTCTCGTCCACTCTGCCCTACCTTCCATCTCTCCTTTGCAGATACGATAATGTAGAATATGATTTCCTTTCATCCTTTCGTACATAACTTTCATGACAACAGTTTACGTTGCATGGTAGTCCTTCGCACTTTTTCTTGCTGGTTTCTGCGTCGGTAGGAGGAGCCTTCCTACTTTCCTCTCCTTGTCTTTGAGTTGCAGAATAGTTCCACAAGTTACAACCTACATTAAATAAAACAGCCTCGAAAGAACAAGTAGGCCTGTCACTCTTTGCTTTCCATTGTACTCTACTTCGTACTTGTTACTCCCCCATCCCTTGGCTCTCATTCTCTCCCTGTTCCTTCATCTTTCCCTTCCTCCAACCCTCCCTCTCCCTCCCTGTCTGTCCATCTCTCATCTCTCTCCAGTTCTTTCTCTCTCCCTCCCTGTCCGTCTATCTTTCCCCCCTCTCCATCCCTCCCTTTCTCCTTTCCTATCCCTCCATCTCTCCTCTCCCCCCGTCCATCCCTTCCTGCCTCTCCATCTCTCCCTCTCTCCCTCTCTCCCCCCCACGCCTCCATCCCGATGTTTATGAGCCTTTATGACCCTCGACCAATCTCCTCCCCACAGACACATAACCTCCTTCCCCCATTCCACCTGCCTCTCCCACTTTCTCTTCCTTCCTTGGTTTCCTCTTCCTCGGGGCAGCCGGTGGTGTATTGGTTAGCACTTCCAGCCCACAGTCTCTTCCTTTACAGATAATAATTTCCTGGACCATAGTTGGCGCCTGGTGGTCTAGTGGTTTTAGTGGCCCAGTCGGAGTGACGCTCTAGCCACGTGCATAGATTCCACCACCAAGAAGCGACTGAAGGTTTAGCGACCAAGGGATGTAAGCTGGTCATCTACCCTTACTGTACTGCATTACGGTAGCCTAGCCTTGTCCTACGCCTTGAACAGGGTAAAATGCGATTATTATTTATTTATTTATTTATTCATTTATTGATATTTTTTACTACTCTTGCATCTCACTCACTCCTCCCTCTCCCCGTTCCACATGTCCTTCTTGTACCAAATTGAATTTTCTGTTGTTTCTTAATATCTTCTCTCAGTCAGCTATGTTAATTTTTGGATTCTAAAAGCATTGAGAGAGAGAGAGAGAGAGAGAGAGAGAGAGAGAGACATACATACAGACAGACAGAGACAGCGATAGGCAGACAGAATGAAAGGCAGATGAAATATGGAATTATGAGGTGGTAATAAGAGGGAAAAGATGACGAAATAAAAGATACATAGAAGGGAGGAGAATAGAAAGAGGAGAGGTGACAGAAATTATAAGAACATACAATGACGGAGAATCAGGAAAACACGTAGAAGGAAAAGGCATTCGATGAAGGTATAGACAGGAGCAAATGAATGAAAAGCGTTGAGATGTAAGAATGGGGTACTGGAAGGAGGAAAATCAGAAAAGAAAATCATTCAAAAAATGAGAAGAAACAAGAGGAGAATGGAGAGAGGACACACAAAATTGAAAAAAAAAAAAAAGTGAAAATAAGGAAAAAAAATACGGGAATGGCTAACGAAGGATAAAGATAGAAAGAATACTTACGTTATCTGCTGGGGCAGAGCTGATTTCACTAAAGATGTTAAGTACGTGTGTGCGAAATGGAGAGTTAATAGGAAGGCTCTCCCTGTCCACCACACACCCACCACCAAGTCCATAGTAGTTAAATGAACGTACTTAATACGAGGACGTCATTAGTACTGTATCTCTACTTCTCTTAAGATGATTAGTTCAGGAGTTTAATGAAGGCTGTATGTAACAACTCCAGGTCGAAACATCTGTAAACTGACTAACGCGTCTGTAGATAGCAATATTGATAAAAAGAATCGAAGTGAAGGGGTTATAGACAAACACAAGCAGGGAGAAACCGAGACAAAAAAGCTAGAAATGGGAGAGAAAAATAGGCAGATAGACAAAAGAGATATAGAGGAAAATGGAGAGAGAAAAAAAGGAGAGGAAAAAGGAGCGCGTATAAAGAACCAAAGAAAAAGAGTGAGAAGTAAATGAAGAAGGGGAGAGAAATGGAGGGAGGGAGAAAAATTAGGTGAAACAGAAACATGGGAGATAGAATTAGACGAGAAGCGAAGACAGAGAGAAAAAAAGAAGAAGTTGGGAGAGAGGTACAAGGAACTCAGTGACTGTAAATGCAGAAAAAATTAGACACATAGATGGAAAAGGGAACAAAAAAGGGGAACACAGAGAAAAGGGAAGAAGTGAAAAACGAAGGAGAAAGAGAGGCAAAAGGAATACATAGGATCCGTACTTTGTAAATGAAAGAGAGAGAGAGAGAGAGAGAGAGAGAGAGAGAGAGAGAGGGTGGGTGGGCAGGGAGGGAGAAAGAAGAGAGAATGAATGGGTGGCATCAGAGAGACCGGAAGCTGGGGGTGAAGATGTATGTATAGTACCTGGGAAGAGGAAGCAAGAATGAAAATAGGGAGGGGACAGAAATAGAATAGGGGAGAGAGAGAGAGAGAGAGAGAGACAGACAGACAGACAGACAGACAGACAGACAAACATAAACCGAGAGAGAGAGAGAGAGAGAGAGAGAGAGACCGAATGCAGAGGGGTGGATAATATGTACAATATGGTATCCGGGAAATGGGCGTGAGGGAGATTGACTGTGTGTGTAATTCACCGGGTCGGTCAGGATCACATGATGGAGGTGAGATCGTCAGCTTTTACCCTCCCGGAAGAGAGCTGAGAGCTCAGATAGTCCGATCTATGGGCAAGGCTTGTGACCTTCACACACGCACACACCCATCCCCTTGCTCAAGGGGGACAGTAACCATTCGCTTCGTCAATGAAACTTTTCTCAACCCGAGCGAGGCTCGAACTCCCGTCTACCAGTTGACAAACGAGAACGTTACCACTGAGCCAGCAAGCAGTGTGTGTGTGTGTGTGTGTGTGTGTGTGTGTGTGTGTGTGTGTGTGTGTGTGTGTGTGTGTGTGTGTGTGTGTGTGTGTGTGTGTGTGTGTGTGTGTGTGTTCTACAAATATTCACAAACCACGCACCTTTTGCGGTCTTCAGTCGATAATCTGGCAGTAAGCCAGGGTGTTCATAAAGTATGTGTACAGCTTCGAGAATTCATTATATACAGTAACTAGCGCTAAGATATTATGTTCATGAGGTTTGTTGCATACTGAAGATACATTATTTAAGTTTTAAGTGACATTTTTGTTTGTTACAGGTTCCCAGTAAGTGTGCACGGTCGTTAACGGCGAAAACAGTGAAAATGACGACACCGCAGGAGAAAGGGCAGTGTATCATGGATGACTGAGACCAAATCCGACACGCAGGTCCAGCGGAATTACAAAACAAAGTGTGGGACAAATCTACCAAGTCGTGTTAGTATCAGCGAATGGCACAAGAAGTTTATGGAGACAGGGAGTGTCCTGCATAAAGCTGTGGCTGACCGTTCGCGAGCTTCTCAGTGAAACGTTCCCTAATCGGTGGATCGGAAGAGACAGCCCATTCCTTGGTCGCCTCGGCCACTTGATGCAACACCTATGACCTTCTTGTGGGGCTATGTTAAGTACCATTTCTATCGTTCTCAAGTTCATGACCTGAACGATCTCAAGCAGAGAATCCGCCAAGCAATATCCACCATTGAGGAAGAGATACTCCAATGTGCATGGCTGGAAACTGGCTGTTGTCTAGATGTGCTATGTGCCACTAACGGCGCCCATGTAGAAGTGGACTAATGAATGTAAAAAAAGATTTTTTACTTTGTATTTATTCTGCAACATGCTCCGCACAATTATCTTAATATTGTATGGTTAATAAATTTTTGAAGTTGTACTGATACTTTATGGACACCCTGTATTAATAGAGATATTAACTCTTTCTTTACAGAATACTAAGAATAGGAGAGAATACTAAAAGATGCCCTTATGGCTTTTCTTCTCACCCATCTACAGTAGCTCTCTCCCTTCCAATGTGTTTCCCTTCCTGCCCCCTCCTTCCCTCCCTGTTTTTCTCCTTTCCTCTCTGCTGGTCGATCATCTCTTCTAACTTCTTTCTCCCTCCCCCCCTCCCTACCTATTTTTTCTCCCCCCCTTCCTTCTTCCTCTACGATTTAGTCTCTTTTCTGTGCACTAATCATGTTCCAACCCTTCCCCCTTCTCTCCCTGTATGTTTCTCATGTTTCTTCTCCTTCCTATCAGTCAATTAGCCATCCTTCTTCTCTCCCTTCCTCCATGTCTCTCTCCCTCAACAACAAGAGACCGTCACATCCCACCCCTCCTACATACCTCACCACCACACGCACCGATCTCACCTGCCCTTCGCTGGCAGTGCCTTATTTTAGCTGGTATAGGAGACTTCGTTGCCAACTACTATTAATATTGTTTCATTTGTTATTTATGTCATTTTCATATCGAAACAATTTGCCTTAGTGATATCCAAAAGTAAATTACGATGCAATAGGCAAAATAAATAGCCGAAGAAGAGGTGTTAGGGCATCTCCGAAGTGACCTAATATATCGTACACAGTGGCGTACAGTACCTGCTGTCTGGTTTACGAGCGAGCGAGCGAAGGGAGCTAGCGATGTGTACTCTCAGTTAAGTTTGGAAATGAGAGGCCCGGCCCGACCCGACTGTGTCGCTAAGCAGAAGCTAATAACTTTACTGCTATGTGAAGTAGAGTTGAAATTCTTTCTGCATGTGATTCATTCATTCAATAAATTTTGTTATCAACTAAAAACTCACCCATAAGGGCGTTGGAACCACTTGGAATCTCAAGAGTTCGAAGGGAGTGTTCGGCTCTAATTGGTGAACACCTCAATTACGAAATCATATTAAAAAAGATATTCCGTCGTAACACTGCTTTCTGGCATCAGCTCTGGCAGTTTAATATCGGAGATTCCGCCTATAATTTTATATCTGAAGGAAATTGTGACAACATGTCGCTCGCCTGCTGGTCACGCGCCCACAAAACACACTTCATTGTTGTTGTGGTGGTGGTTTAAGGCATCAGTTGGTGTAAGGTTATGTTATCTGTATGTATTAGTTCACAGCTACAAGAGGATGACGACTTCCTGCTTTATTACCTTTAAAATTTACTGCCGTATACTAAGTGGTAGTGTTGCAACTCATCATCAGCTGCTTATTGCATCCGCCAACGATGTTGGACGCAGGTTATGTATTCACCAGTGTCTGTTTGTCCGTGTACAAGATTTCTCAAAAAGTTGTTATCGGATTTCAATGAAATCTTGTGGATAGGTGGGCAGTGGGTCAAGAAATTGTCGATTAGATATTGAAGTGGATCCACATCCGGATCCAGATGCAGGAATAATACATAAATTTCACTGGTGTTGGTGGGGGTATGAGCTCTCTGAGACTATGTAAGAAGGCAGACTAAGCCCGCAAAATTAAAAATATTCGCTATGAGAGGACGTGAAAATATTTAAAGAGGAAATACAGCCATAAATCAACTTTACTGACGCTCGCGGAGGTCTGTGTTTCCTGAGTACTTTTAAGTTCTCCATGTTACTCCTTTTTATCCTCTTTTATGTTTCTGAGGCAAACTATATCGCTACTGGGTATATACTGTACAGATGGCATATACGGCATATATATATATATATATATATATATATATATAGGTAGAGAGAGAGAGAGAGAGAGAGAGAGAGAGAGAGAGTAACGACATAAGCAATGAAAAAAGAGGAGCATGGTTGAGGCCTGACATGGATAAGGGTGGGAGGGACAGCGATGGGAAGGGACGAGACGTACGGTGAGGGGTAGGGGGATGCCGGGTGGGGGGAGACAGGAGGGGAGGGATGGCAGCACCACCCAAAGGGAAAACAGAGGTAAGGGACTGAAGGAAGGGGAGGGAAGAAACAGAGGGTGAGGGAGGGAGATTGGGAAGGGAACATAGAGGTAGGGGAAGGGAAGAATTGAGAGTAAATTTGTAGAGAGGGGAAATGGAAGGTAAGAAGGGGGGGGAGGGTAGAAGAAGGGAGGGAAGTGAGACGCGAACAAAAGCTGAGATGGTATTTTTTTAAAATATAGTTTTTCCTCATTCTGAAGTTAGTATACAGTATAGTGTTCACCTCAGCTCAGTTAAAGGAACCACAGTCAGGAACTGGAAACATTGATGGGCAGTTATTAAGTAACTTTTTATTCAGAATACAATCAATTATCTCACAGAAGTACACCAACTTTCCACTAAAAACCAGTTCAACTTATTTTTTATGGAGTATAATAGAATTAGAGGAAAGGGGAGCAAGAGTCAGGGGAGAATGGGGAGGCTTGATGGAGAGGAGGGAAGGAGGAAAATGGGATAGAGGGAAGGGGAAGGAGGGAAACGATGAAGATGCGAGTGGAATAATGGGAATAGAAGATGATAGGCCATTAGGCGATGTCCTCTCCCTGTACCTACACTAGGGCGGGAGTGGTTTATTGATGACAGGGGGATAGTGTGTGTGTGTGTGTGTGTGTGTGTGTGTGTGTGTGTGTGTGTGTGTGTGTGTGTGTGTGTGTGTGTGTGTGTGTGTGTGTGTCTTTTGGGGGGGGGAATGGAGGGAGAGGATGGGGGGGAGAGGGGAAAGAGGAAGTGACAGGAGGAAAAATGAATGAACGAAGGAAGGAAAAGCATAGTAGGGATGATAGAGAGAGAGAGAGAGAGAGAGAGAGAGAGAGTACAAGAAGAAGTGTAAAAGAGGGGAGAGTAAAGGGAAAAAAAAAAGAGGAAAGGGAAGGGAAGGGAAACTGGAGGGTGTACATGAAAGACTGTGGCTAACTAGGCGTGAAGCCGTGAAACTGTGTGGAGAGAGAGAGAGACGGAGGTGGGACTGAAGTAGGAGAGCCCATGAAATCTGAGAAAAAATGGCGTAATAAATAACATTGGTACGGTGTAATACCAGATATTCCTTTTATGCCAGGGATTTTGTGTAAGAATCATGTCAGTTGCTGTTGTTGTTGTTCCAGACTCATGTGAAACGTGGAGACAGTGGACTGCAGGCTTAAGTTGTCCTTCTGGTGGATAGGGTAGTAGTTAATATCGCAGCTCTTACGTGAAGGTTTCCCTTTCTCAACCGCTTAGAAAACCTCTATATCCCCGATGAACATAGGATGTGCTTTTGAACTCCTTCACTACAATGACGTATTATTTTACTGTTTTTTGTTATCTCCAGTTGATTTCATTGAACTTCGGATTGATGTCATGCAATGCAGGGGTTGGTGAAGGCTGTATCTAATTCCTCCAGTTCTTTAACCCTCTCCTTAGCTGAATGAAATCGTCTACAGACAAGAATACGTCTGCAAAAATACGTCAACGGACCGAAAGGGTTAAATGTCCTGCAACCGTGCCACTACTGCTTGTTATACTACACACACACACACACACACACACACACACACACACACACACACACACAGAGTTGATCAACTTTCATTTCTTTCAAAATATTAGACTTCCATCCCCTCCACCCCTCACTATGCATTACAGGCGGTGGATAGCACGCCTTGGTGACGGGATCATTTTTGGTCATAAAACTGAAGGCACGCAATAATCCTACGGTTAAAGCCAGTTTTATTAATACATAAGGTTTAGGACCTGAATCCCCCGAATCCGTCTTCCCTCGACGTAATCGCCATATATCAATCATCAGGATCCAGACTCACAAAAGCACGTATAATCAATTTCCTGTCGTACAGTAACTGTGACGTGTTTTTCACAGGAGGGAAAAGGTAGGAAGAGTGCAGTCTGGCCATGTGTATCGTTCCTCATACAAAAAACAAATCTTGGTTACGAGGAAAATTATTGCAGTTTTACATGACTGTTTTAGTAAAGCGACAAGGAGAGAAGGGTGCAAAATTTCCCCAAGTCTCCAGTTCTTTTCCGAGAGCAAACCGGAGATAAGACAGATCATCAATCACAGATATGTTTGAGAATTTTGTCCCAGAACACCTTTGATGGTGGTACCTTCCTCGCTTAACAGGCTTGTAGTAGAGGGCACGTCGATAGGCTTTCAGGTCTTGGCATTGCCCTAGCACCAACAGTCACAACAGTCTGTGGATCCCAGTCTTAATCGCCGGGCCGGGTTTGCTCATGCAACTCCACATTCACACAGTATTCTGCAGTATTTTGTATCACTGTATGACAGGTATCTAATATACTGTAATCCTGTGTGTGTGTGTGTGTGTGTGTGTGTGTGTGTGTGTGTGTGTGTGTGTGTGTGTGTGTGTGTGAAATGCAGCTAAATGTGAAAATGGATTATGATGAAACTTGGCAGGAAAGTTGGGATTGCTTCTCAGATGGGCCAGTTTCAATTTGATGGCGATTGATATTTTCTGAAGGGCTAATTGGATCCTAGTAATTGTTCCCATTTGTTTTAAAATACATTCACGTGGAAGAGACAGCCGGGTTTTTCTCTGGAGATTCATGCGTCCTTGGAGAGAGAGAGAGAGAGAGAGAGAGAGAGAGAGAGAGAGAGGGAATGAGATATGGGGGATGTTGTACATTACAGTCCTATGCCTATTATTTCACTGATGCTACGAACAGACGAGTTTATTCAGCATAAAATGATGGTAGTGGTGGTGATGGTAGTAAGTGTGATGATGATAGTGATGATGGTGGTGTTGGTGATGATGATGGCTGAGGTGGTGGTGTTGGTGGTGGTTGTGGTAGCAGTGATGATAGCAGTGGTGAGAGGCAGCTCTGATGGTGATGGTGGTGGTAGTAGTTGTGATGATGATGGCGATGGTGGTGGTACTGTGATGTTGGTGGTGGTGGTAGCTGTGATGCTGATGGTGTTGGCGGTAGTTGTGGCAGTGGTGGTGGTAGTTGTGGTGGTGGTGGTGGTGGTGGTGGTGTCAATGATAGGTGTGGTGATGATGATGGTGGTGAGAGTAGCTGTGGTGGTGGTGGTGGTGGTAGTAGCTGTTCAGAAAATGCTCTCATTTAGGTAAGTGCTTTGTGGCCTGACATGTGCTGCAACGTAGTTAAGGTACTCCAAAGAAAAGCGTGGTTAAGAGACGGCCCTTGTATATCCTATCCATCATCCTAACCACCCTATGACTGTACTCCTTATCCTAGTATTGTGTAGGTGGATGTGAGTGTGCTAGCTGTGGGGTCATGCAGAGTAACACAAGGAGGTGTGTATTTGTATGTGGAAGTGTGGAGTACTGTAGTGTAGGTACTGTAGGTGTTGGTGGGTGGGAGAAAGTATGGATTAGCTGTGGATAGAACGGAGAATGTAGAGACTTGTTCGTTGACTTGACCGAGATTTACATCTTCTTGCAGCTTATACTCTCAACCTGTAGCTCAGTGATAAATATGATAATACGAGTAGGCTCTAACGGCTCTACAGCCTTTGTCAAAGAATTTATTTGTTACTAGCATCATATTCTAGTTTTAATCTATTATTACAACTCACCATTCAAGATGAAGAGATGGAGATTTTTAGTCTTAAAATGAACGAACTGAAGTGTGGATATGCACAAGGGAGTGTAAAGAGATGTAAGAGGTGTGGACGGAAGAACAATGTGTGAACGATTGTGTTAAGGGAATGTGGAGTTTTACAGGAAGAGGTGAATACCAGGCCATATGATTTGATGTAGTCATGTTTGAAACAGAAGAAAGTGGAGTAGGGATGAGTAAATCCAGTATAAGTGAGGAAAAAAGCAGGAACGTCCCCAAAGCTTTCGTGTCATTTGGCTTACCAATGTTTGTACAACAATGAAAAGGTTTATTACGGATATAAACTAAAGTGACAATAAGATCAGGGAGGATGAATATCTGAGAGGGTACAAGCAATGAGAAATGTGGAATAGCAAAAATGTTCCTCCAAATCCTGTGTGTCATGTGGCTTCTCAGTATTTACACAACAGTGGATAAGATAGGTTTACGTGAAGTTAAATACTGTAGTGGGACATCGGTGTATACGTGGACAGAGGGGAATGTGATGTAGTGATTGGTGAGATATTGGTGTATAGGTGGCGTCAACAAGGTAGGAGTGGAATAGAGTACAAACGTTACCAAAACCTGCGTCTCATACAGCTTCCAAGTATTTGCACTAAGATAACAAGGTTTAGTGGTGGTGTTAACTACAGACCGTCTAACTACATGTAATTACAACTGACCCCACCACACCCTGGTATCAACACAGTCTCGCAACTGTGATTTACGGCCTATTGTCACGATCCCTGCATAATGACGCCACAGTATATAGACAGTATTTTAATGCATGTTTATACTTACACCCATATACATGTATGTTCATATTTATTGTAAACTCTAGTAAATTATGTCAAACACAGAATAACTTTTTTTTTTTTTTTTTGGGGGGGTGACATTCGTTATGGATTACCCTCAGTACGGCGAAGAGTTTTGCATTATTTGCCCAGCCACTAGATGATTATTGTCTGACTAGGAGAGCACCCTTGTAGTTAAAGTGGCGATGAAACTACACATAACTCCTCCAGTTTGAAAAGTCTATCCTTAGGTAAGTGAAATTGTATAGAGCACTGGTTCTGGGGGCCATAAGATAACCTTAAGCATTTTAAGTCAGTGGTGTGGGAACTGTGTATTCTTTTCCGGAGGCAGTATTTGTGAATAATCTTTCTCTGTCAAATGTTTTGTTCAGAGTGTATTTAGAGGTAAGGTAAGATTAATTTATCAGAAGTAGAAGCCAATCCTTTGAGAAACCCTTCCGTAAAGAAGAGACTGACAGAATTTGACATAAGGGATGGGATGCTACCCTGGTATCGGTAAACTGGCTGTCGGGGTGTTTCAGTTTTGTCTACTTTTCTCTGCAAAACATTCTTTCCACACATGTTAAGTGTCAAACCTTTTGGGTGTTCGTTTACGTGCATGCACTGCATTTGATTTATAATCACTCCAGTTGTTATAATCTTGTACTCAATATGCTAATTTCAGTGCTGTCGCTTTATTTTTGTTTTTTTAACTCTTCAGATGAAGATGTACATAAGGTCCACAAATGTCTTTGTATCAAGTTCGGGACGGGGGGGGAGGCACAGATGTTATTGTATTGAGTCCGGGGGCCACAGAACAAAAAAGACTGGGAACCTTTAGTGTAGAGATAACAAGTATATAATGTTAATTACGTCAGCCGACTGAAGTGGTTGATCCGACAACATAGTTTCTTATTTTTCCTTCCACATCCAGTGGCAAACCTAATACTATCTATTTCTGCCGCTAAGTTACGTGAAATAGGCTACAGTAGGACGAAACTCTAGGCTAAGTTAAGAACTATATCCGTGAAGGGCTGAGAATCAACCCCTATGAGTCGTTCGAGTCCCAAGACGCCCGAGTTTGATTTATTATTCATTTATTTATTTAGTATTGTTCTTGCTACTCCCGGACTACCGTATTCATACTAGGACCAGTCTCCAGTACTGTAGGAATTATAATCAATCTCTGTTCCTCCTTTCACCACCATATTCTCCCACTATATTTTTTCTTCCCACAATTTTTTTTTTTTTTTTTTAAGGGAAACTTGTTATAGAGTCGGTTGTTTTCCCTTTCACACCGATTTTTTCTCCCTACTTTTAGGCGGTCTTATTAAGCTTAATAGAGACTTCTTAGATATAGCCGTTATAAACCTCTTTCATGGAAGACGCCTTGCTTGAATTTCAGAAAATCGTGTGGAGGTAGCAAGAATAAATTGAAATGACTCCATTGGACTGAAAGTTTTTAAAACATATTTTTGCTAATCCCCATGCGAAGAAGTACTGTAAAATGAAACATGACTTTCGTTTTAAAATGATTAGTGCAGATGTGCCCCTGTGGCAAACTCATGGGCTTTGTTAATTATCAGTATGTGACGTTTACGTGTGTGCTGCTCAATGCCACTTCATCCTCTGTTTCAGTGGATGTTTCCATCACACACTCTCACGTGCTGCCGCCGAGGTTCATTCCCTCCCATCAGCACCGCAGACTTGGCGGTTAAGGAAGCACCTTAACACCTTTCCTTTAGATTTTGAATTCTGAATAAGGCTCGTTAATAAACTCATGTATGTTATTTTTCAATCGATCTTGGAAATCAAGAGACAAAAAGAGTTTACATGAGAACAATAAGGAACAGTAAACAAAATATATCGCTCTGGAAGAGGTGTTTGGGAGCCTCCTTAAAGGATGAAAGTAAAGAACGTCACACTGTCCTTTCGTCCATCCCATAAGTATTTGGTACAACGACATTTTGATACTCCTACAACCACCATCCTTTCATGTTGGTGGGGAGAGGGATAGCAGTATATGTTGCTGCTGATGTTATTGTGGACCCAGCTTCATCTGAATGTGAACTCAGTGAACTGCAGACTCAAGTTGCCCTTCACCTCAAGTCCCCATCCCCCAATTCCTGCGACAGGGAATTAAGGGACATTTTTTATAACCAGGCAGCGGAATCTAGTGCCAGGATTTATCGATGCTACCACGTGAAGGCATCACTCTCCAACATTCCCTGGTAGCGACAGAGTGAATGAAGGATGCATCAAACTTTCCTATTTTGAAATGTTTAAGTTGGATAAATCATTTGGAAAAAGCAAGAACAAAGCGAAATTGATATCACTGTACTGAATGAATTTGTCTTTTCGGGTTCTTTGACTTACTTGCAAGTGAAAAAAAAAAATTCTATGATCAGATGAAACAGAATACTTAAATTATTTCGATCACGAATCGCGTAAGGCACCTTGGCTTTTAGTGAAGTGCAGGGGGGAATTGGGGAGAGAGAGACTGAAAATGAGCTTGAAGGAAGGAGTGGAGAGGTAGCCTATATAAATGAGGATGGTGTGACTTGGAGAGAGGGCAGGCGGATGGTGGAGAACTGGGTGACATGGAGAGGATTTGTTCGTGGCTACCTTCTCTGGGATTAGACTGTGTGGCTGTGGATGGATAGATAGATAGATAGATAGATAGACATATAGGTAGATGAATGGATAGCCTTTCTCCTTGCCACAATCTCTTTCCCTTCCGCCATCCACCTTCGCTCACCAATTGCCCATCCCCTCCTTACCCCCTCCCCCCTGTCCTTTGACGTATATCATATTTTATTCCTTCTACCTTCAATATATTTAATTTTGCATAAAAGAGATTTATTGAACTGGAGGTTTATACCAGTATAAGTATTCCTTAATTAACCTTTCCACAGAAAATTCATTCAGCTTATGTGGGTTTATATCTGTTTTTTACTAATTCCTTCACTGCAAGAAGTCCTTCATAAACTGAATATGATCGGTTAGTGATAGCAAAAATACAACTGATGTCATGGTAGCAAGGTAATCAAAACACTGCATCAGCACGTAATTTGTCCTTCCCAACACCAATGTTTATATCCCTCGCCCATGCCCATAGTCACAGCAGCTTTGCATTCGTAACCGGGAAGGTATTCTCAGTGGATTTGGAGTTTTCATAAAACCTCTTCCTTAGCGATTTGTTCTCCAAGTGACGCATCAGTATCTTTTCGTAGCTATGTTACCGAAATTAGATAAAGATTTTTGAAAATGTTTGGGTATATTTAATATGCAAATAGATGCCTAAGGAAAAGATGCTACGAAGCCTCTTATGCCACTACAAATCGACCCTCTGCGCGTGATGCTCCTTCATTACTTTGGTCTTCCAGAATGGGATCTGATGGACTCGGCTGGGGAGGGTCTGTGTTCTATGTGCATGCTGGGAAAAATAATGAAAGTGCTAAGTCTTATGAAAGCCTCGTTGCTCGTTGCCTTAATTTTATGGCAGGCTGAACATTTACAATGGTAGTAACGTGGAAGGGATATTGACTGACACCTGGTTGTTTGGTGTGTTAAGGTGCTCCAGCAGGATGGGGGTAGGAAGGGTTCATATCTGAGGAATGCTGGAGTTTATTGCTCACATAATGCCACTCAGTGACGAGCAGGACTATAAGTCATCCTTGCCATATATGTTGAAAGCGAGTAGCCCACCCCTAAGCTCCTGACAGGACAAAAAGGACTGAAAGGTAGATAGGTAGATAGATGGGGAATTGGATATCTGGACTGATAGATAAAGCTGAATATATATAGGGTGGTTCAAAAAATGTTAACACTTACATGGAGAATTTGTACATGTATATATATATTTTTTTCTTTTCTTTGCAGCTGAATGAACTGGCAACGAGGCTGTCTTTTGAACAAAGAAGAAAGGTCTCTGCATGGATGGAGGTCGTCCAGTCACCCACAGTGGTTTGCAAGAAATATGCAGAACATTTCGACTGTGACCCGCTCTCGAGATAGACCATTTATCGCGTTTACAAGAAGTTGTTCAAAACTGACTCAGTTGCTGATGATTACAAAGGGAATAGTGGTCGACCACGATCAGGCCGAGCCCTTGCAAACATTGCAGTTGCACAAGAAGCGTTCTTGCGCAGCCCTAAGAAATTAACCAGGCGATACAGTGCAGAATGTGGTCTTCCACGGGTAACTGTGTGGAGAATCTTAAATAAGGATATAGGAATGCAGCCACATCATTTGCGGATCATACAGATGGTATCTTGTACAAACTAAACCGATCGTGTCGATGCAATATTTTCCTGGAAATGAAAAATTTAGAACCCAACATTCACACTTTAGTGTCATTCAGCAACGAGGCAACTTTCGACGTAGGTGGACACATGAACAAACACAATTGTGTCTTCTGGCGTACGAGTACTTAGACTCCTCGTAACGTGCGTGAGCACGAACGAAACAATCCCAAGCTAAATGTTTGGTGTGCAGTCACTGCGGCAAGGGTTGCAGGGCTGGACTTTTTTTTTTTTTTTTAGAACTCCACAATCACTGGTTGTGACATCTTGCAAATGATAGAGAACTACACAGAGGACAACCTGCCACTACATATCCGACATACTGGATACTTCCATTTGGATGGTGCTCCACCTCACTATGGTGTGATTGTCCGTACCGACCTTGAAAGTGAATTTGGATGGAGATAGACTGGAATACGAGGGCGTCTAACATGGCCAGCACGTTCTCCAGGCCTCACGCCGGGTGATTTCTGGCTGTGGGGGATGGTAAAAGAACGTGTTTATGCTATGAAGCCACGTGATGTGCAAGCTCTCAGACAGAATATTGCAAAATAATGAGACTGCAACAATACCAAGAGAAATGTACCTCAGGGCTCTGAAGGACACCTGTAGAAGATTCCAAGACTGCGTTGACAATGATGTTGAGCAAGTGGAGACTCTTTGAAGAAAAAATATTTTTTTTTAACATGAGATATTGTGATGCCATTCTGTTTCACTTAAAAAGTTACTTCCATATAAATGTTAACATTTTTTTTTTCTAAAGCATCTTGCATGAAACCGGGCCAAAAATGTGAACACTCTAATCCTTTTTGCTCTGGTGTAATCTTTCTTTCAACTCCAGAAAAACCACGTTCCTCTTATGCTTTTGAAGAGGGATTATAATTTAGAGGTCCAGGAACTTTTTATGTCAGCTTTCGCAGACTAACGCACAGTATTTGTGCACACTTGTTTACTATTAACGGTGACCTCAAATGACCTTTGACCAGTGATCTCAAACGACCTCGGAGGTCAACCTCACATAGCCTATGTCCGAACTGGACATGTGAGTCTCCATGCCAAAAATGGGACTGCTGGGTCCAGTCGTTCCAGCGTGAATTACCGGTGACCTTAAATGACCCCGGAGGTCAAACTGACATAGCCTATGTCCGAACTCGAGGTCATGTGAGTCTCCATGCCAAAAACTGGGCTGCAGGGGTGCCCGGCGTTGCCCTGGCCAAATAGGCGAACACAACCGGTGACCTCAAATGATCCAGATCTGAATTTTTACCCCCCTAAAACCTTCCTTGAGTCACCCTAATTCAAATCATATATAGGTCTGGGGGTCTCTGGCAATTGGTTTGGGCGTAACAGAAGGACAAACAAACAAACAAAAAACGCGGCTCTTTTATATATACCGGTATCTATCTGTCTGTCTATCTGTCTATCTATCTATCCCTCTATCTATATACATGTATAACTAATTGAGAGAGAGAGAGAGAGAGAGAGAGAGAGAATGCACAAGGAAGAAGAAACCAAAGGCCAAAAACCCGTAAGACTATGCCCCCCAAGAAAAAGCAAAAACAAGATAACAGAGAGCCAAATTCAAGATCTGTTCATTTCGAGATGCCTGGACACTGTGTTTGAAAGAGTCACGGTCATAGACAGTAGGAAATACAGAAGAAGGCAGTCCCAGAGTTGACTTGTTGCATACGCAAAGGACTGGGAGTAACGGTTAACTCTTGCATTAAGGAGGTGGACGGAAAAAGGATAAAAGTTTTTTTTTTTTTCTTGACGGGTACTACTCACCCGCCGTAGTGGTGAAGGGATGCAATCAGACAGTTCAGAGGATTAGTGACCATTAAAGTAGCGATAGACAAGAGATAAAGATGCAACAGTGCGGCGAAGAGGCAGAGGTTGAAGGGAATCAGTAAGACGCGGAGAAATAATGAGACGAAAAGCTTTTGACCCCACCTTGTTGAGAAGAGCTGTATGTGGTGAGCCTCCCCACACACGACAGTTGAACTCTTCACGTGGGCAAATAAAACGCGTGCATAAACTCAACATATATATAGATATATAGAAAGATAAATAGATAGATATGAGGATAGATAGAGAGACAAACTGACATAAATGTTACAGATCGATAGATAAATAGATAGATAGCTAAATTACCCCTTAATAAATACAGGTTCACATTTAACAGGTGTCTGAAAGGTGCTGGTGCAGTGTTACAAAAGCGGATAACAACTACATTATAACTATTCATCACACTCTCTCCCTCCAGGTCAAGATACTACAGTACTCACCATGAACATGTTTTCGCAAGCATAATCGCTCCTTCTTTTCCTTCTTTTCATTCCTTCTTCTCTTCCAGCCTTCAATACACTTGTAGGTGCCTTTATTTGGAGCCGGCATAACACCTTCGTGACTTTTAGAAGATTTCGGAAGCCTTGACCTTTGTACCACCACGACGTCTTTTTTTTTTTTTTTTTTTTTTTTAATTCTCTTGTTTCATATTTCCAGACCACTGTATTCATCCTGGAGGTGCGTCCTGGTAGTGAACAGATTAATGATGGCTTTCTTTAACTCCAGCTTAAAAAGTATCTCCTAAGCTGAATGAAAATGAGGTTAACAAGAAAATAATACGAGAGATTATCGTCGTAAACAGGGTAGGTGGAGATAAATTTCCAACTCTGTGACTCGCGCCGGTCACTCCTACGCTGGATTAGGTCATTTTGTCAATCATCAGAGGACAATACGTTAAGCGATAAGTGGTACTCAGAGGTTTATTCTTAGACCATTGATCACCATGATGTATTTCTTATATTCTTGCTATCATCAGGCTCTTACATCCACCATAGGACTGATTTTTTCTATCGGGGGAAGAAGTGTTTGATATACAGATTTATTTTCCAGCTAGAGGGAGGGAGTTAGATATACAGACATTTTTTTGTAAGTGGAAATGAAGCGGTAGATATATATATTTTTTCTAACTGGAGAGAAGTGTTTGATGCAGATTTTTGTTTTCCAACTGGGGAGTGGGTGTTAGATACACAGATTTTTTCAAAATGGGGAGAGGGCTTTAGATATGCATATTTTTTTTTTTTTTCCGACTGAAGAGGGGGCGTTAGATATACATTTTTTTCTGACTAGGGAGGGGGTGTTAGAGATAGCGCCCATTAACTTTTTCTTCAGTAACGGGCTTTCCTAAACTGAATAAAATATTGCAGTACCAGCAAGAATAACAAATGGAAATGTTAGGTGGGAGAGAGACACACAGTTAAAGGTTGAATTTTTTGTATAAGAAAATAATGATATCAAGCACTAACCTGTGTCCTTCTCCCACCTAACATTTCCACTTGTTACAACTGATCATCTGTATAAGAATAACAAAATTACGTCGTCGAGCAAAACTGATTAATTAATGGGGATGTGACCTATTTAACTCAATACGCTGATATTATTGTTTTAGTACCTTGTGATTTCCATTTTCCCATTTTTTAATCCTACCCACCCCATTCAGGAACATGAACATAGGATTAGACTGACAGTAATGATGATGAGGTTCCTACGAAGCTGAGTAATATCATCTGATGGGTCCTGAATAAAATAGGAAACGTCATCGCACTGAAGAGGTGAAATATGTACCAAGAACAAGGCATATTAATAACGAATCTACATAATGATGATGATGATGATGATGAACTGTATGTTACTAAAATGTAAAGTGCTAAAAAGTAGTAAAAACAGGCCTCATATTTGTCTAAATTAACAAAAGACGAATAAAAACTAAAGCAACAGCATGAAACAATCGAGAAATGGGATAACAAAACAGAAAGCAGGCCCTCTGATGCGAAACTATGCATGTAGTAGAGACGGTACCAAGACACTCTCTCTCTCTCTCTCTCTCTCACACACACACACACACACACACACACACACACACACACACCACCCTTTTCATATCTACCTACATTGAAACTGACCACGGAGGAACAAACGCAGTGAAATGGATGATGTATGGAAGGGGAGCACATAGGGTGGGTAAGAAGGGAAGGAAAAAGTGGGAGTGTCGAGGGAAGGGAACAGGAGAAAATAAAAAATGGATAAGAGAAATGCACAGGTGAGAAAAGAAAGGCATGTAGGACGGGGAAGAAGGGTAGGATACTTAAAAAATAATGTGCAGAGACACAAGTAGTTGTAGTTGTAGTAGTAGTAGTAGTAAAAGTATAAATAGTGATGGTTGTGGTGGTAGTAGTATTAGTAGTAATAGTGGTAGTAGTAGTAGTGGTAGTAGTAGTAGTAGTAGTAGCAGTAGTGGTAGTAGCAGCAGTAGTTTCAACCCTAGGCTTATCTGAATGTGAACCCGATGAACTGCAGGTTAAAGTTGTCTTGTTCCTACAGTCCACCATCCACCTTTTGGGGGATAGGGAGAGGATTTAGGGATGCTTATAGACCCAGACAATTCCACCGCCCTGTCATTTAGGCTCCACCCCGTGAAGGTGTCCGTTTCCAGCACTGACACAAATGCTGAAGAACTACACAGGCAGCAGAGAATGGATTTGGCAGGGGTGATGAAACTGACCATTTCCCTCTGATAAGATGTTCTTTATTTTCTTCTTGCTATCCTCAGGCAATATTATCCAGCTTTGGGAAGGTATTTCAGCCAACAGGGGGCGGAATATATCATTGACTAATTCCATCACTACTGCAGTTCGTTCATCTTACCTTTGCCCAGATATTCGTCTTTTGCAGTTTTCCTTTAGCTCAGTGGCAGAAATTGCAATACTAAGGGTCCACAGCCTTTCCATCTCACTCTTTCGTAATTAGCATAATATTCGTGTTACAGTAAAGTATAACACAACATTCAAAACAGAGACAGCAATTTACGGCAAGTTAAAGTGATAATAGTACAGTATACAGATTTTTCCTTAACTGAACAACATCGTTGACGGAAAGGAAGAATAAAAAAAAAGAAATACGTCACCAGATGGAAGGGATTAAAAGGGTAAGGAATATGGTAGGAGAGAGGAAGAGAGAAGGGATGGAGAAGGGTAGAGAAGAATGGAAAGACCAGCGAGGAGAGAAGAGGAGTAACTTAGATGAAGGAGGGGAAAGGTATAGCATGACGATAAACGAGAGATAGACAGATAGACAGGTAGATAGAGATATTGATAGACAGATGGGAGGATGGAGACAGACTGATAAATAGATAAACAGATATCTATATATCTATATCTATATCTATCTATCTATCTATCTATATATATATATATATATATATATATATATATATATATATATATATATATATATATTATATGTATGTATAGAGTATGTATATACACACAAGTGCCTCCAGCCCTTCGGGCCGTGGTGCGCTTGCTCCTGCGAAGGGATTTCGGGCTACGCCCTCGTACGCCGACTTGGAGCAGATGTTTACCGAGTCAAAAGTTGCCGCTAAGCTGTTTCTTTTGCATCTAATTATGCATATTGATAAAAGACAAAACTGCTTCACTTATTTCTTTTCAAGTTCAAAATGCTGTGTGACATCGTAAATGATGTACAGCCGACAGCAGAAGTTCGTCCCTCTTAGCGTGCGTGATACGAGCCTGTTGATCTGGTAACACTGTATGAGATAGAGTTGACAGGTACGCTTTAAATGGCTAATAGTAAAGAAATGTGTTCGGAGATAAGAACACATTCCCTAATGATAATATTAATTTGTAGCTGGTGGGATAATGTTATTGTGAAATGTTTGACGCTGGGGTATGAAGATTCTTCGTTACGGACACAGACGCATAGGATTATTTGGACTGGACTGATGTTGCCAGCAAGTATTATATGAAATATTATAGAACGATTGCAGTCCTAAAGGTGAGGTTGCAAGAAAACACTAATTACAATGTCAGTTACACACTAAACAAACACAGAAACTGACAGTTCGTGTTTCGCCAGTGTGCGGTTTAGTTTTACAAGTTAAATCACTTCCTTTTCCGACCTCTCTCCCCACCCGTCTCTTCTCTTCCTAGTCATGCTCTGCCATCATCCACGTTTTATCGTTAATGCTGAATACCGTATGTCTGTAGATAAACTGTGGGAAACAATATAAAAGTGTCAAATGAGCTTCATTTCCTCCTCCATCGCTTGAAATGTTATCCATGACTTGAATATAAATGTTAGTAACATGAATAAATCGTCACTGTGGTGGTTAGGAGACATTACTCGTCACCATTTATATAACATTTATATAACCATCGTTAATACAGTGCTCCAAATACACTCCCTCTCCACCCCCTCGCCGTCTCCTCCCCTCCCCCTTCCACTGTCTCCATCACTTCTCCCCCCTCCCTTCCCCCCCTCTACCAGTACCCCTTGTTTCTCTCCCTCAACACCCCCAACCCTTCCCAACGATTTCATTTAACTGACTCTGCTTCTGTTTACCTCCCTAACTAGATCGGTTCTTCATAATTTGAATACAGTTATTACCATTTACAGGACTTTGAGTCTTAATTGTAATGACATTATAAACACAATACTCGTGCATGTTATATTGCCAACTGTATTACACACAAGTAACCAAATTACTTACATAACAATATGTCCATCGTAACTATCAGTGTTCAATACCATCCCCCCCTTGTGGATTCCTTCCCTCCTCGCCTCCTTCCCGCTTTCTGTATCCCTCACTCCTCCCTTCACGTTATAACATATTTATCTGTGTCCCAGCTTGTAATATATGTAATCCCTTCCCTCACCCAAAGTATTCCTGCTTCCATAATCCCCTCCCCCCCCACACATTGTGTTCCGCACTAAAGTGAGACCTATGAGATACGTCTACTTATATATAATTTAAAACAATATGCCATCGACATACTTTGATCTGAACTCCCTCAACGCATGATCTTACAAGGTCAGAGAATGCAGCCAGCAAGATTATCCCTATCATTCCATTCCCATAGCTGCATTGCATGGTTAGAACAAAAGGTAACGGCATGGAGCGCCCTGAACATCTGTTCTGCAACTGCCGATATTATCGATACAGGAGTGACAAGGACTCGGATGGATAGGAAGCGAACCTTTACCATAATTAACCCTTACACCGCGACAATCTCATACTTCCACTTACATCTACCTGCTGTCCGGGCTCATGACAAGCATATTCCGATAAGGGCTTAATCTACTCATCCAGAGGGGTATAATCCCCCTTCATCGTATATTACGATGATTATGGTAGCCAAATGTATGAGGATACAGCTTTTGTGACTATCATCTATTTTGCTAAATTTAATCGTAACTGAAGATCTACAAATTATCACCAAGAATACTGACAGTACTTTTCAGAAAATATTTTCTGGATGCGTGTAGATCATACAACATCTATCTATCTATCTATCTATAGCCCGACGCCCTAATCCCGAAAGGGTTGTCGCAGACAAAACGCCTCCAAGTCGCTCTGTCACCCACCTTTGACTCCCCTCCCCCCATCTCAACCCCCCCTCCCCCATATATTCCTCTCAACTCCATCCCTCCCCTCACCTACATACACCCTCTTAGTCAGTCTTTCATTCTCCATTCTCTCCACATGTCCAAACCACCTCAGTCATACAACATACGCAATGATTATTTTTCATTTTATACTTTCTTTGGTGAAAAGAAGGACGTTTGTGCTTCATATTTTATGTATGTTGGGATTTATAAAATAAGTGTAAGCAAGATATTAATGGCCAGAGGAGGAGAAATAAAATGATCATTAAACTGAGGCACTGACTGCCATCCTTTGAACAGTTAATGCCTCTTGACCGCCATTGTCACGGTCATTATAATATTACACATTATTAAAGGATACTATACAAAAACATGACCCAAACATCGTTATGTTGTTCGATTCCCGAGACAAAAATGAAAAAGGGAGAGAAAGACATCTGAATTGAAATGGGAGAGATGTTGGGCAGGGTCAATACAATAACACGGTGGGGTGGGATTCGTAGTGTTGCAGGCTAGAAACAAAGGTTACGGGAAAGGGGGGCGGAGGGAGGGGGGAAAAGTGATGGAAACAGTGGAAGGGGAGGGGAGGAGACGGCGCGGGGGTGGAGAGGGAGTGTATTTTGGGCACTGTAAGAACAATAGGTAAGTGTTACATAAATGATGACGAGAAAATGTCTCCTAACCACCACAGTGACTATTTATTCATGTTACTAACATTTATATTCAAGTCATTGATAACACTTCAAGCGATGGAGGAAAAGAAGCTCATTGACACTTTTATATTATTTCCCACAGTTTACCTACAGACATACGATTTTCAACATTAACGATAAAACGTGGATGATGGCAGAGCATGACTTGGAAGAGGAGAGACGGGTGGGGAGAGAGGTCGGAAAGGGAAGTGACAACTTATAAAACAAAATCGCATACTGGCGAAACACGAACTGTCAGTTTCTGTGTTTGTTTAGTGTGTAACTGACATCGTAATTAGTGTTTTCTTGCAACCTCACCTTTAAGACTGCAATCGTTCTATAATATTTCATATAATACTTGCTGGCAACATCAGTCCAGTCCAAGTAATCCTAGGCGTCTGTGTCCGTAACGAAGATTCTTCATACACCAATGTCAAACATTTCACATAACTTTATTATCCCACCTGCTGCAAATTAATATTATCATTAGAGTATGTGTTCTTATCTCCGAACACATTTCTTTATTATTAGCCATTTAAAGCGTACCTGTCAACTCTATCTCATACAGTGTTACCAGATCAACAGGCTCGTATCACGCACGCTAAGAGGGACGAACTTCTGCTGTCGGCTGTACTTACGGGGATTTGTGCCGTGTGATCAGCTCAGAGCACCTCGTGATACATGAAGAACACATGTGTGGGCACACAGGAAGACGCTGACATATGGGATATACATGTGATTTGCTCAGAACACCGCAGAGAATTTTTTATAAGTGAAATACCTCAACAGAAACTCGCCAGTCGAAATAGAACGCTTCGGAGCACCGAAGAGAGAGAGAGAGAGAGAGAGAGAGAGAGAGAGAGATGTAGAAAGAAACAGCATCATCTTGTCTTTTATCTAATTATCTATTTACCTGTCCATCTATCTACCTATGTCTGTTCATCAGTCTGTCTTCCGTCTATTAATTTTCCTGTCAGTCAGTTTATTTATCAGTATATCTATGTTTGTCTGTCTGCTTCTCTGACCATATTTCTGTCAGTCAACAGCGAGACGCCTTAATCCCAGCGGGTTGGCCTCTCAGATATAGATAAAGGCGAGTGTTTCATGTTTTCTTTGCATTCACTTCTTTGCATATCGTACAGTAAAAGAACATAATATTCATATACGTACTACAACATTCCTCTATTGGATTCTTGTCATTTTACATAGTTTGGAATGTCATTGTGCAGTACAAGAAAGACACCATGGAGCATCAAAACATAACTAACATCGACACATCTCTCACTCAATGCATATTTCCATCTCTCTCTCTCTCTCTCTCTCTCTCTCTCTCTCTCTCTCACACACACACACACACACACACACACACACACACACACACACACACACACACACACACACACACAAATGCTTCTACAGATGACAAAAATCACCTGTGTTGCATGAATTTGTTCATGTCAAAACTGGCTAAAGTTCATCTACCCAGAGACCTTTGCATATTGGGAGGTGGAAGGCTGCTGGAACAAAGGCTTAATGCTGTATTTTTCATTTCTTTTTTTCCACAATAAGTTCACCTCTTGTTCATTCCCCCCCTCTTTTTTCTTTTTTTCTCTTCTCCATCAGCCACCTTTCACCCTGAGCCTCACCCCACCACACAAGACGTTATCATTACAGTTTCTTTTATTTGCCTCCCTCATACTCTGCTTCCTTCACCTTAAATTGATGGAGATTTTTGTAATTTTGCAGTTTATTTCCTGTAACACAATGATAGAATAAGACAATAATATGGCTGTATATCCTTTCCATTGCATTGCATTTTATTTTATTTTATTTTATTTTATTTTTTTTTTTTTTGTGCCTGTGCAAGTAGCAATATACTCTTACTCTACTTTGATCTCGAGCTAAAGCTCAGCATTTTAGATTGAGAGAAGACAATTTTAGGTCGTTAAAATGAAAATAGTGTAATAAATATATCCAATGACTAAATACTCTCGATAGAGCAATATTCACGCACACTTTGGTCGCCGTTGTTATAAGGCGGGTGATAACAGCCGTCAAGCTATTTCATGATAAGCACGGATTTATTTCCCACGGGTCTTTGTTTTTAAAGCCTGCATCACGACTTTCTCTGTCATGCGTCGCTCGGGAAATTTGGTTCTTAATTTGGCTTATCTTAGGTGGAGCTTTAATCCCTTCAAGCAGAGGACGTATTTTATATTCAATTCTTGATATCTCCAGATGATTTTGATCAACCTGGAGAGGATCTGTAACAATGAAGCCTGTTTAAAGGTAATATCCGTTCCCGGTCAAAACAATCTCCCCTATGCTGAACAAAATCAACCTGAGAGAGCAAATTGTAAATGAAGTGTGTAATTCGGCAGAGTTAGGCTCCTATATCATTGCTTCGTGGCAGCAACATTCGGGGACCCTAGATAATGTTCTTCAGAATAACTTTGTTCTTGAAATCGTGCACCCAGTGTCAGTTCCCTTCAGTACGGTGACGTTCATTATATACAATTTTAGCCTTGTCACCTGCACACCGATACAGTATTAATCAGCTTAGGAGAAACTGCTCAAACTAGCAGTAAAGTATAGCCTTTATTAACCTCTTGACTAATACAGATGGACAAACCATTGCTTATATCGCCTAAAGGAAGTCATATTGCAATGAAAAAAGACAGAAATACAGGATAATGTTGAAGGTCCTACATCACATATGCGATCATGTATTTAGAGGGCCCATGGTGAGAGGAAGCTGTATCTTCACAATAAGTATGTTGCCGAATTCTAGGTGGCATGAACACTTCGTAGCACCGTTTCTATCAAGCAGTCTATCTATTGCCAGACTCCTTAATCCCGTGAGGGGTGGCCACAGACAAATCGCCTCCACGTCGCCCTGTCCCCTGCCATTTCACTGCCCTGCTCCCAGCTCACATCCCCCTTTCTCATATACCTCTCCACTCCATCCCTCCAACTCATCCTCGGCCTCCCCCTCCCTCTCCCTCCTCCACCTCACTCACATACACTCTCCTCGTCAGTCGCTCACTCTCCATCCTCTCCACATGGCCAAACCACATCAGTGTGTTTCTCCTAAAGCTTCCTATCACATCCACATCTTCATCACAACGCTCCTTCACTTCCTCACTTGTCAGTCTGTCTCTCCATGTGACTCCACATACTCCTCTCAAAAAACTCATTTCCACTGCTCTCACTCATGACTTCTGTCCCTCCAACAACGTCCAAGCTTCACTTCCATAATTATGTTAGAGTTGGTATGACAGCATTGTCATGTAATAACTTTTTCACTTCCATGCTCATTTCCCTGTTTCTTATTACTGCTTTCAAGGAACCAGCAACCTTTTTTCCTTGTTGTATCCTTTCAAGCACTTCACCCTATAAACTTCCATCCTTACTCATCACACTAGCCAGGTAGGCTACTTAAACGTGCTCACATTTTCCATTTCCTCCTCATCCAACCTCACTATACATTCACTGACTTCACTTCTCTCGAAGACCATAACTTTACTTTTCCCTACATTCACCTTTAGATTCCGTTTCTTACACACTTTCCCAATCTCATCCACCAAGTCTTGCAGCTCCCTTTCGTCTTCACTTAACAACACAGTACAGGGAGTTTCCAAACACTGACCTCTCACTAGGGCCACTCCAACATCCACTGCCCTACCTTGTATCTCTTTTATATCCCCATCCATATACAGATTGAACAACCATGAAGACATGACACATCCCTGTTTCAATCCAACTTTCAAATAGAAAAATTCACTTAGTTCACCATCCACACGCACTGCAGCCTTAACACTCTCATACATACTCTTCACAGCAATCAACAACTTCCCATCTGCTCCATACACTCTTAATACTTTCCACAATCCTTGTCTATCCACCCTGTCATTAATCTATCTATCTATTGCCAGACGCCATAATCCTGTACGGGGTGGCCATTTTATTTGTTTTACAGGGAGGGGCACTAACCCTCCACCAACCCACTTGACACGTAGGGAGCACGTATGGTTTGGTTATATGGTTACCACCCAGCGTTGTAAATGGTTTCTTGGCTTACAGGAAACCATTTGGCTTGTCACTCAATGTAAAGCCACCTGTAACGGAAAGAAAAGCAATAAGTAGTGACAGAAAAGATGGGAGAAATAGGAAGAGAGGAGGGCAGGCACAGAAAAAGAATGATAAAGGCTAAGGAAGAAGTAGGCAGCACTACATCAAGTGAGTGGATGATGGTCGCCACCACCTACCACTGTCATAAATGCCTTCTCCAAATCCATGGAGGCCGCATACAACTTCTTTCCTTTCTCTAGAAACTTTTCCACTAAAGATCTAAGAATGAATATATGATCTACATAACCTCTTCCCTTCCTAAAACCTCCCTGTTCTTCTCCAACTAATTCCTCTGTTATTTCCCTAACTCTGTCAATAAGTATCCTACCATATATTTTTCCTATTACACTAAGAAGACAAATGCCCCCGTGATTACCACATACTTCTTTTTCCCCTTTTCCTTTGTACAGATGAATAATTATACCTGACTTCCAATCCTCCGGGACTCTACCTTCCTCCCAGGCCAATCTATGCTTCAGCATTTCACCACACACCGTTTCTAAGTCATTTATTTATGTGTACTACATTTTGATATCAACTTTTATGTTATCTGCTTTTTCTAGCATCGACATTTTGCTTCGGTACCGTACAAGAGTATAAATGCAAAACAATACACAGAGTAAGAGGTGCAACGAAGTTTCCTATGCCACTACAGATAGCTACGTCCCATAGTTTCAGTATGTGTACATGTGATAAAGTTTATGTTAATGTCAAAGGTTAAGTAAGCAAGTGAATATTAACATTTTTTTTCTTGATCACGTGCCCTTTGCCTCCTTAACATCACGCAAAAGTAAACATAAATTGCATCATAGTTTCTTCATTCCTTGAAAATTATGACAGATTTTTTTTTTTTAGATTATTTTTGCTACCACATATTGTTTTTTACTCAACCGAGGACGTATTGCTGGAGAGTTTATTAAAGCTAGATATAACACCTCCAACTCGAAAAAGTCTCCCTGAACCTGAATAAAATCGTGTGGAAGTTGCATGAACTGATCCATAAAACATGCCACATGATTGAAGCGCTAACTACCCCGTCCAGTTGTGAATAGATACAGTGTTACGGAGGTCGCGAAATAGTCACTAAAAAGTAGAAGATAGTACCCACTCCCATACAAATTACAATAAAACCACACCATGTCACATTCCATAACACCACATCACATAGTGCCAAGCCACACACCACCATGCCACACATTGCCACACCTCAGACACTCACAACCACATGGTCATATTTCACACCACCGCACCACACATGCCACATCTCATGCAGTCAACCAGCATTGTTAAGTCTTACACAACTACACCACACTCTACTAAACCTAAGAGATACCTCGTACCGGTTTAGTCACAACGCGCACTGCCACACCACACGCATCCACACCAGTCACCACAGTGTCACACTTCACATACACCTAACACTAACACACCGCAGCATTACACATTGCCACAAATACACAACCACACTATACGTAGCCACACCACACACTGCCACACCTCACATACAGTGCATAATACCACACTACACACAGTCACATCTTATATACATCCCATAGTGCTACACGCACACACACACACACACACACACACACACACACACACACACACACACTTTATAAACCACGAGTGCCACAACATTCCTCATCTCGTTCTGTACATTTCTAAACTTCATTTCTAAACTGTACATTTCTAAACTTTGGCTATGAAGTAACAGAAAGCACTTATCGATGGCATTCATAAAGTTGAGATCGCTAGGAAGAAAGCAAATCCCTATCACTAAGGGCATTAATGAAACCCATGATGAAGAAAGCGGAAGTTTGTGTTGGTATTTAAGAGGCTTGTTAGATTTCACTCTATCTTTTCTTCGACGAGTTCTTCAGCACATTACACTTCCCTTCTAACTTAACAAAAGATCCCTTACCCATTTCATCTCATTTCCTGACCACATGTAGTTATTCAGGAGGGTCGATTGACTTGTAACCAAGGAGACCCATTCCTGTCGCATAACTAAGGTTCACTAAGTTTCATGCCACCAAAAGGAGTGGTCCAATTAAATTAGGTAAATACAAACCAACTTTAATACTGTAACGTAAGTAAAGAAGATAAATAAGAAAACAGTATGGTGATAGTTGCGTGTCAGTGATGTGCGTGCTGTTGCGGCTGTTATCAGGGGGTCAGGCAGGGTCATGCAGGGAGGGTCAGCAGGGAAGGACAGGACAAAGGCCATGAGAAAAGAAGCGTATGGAAAGGAAGGGCTGAACGATGGGAAGAAATTCGTAATCAAAGGAAAGGCTGAACGATGGGAAGAAATTCGTAATCAAAGGAAGAGAAGGGAAATGAAGGGAAGGCAAGACACGGCAAAGGAAGGAAAAGCAAGACAAGGCAAGGCAAGACAGAAAAGGAAAGAGAAGAGAAGGGAAGGGAGGACAGAACAAGAAAGGGAAGAGACAGGAAAGGAAGAGAAGGGAAGGAATGAAAAGGAAGGGAAGGGAAGGTAAAAAATGGGAAATGAAGGGAGAGTAAAGAAGGGAAGGAAATGGGTGGAATGGGAAGGGAAGGTAAAGGAAAGAAGGACAGGAAATGGAATGGGAAGAGAAGGGGAAGGGAAGGGAAGGGAGGATAGAGAAGGGAAGGGAGGATAGAGAAGGGAAGGGAGGATAGAGAAGGGAAGGGAAGGGAAGGGAGGAAAGGAAAAGGAAGAGAAGGATAGGAAAGGGAAGGGAAAGACAGGAAAGGGAAGGGAAGGCAAAGGAGGAAAGGAAAGGGATGAGGTGGGAAGGGAAAGGAAGGAAAGGTAAAGAAGCGGAGGAAAAAGATGGGATAGAATAGAAGGGAATGGGAGACCAAGAAAGGGAAGGGAAAGAAAAGGACCGTCAAAAATGAAGTGCGTGGAAAAGACGAGGTTCGAAATAGAAGGGAAGAAAAAAATCATTCGGAATAAAGAGGAAGGAATGCGAGGAGCTCATGTTAAAAAAGACGTATGGAACTGAAGCGGTAGAGAAAGGAAAGGAAGAAACTCAAAAGGACCGAAGGGGAAGGGAATAAATCAAGAGAAGATAAATGTATAGAGGAAAAGTGGTAAGCTAGAAAAGCTAAGAAATTCATAGAGAAAAGAAGGGAAGTGAATTCATCATGTGAAAAGAAAAATACAGTATATATGTAGGAGAAGCTTAGAAGAAAGGTGTGCTGCAAAGACAAAGTTAAATTCGTACTAGACAGCCTCCTAAGCATGAGAGAGAGAGAGAGAAAGAAAGGGACGGTGGTGCGGCAGACAGAGCAGTGGGTTGTTGTGTGAAACGATTCGATGGGCTGTATTTTAAAGGGATCCCCACCAATTTTAAGGGGTTAAGGGATGTTGTAGAGGGACGCCTTTAGCTGGTGGTGCCTTTATTATCGACTTCCTTCCATCCACTGTGGATTCCCCTATGCGGAAGGGCAGCTTCATTTTGCAGTTAATCGGATTGGTGCCTGTATGAGTCTGGGGTTGTGAATACTATCACAACCACTTTCCATCACCACCACCACCGCCGCCACCGCTGCCAGCACCACTAAATTTACATGATGCAAAGGTTTCCCTGACAGTCAGCAATTCCCACACATCGTTTTCTTTCTCGTATATTTTTTTTATAATAATGTGATTGGCATGTGTCTAGTAGTTGCATGAGTGAAGATAAGCGTGTGTACAATCATTCTTATGCACAACTTAATCTGAGGGGAATTTGTAAACGCAGTCCAAGATCGATCACAGCGTGGGACAAGTACAGTTTGTGGATTTTAATTACCCATAGTCCTTACTGATATTCCTCAAGACCTACTGGCATGTCATGAAAACATTCTCGCTAATACCATTGTGCTAGTCTGAATGAGACAGCCCTAGCATGTAGTTAGTACGGACAGTGGGTATTAGCACCAAAGCGGTGACATAGGGAGGTGTGTGACAAAGCTAGGAACACTGCTGTGTCTCAAGAAGAAATTATTTTTTCTATCTAGACTCGGAAATATAAGCTAAATAGGATACAGAGAAGGTCTTACACTGCACATACACAGTCAAATATACACACTAGTAATCAGAAACTCACACACGGAGTAAGAACTATAAACAGATCACCTGAAACTTCAAAAACATACACAGAGACAGAAATGTACACAAAGTTGTCAGAAACACAAACACGTCGAGTCCAAAATATACACACATGCAGACAGAGGACAGAACCATATGAGAGAGAGAGAGAGAGAGAAGAGAGAGAGAGAGAGAGAGAGAGAGAGAGAGAGAGAGAGAGATTCGTAGTGACAAAGGTAAACAAACTTATCTCTACCACCCACACGCTCAAATTCTCTCTTAACCACACACTCACCCTCTCACTCCACATCATATTCAACCTTTCATTCACAAAACACACTCATCATCTTTATCATTATGATCATCATCATCATTATTATTATCATCAACAAATCTTCCGTTGCCATAAATGGGATTTGAGAGATGCAGAAAAAGAGCAGAAATAAAAAGATAAAGGATTTAAACGTAATGCCAAAGTGCAGATAGGGATTGCTTACTTAGAAATGCTAAAGCAATGTGTGGGGTGGCAAGAGTAACAACGAAGAAGAAAGGTACGGCATGGTTGGATGATGAGGTTAAGAGAGCAGTGGAGGAAAAGAGGAAGAAGTGGCTAAACTGGTTACAGAACAGGGGTTCAGTTGAGATGAGAACTGAATATACTGAGAGCAATGAGCATGTAAAAAGACTAGTGAAGAAAAAGGAGGTAAATGATGATTTAGGAAGGAAAATGAATGCAAACTACTCTGAAAATAGGAAACTGTTCTGGAAAGAGGTGTGGAAATGTAGAAGTGAAAGAGTAAAGAAATGTGATTGTGTGAAGGATATAGGTGATATATTATTAATCCATGGGGATGAAGTAAGGGCAAGATGGAAAGAATATTTTGAAAGCCTGATGAATGAGAATAGAAAGAGCAGAGCGGCTGTAAACATGATTGGTTTTGGGGGTGTGCAGAGAAGGAATGCAGTGCCAGGAGACGTGACACTCGCACAGATGAAGAGTGTTGTGAAGCGGCTGAAAAATGGGAAAGCAGCTGGGGTTGATGAGGTGTATGCAGAGATGATTAAGTGTAGTGGAGAGAGTGGAAGGAAGTGCTTGTTGGCGATATGTAAGAAGACATCGATGAGTGAAACTGCCAGCAGAGTGGAAATAAGCTGTGAATGTATCCCTGTACAAAAATAAATGTGAGGGAAATGAGTGCAAGAATTATTGTGGCATAAGTGTATTGAATGTGGCAGGGAAGGTATATGGAAGAAGTATTATAGAGAAAGTGAGAGAGATATCAGAAGTCCTAGTGCATGATGAACATGGTGGCTTTAGGAGTGGCAGAGGATGTGTCGATCAAATATTTGCAGTGAGACAGATAGCAGAGAAGGCTTGTGAGATGGACCATAAAGTGTTTATAGAATTGATGGATGTGGAGAAAGCGTAAGACAAAGTGGACAGAAGGATTGTGGATAGTTTTGCTCATGTAAGGTGTAGATGGTAATCTGCTAGGTGCCGTCAAGAGTTTTTATGATGGTAGTGAAGCAAGTGTAAGGGTTAATGGGCATCTTAGTGAATGATTCACGATCGGTGTGGGCGTGCGACAAGGTTGTGTGATTACCCCATGGTTGTTCAATATAAATATATATATATATATATATATATATATATATATATATATATATATATATATATATATATTGACATTGCATATACCCCACTCTGTATCCATGTCAGTCAGTATGGGGTCAGCTGTTGAGCTGAACTTTCATCTCAGAGGGAGTGTGATAGCTAGAAGTAACCCTCCCCTATGCAGGCTAAGTACCAATGAAGAAGGCCTTTGAGCCTGTGGTGGGTTATTCACCCACTCCTGGGATACAGAGCCACTGCATCATCTAGGCTTCCACGGTTTCCTTCTCTAGGAGTTAGGCTATCCTAGGTACCCATTTCACCCGCCAAATCATGATGGCTCTATGGACACGTGACTCGACTGGCACCAGCTGCCCGCACCAAAAACGGGCCCTGGTGTTGTCAGGCCGTCAGCTACATAACTAGCAATGCTAACCACTCGGCCACCACGACGACTAGGCTACGTGGTCATCCCAACCACCATCACCACCACTACCATATAATCGTTCAGTTGAAAATGGCGGTCAGCTGGGCAACATTATACCAATGGTTATGCAATATTATATATATATATATATATATATATATATATATATATATATATATATATATATATATATATATATATATATATATATATATATTGTTACGGAACAGAGAGAGATAATGAACACTTCAAGTGAGAATACTAAAATCACTACTGTCCCGCAAAGTTCAGGGTTCAAAACAAAAGAGTTAGGTAAAAGTACAAGTTAAAGTTTAATGCTCAAACTAACAACTAAACATTCAGGACTCATAAGGATAATGTAATGGAAAAAAAACAGGTTAAATATATGGTTAACTGCAATAGCCTCTATTAACACGAAATTAGCAAGAGTAAATTTATCTAAGTCAGCCCTGATAAAATGAGAAAACCGGATAATGCTCAGTTAATGCAAGATATATTATTACAGATACAAAATATTATTAATAATGGCTGACATCAAAAACTCCACATAAACCACAAAAACCTCACCAGGCCCACGAATCAACACCCTATGCAATACAGTACAAGAAAAAACGTAATAACACTTATACTCAAATTACACAGCAGCTAGATGGTTGGAGACTTCCTGAGCACTCACAAAAATAATAACAACTGTACAGGGGAGGACAGAGATGTGAACAAAATGAGGAGTAGATCTAAGTGGCAATTAATGCAGAGACTGAGCTCATTATATAGGGGCCGGCAGAGCTTGATACAACTTGTAAGAAGGACGCACAAATGAAGCCATAGGGGACAAAGAGTTGACACTCCTGCTCTGAACAACAGAAAGAACGACTTACTCTACTATAAGGGAGGAGAAGGGAGGAGTGAGGTAGAACACGGAAGCTTGGTCACTATGGAAGCCACGAGGCGAATCGTGATCAAACATGCAGCATACTGTACGTTAGAATTATCAAAGAATGATGAAATCATAGGCTATGTAACACCTCCCCACAAAAAAAGAAATTTACAAAGGAAATTTCTTATTACTCTAAAACAATCTGTCTAAAGTCTAGATAAGCAATCTGCAATAACATTTTCTTTCCCCTTGACATGTTGTATGTCTAATGAATACTCCTGAAGAAGTAGACTCCATCTTGTCAATCTCTGATTTTTATTTTTAAACTTACTAAGGAATTTCAGTGGGTTATGATCGGTATAAATGACTATGGGGTCAAAACCAGAACACAAATAAAATGAAAAATGCTGTAAACCCAAAATCAAGGCCAAAAGCTCTTTCTCAATAGTTGAGTAGTTCTTTCTTACTGTAATAAGATACAGGGTGTTCAATACCCTGATCATCCTCTTGCAGCAAAACAGCCCCAGCTCCTGTATCACTTGCGTCAACAGCCATCTTAAAAGGCTTAGCAAAATTTGGAGTAGCGAGCACTGGCTGACTTAATAGGATAGCTTTAAGTTTGCTGAAAGAGGATTCACAGTCATCGGTCCAGACAAATTTAACTCCCTTTTTCACTAGGTCTGTAAGTGGTGATGCAAGAATTGAAAAGTTAAGAACAAATCTCCTGTAATAACCTACCATTCCCAAAAATCTTTGTAGCTCTTTCCTACTTTTAGGTCTGGGAAGATCACTTATAACCTGAACCTTAGCTGCTGGTGGTGCAACATGTCCATCACCAATTACGTACCCAAGGTACTGAACTTTAGCTTGACCAAACTCACACTTTGATAAATTAGCTACAAGATTAGCCTGAACCAAACGCTCAAGAAATTTACTGATATGGCATAGGTGATCTTTCCAGTTGTCACTGAAGATTAATACATCATCAATATAAACAACACACCCTGCCAAACCCTCTGTTACAACATTCATGAGCTTCTGAAATGTGGCTGGTGATTTCTTCATACCATATGGCATTACAGAACATGCAAGAGTCTTTCCTAGTGTTACAAAACATGAGATCTCCCTAGCACGTTCAGTCATAGGTACTTGCCAGTATCCCTTTAACAAATCAAACTTACTTATGTACCTAGCCTTTCCGATCTTGTCTATGCAATCTTCCACGTGAGGGAGAGGGTAAGTGTCTGTTTTGGTTATCTGATTAACACGTCTGTAGTCAATGCAAAGCCGCTGTGACCCACCTGGCTTAGGGACTAGAGTGACAGGAGAACTCCACTCGCTCTGACAGGGCTCAATCATCTTGTGGTCCAACAGGTAGCCAAGCTCCTTCTGGATGAGAGGAACTTTCACTGGGTTCACACGGTAAGGAGGCAGTTTAATTGGCTTTGCGTCTCCAACATCGACATCATGCATCAACACAGTGGTTCTTCCTGGAGTGGCACGGAACACTTGCGGGTACTCCTGCAGTAATGCCGAAAACTCCTGCCTTTCCTCGGGAGCTAGATGAGAAAGCTTAGTCTGGGAGATCATTCATGATATCAGGATTCTTCCCCAAACTATCACTCAGGCTCATGCTGCATGGGAGAACTTCACTTGCAGACTCGGATGGAACAGCTACAGTGCAGACTGGGTTATTTTCGTCCCGCCTGTGATACAACTTTAGCATGTTGATGTGACAAAGTTGCTTGTTCTTTCTACGATCTGGTGTGGCGATGACATAGTTGACATCACTGAGTTTCTTCTCCATGAAATAAGGACCACTAAACTTGGCTTGAAGAGGTTGCCCATGCACCGGTAGCAGAATCAAAACCTGATCTCCTGGCTGAAAGTGGCGTAACCTGGACTTCTTATCATACCAAGTCTTCATCTTCTCCTGAGCAGCTCCTAAATTCTCTCTCGCCAGTTGTAAAGCAGTGGACAGCCGTTCTTTGAACTTCATCACATACTCCAGCAGGTTGACGTCATCTTCCCCCGACAGCCAGCATTCCTTGAGTAGCTTAAGGGGTCCTCTTACTTCATGGCCAAACAGTAGTTCAAAAGGTGAGAAGCCCAGTGATTCATTTGGAGACTCTCTTGCGGCAAATACAACGAATGGAAGACCTTTATCCCAGTCTTTCTGATGTTCCAAACAGTATTTCTTGAGCATCGATTTGAGTGTTTGATGATATCTCTCCAACGCTCCTTGGGTCTGGGGATGGTAAGCTGAAGACGTGATCTGGGTGATGCTCAACTCTTTCAGAGACTGCTTGAAAACATTTGACATGAAATTACTTCCCGGTCTGACTGTACCTCCTTGGGCAGACCAAACTTGGTGATGAACCCCAGCATTTCCTTAACCACGTTCTTTGCTGAGATATTTCTAAGTGGAATGGCTTCAGGATAACGAGTAGCCATATCAATCAGGGTCAACACATAAGAAAATCCTGAAGAAGTCTTAGGAAGAGGGCCCACAATATCCACCAACACACGGGTGAAAGGCGCCTCAAAAGGAGGAATGGGAACTAGAGGTGCAACCCTTTCGGTCTGATTACACTTCCCCACAACTTGACAGGTGTGACAAGACTTACAATACCAGGAAACATCCCTGAATATACCTGGCCAGTAGAAGTGTTTCAAAATGCGTGCCACAGTTTTCCTCACTCCAAGGTGTCCTGCCAAACTGGAATCATGAGCCACTCTAATGATATCCTGCCTACAAACACGAGGGATGACAACTTGATGTACAACCTCCCATTCACAGTCGGCTGATGCTGTTGGGGGTCTCCACTTCCTCATAAGTACTCCTGACTTTATAAAATAACAAGTAGAAGCACCAGCAGACTCCTCCTCACTGCAGGCAGAGTTAGCTAGACCTTTCAACTCAGGGTCAGCAACCTGCAACTCAACCAACTCTTGACGAGACAAATTATCAACACTACGGGGTACTGCCTCATCTGGTGAGTGGTCCAAATTAGCAAGAAAAGTGTCAGCTAGGATAACATCATCATCATCATTATCCTCTAAGTCACCAGTAATTTTAGACTTAGCCCTAGTGACAGCACATGCAGAGAACACATCAGGGACATCACAATCCTGGGTCGCAGCCACTGGCTCACTAGACAATTGAGGAGCTGGACACACTTGACTTCCACCAATATCATTTCCAAGTAAGAAAGTTACACCTGACATTGGGAGTGTCTCAACCAACCCAACCATAACGGAACCATTAACAAAACCAGACTCTAAATTCACTCTGCACAGAGGGACAGAGAAGTAATTATTCCCTACACCTTGTAAGATTACAGTTTCATCAGAGGAATTAACATTAGAGCCTAGAACACTGGTCAGCATAAGAGATTGGCAAGCACCTGTATCACGATATATTTTAACTCATTTCCTGTCATTATTGTCCAGAGGACTGACAAAACCATCAGACAGGAAATTAGCACATGAACTCTTCTTGAGAGTGTCACCCATGTTACTGCTCAAAAGAGGAGCTTCATCATAAGAATTTAATTTACCCCTCAAAGCAGGTTCAGTTAACTCGGTTAAAGAATTCTGGGAACTCTTAAGGGTGGACACTAGACCAATTGACTGAATATTTAAAGACTCCTTTTTGTTCACATCACGCTGTCTCCTGAAACATTTCTCCGTAGTATGACCAAGCTTACTACAATAAGTACATTTACTTTTCTGAAATCTAGAGGTGAAGCTGGTATTTACTTCCCGAAAAACATCATCTTTATTCTCTTTCCTGTTACCTGTACTCTGAGTAGAGGCAACGTACTTACTGTCAGCTTTCCTTTTTTCTTTAGAATATCTCTTGTGAGTGAGAACATATTCATCAGCTAAAACTACAGCATCAGACAAATTACCTGTTCTTTTCTCATCAAGATATAGGCTTACATCTTTATTAATACACCTTTTGAAGTCCTCCAGCAAAATCATCTGCTTAAATTTATCAAAATCAGAATTTACATTCTTAGAATTTAACCACTGCTCTAACAGATCTTCTTTGATTTTTGCATACTCAACATGGGATTGCTTATCTTGCTTGTAAGTTGTCGTAAATTTTACTCTATAGGCTTCAGGAACAAGCTCATAGGCCTTAGAATCAAGCTCTTAACTACATCATAATAATCAGATTGATCCTGAGGCAAAGATGCATAAGTTACTTGAGCTTTACCGGTGAGAACAGTTTGAAGGAGTACTGGCCAATACTTTTTGGGCCAATTATAACCTGTAGCTACCCTCTCAAACAACTGAAAATACTTTGTTAAATCAGATTCATTAAAAGGAGGGACAAGTTTAACATTTTTAGCCACATCAAAATCATCAGAGCTAGATGATCCAGTTCCACCTTGTTTCATGCGATACTCATGGTCTGCCTGAATCCTAGCAAGTTCAACTTGTGCCTGAAACTCAACCTCCTTAGCACGAGCCTGAAACTCAGCCTCCTTAGCGTTTGCCTGAAACTCAGCCTCCTTAGCACGAGCCTCCAGCAGGGCTAGCTGTAACTTAGCTATTTCAATCTGCGTTTGCTCATCTGGAGGAGTTACAAGTTTTCATTAATCATGTCAACAATTTGATCTTTAGAATGATGAGAGCGAACAGCAATTCCCAATTGTTGAGCAACAAGCTTAAGTTCATTCTTTGTTCTGTTTTCTACATCACACACTGTTTGCACATTTGACAAAAAATCTTTGGCTTCATCAAGCGTAGTAATAGTAGACATCATGAATAAATCACAGTCACAAAATATCAAGCAATATCCTTATGATAATATCCTGACTATCCTGATAAGAGGTCGCCAAATTTATGTTACGGAACAGGGAGAGATAATGAACACTTCAAGTGAGAATACTAAAATCACTACTGTCCCGTAAAGTTCAGGGTTCAAAACAAAAGTGTTAGGTAAAATTACAAGTTAAAGTTTAATGCTCAAACTAACAACTAAACATTCAGGACTCATAAGGATAATGTAATGGCAAAAAAACAGGTTAAATATATGGTTAACTGCAATAGCCTCTATTAACACGAAATTAGCAAGAGTAAATTTATCTAAGTCAGCCCTGATAAAATGAGAAAACCGGATAATGCTCAGTTAATGCAAGATATATTATTACAGATACAAAATATTATTAATAATGGCTGACATCAAAAACTCCATATGAATCACAAAAACCTCACCAGGCCCACGAATCAACACCCTATTCTATACAGTACAAGAAATAAATGTAATAACACTTATACTCAAATTACACAGCAGCTAGATGGTTGGAGACTTCCTGAGCACTCACAAAAATAATAACAACTGTACAGGGGAGGACAGAGATGTGAACAAAATGAGGAGTAGATCTAAGTGGCAATTAATGCAGAGACTGAGCTCATTATATAGGGGCTGGCAGAGCTTGATACAACTTGTAAGAAGGACGCGCAAATGAAGCCATAGGGGACAAAGAGTTGACACTCCTGCTCTGAACAACAGAAAGAACGACTTACTCTACTATAAGGGAGGAGAAGGGGGGAGTGAGGTAGAACACGGAAGCTTGGTCACTATGGAAGCCACGAGGCGAATCGTGATCAAACATGCAGCATACTGTACGTTAGAATTATACAAAGGATGATGAAATCATAGGCTATGTAACAATACATACACACATATATATATATATATATATATATATATATATATATATGTGTGTGTGTGTGTGTGTGTGTGTGATCCTAGATTTTTTTTTCCTTAGGAAAATGATATGCCATTAGACCTTAGTTTTAGACAGGGCGAGTGGAGTGGAAAGCTCTATTTACACCCTGTATGGTGGGGAGGACACGACAGTTTCTTATGAATGAATATTTGTGTGTATATATTTCAATGTTTGGGGGGTGGGGAGCCATGCTGTGCTGCAGGTATATGTGTTTTTATCTTGGTTGTTGGCATAAATCCTGTTCTTTCTCTCCTTAACCACGATCATTCTCTCCATCACCTCAAGCCATAATTCTGTCCATTCTCCCTCGAACGCTTTTCAGTTCACTTTGGAAAAATCGGAGTTTAATCCGGGTTGGTCAGCCACAAGTCTCAATATGAAGAATGAACCAAGTTAACCTTATGTGATAATTCTCTGTTTACTTTGGAGTCTCGAATATTAATTCTCTCTCTCTCTCTCTCTCTCTCTCTCTCTCTCTCTCTCTCCACCACACAAGCCTACCATTAGCAACTCTCACCTCCCTCTCACAAGCCACCCTGAAAGACTGTTGTGACCTCTTCGTCCTTTACCATACTAGCAGTTTTCGGGTCCATTAATGATCTCTGAGGCTTGTAAATATCCTTAATAACTGGCCAGGTGATAATGACCAGGTATGGCACTCGCCTCAACACGTACACAACACGTTTTATACTTTGGCGGGGCTCTGTGCAAACCTTGCCTGGGTTGGGGAGAATTTGAGAAAGAGATAGATAGATAGATAGAGAGAGACAGACAGACAGACAGACAGACAGACAGACAGACAGACAGAGCGACAAGCAGGTAGGCGGCAATGACCAGCTCTAAGCAGACCAAGCTTTGTCAGCGACCGAAAATGAGTTTCGACACTAAAAGTCAGTTCTATATGGAGGTATTCCAGTGCAACATTTCACCCAAGAATCATGGCCCATATAGGTCACGCTTGTACGAAGCACAACTCTAGTGCTCATTAATGTCTATAAGCATGGAAAGCTTCATTCGATTCCATCCACCCACTGTGGAGCTAGGGAACTTGAAATTCGCGGAATGGCCCACCTGAGGTACAACTTCTAGGTGGCGCTGCCACCTACTGGAAGTGAGTTTCGACACTAAATATAATTTTTTTGTGGAGGTTCTCCAGTGCAACATTCCACCCAAGAATCATGGCCCTGGCTTAATTATCTTTGGAGCCTTAGCATTTCGTGCGCGCATAGTCTTGATTTTAGCTATTTTCACCATTTTTGCATTTGATGACCTTCGATCCCTGACCTGGCCAATGTAGCACATAGGTGTTCGGTAGAAAATCGTAGTACTAGTCAGTGTCTATAAACATGTAAAACTTCATCCAATTCCATTGAGCCGCTGGGGAACTATGAGGGCATTTTTGAAAACCAGTGCTGGTTGCTAGGGATGCTAAGGCCAATCTTCGCAGGGCTGCCACTCGAAAACTAGAGGAGAGAGGGGAAAAATGGATGGCACACTCCCGATAAAGAATAACCCCAAGATTACGCCTAAGGAAGTCGGAGCTTTGTACGCCCGTTAGTAATGCTTTTACAGCTGAAAACGTGAAAAGTACGATAAAAGCCGGTTTTTGGCCGTTGCTATGCAACCAGTAGTTGCCAGGCAACCAAAACCTTGTGGACAGTAGGTCGTAGGGTGGTCATTGTATCCAAGTTTGGTTGGGATCGGTTGATTTTGAAGAGTAGAAGTGCCTGCCACAATTATACAAGAAAACAAGAAAGAAAACGCGACTAACAATGGATGGCAGCAGGGAGGTGGCCAACAGACAGACAGCCACACAGTTCATTTTAATAAAGTATGGTAAGTTGTGTCTAAAATTGCTTGGAATTATTACTTTTTTCTTCACTCATACAGCCAGTGATCAATTCACAACAAAACTTAAGTGATTATTAAAGTGACAAGAACCACCACAGGCAAATTCCTCTTAATAACTCACAAAAGAATGGTTCATATACGAGTATTACCCAGGCATTTTTTGTGTGACATTGTAATTCTTTTCACGTTTTTTTATGTATGCTTTTATACGTCCACGTATTTCATGGTTGACGAGATGATTTAATGAGGCAGCCAAAATGCCTGCGCACCCCACATCAACGGACTGAGCCGTCCATGGAACATAGGAGAATTGGGATGCGTAATATATGGACCACCTTGTATATTGGGGCTTGTACATCGTAAGATTGGTTAATATCTTTTATGAGTACAAACCCAAGGCAACCAACAGTGTCTGGCTAAGCAAAATGAGGGTTCTTGGTAGGAGGGTTTGAAAATACTGGATGGTTATGCTGACTGAGTCCGCAAATTTTTGAGCGCAATTAAATATCCGATAGTTCTAAATGCTCAAGGATCTGCAGATATTTAAGGGTCTAGATATATGCTCAAGGTTTGGTATATTTATATATATATATGCTTGACTCTGGGCAAAGGCTGCACAGCCTGCTCCCAAGGCCCAGTAGTCCTCCGACATATCATACACCTCTACATGTCACCACTTCGGCGCTAACACCCACCGTTCATATTGAATACATGCTAAGGCTGTCTCATACAGAACTGGTGTATTGGTATTAGCGGGGGTATTTTTACGACATGTCTGCAGGTCTTCTGGTAGATTGGTAAAGTCTGCTTTACATGAAATTCAAATCCTTAAACTGTTCCCTGCCCCAGCGGGGATTTGAACTTGGGTCCGGTAGAACCGCAGGCCACCTCTCTACTGATTGAGCCACAGCCTCCCCCATATAAATATACAGTATATATATATATATATATATATATATATATATATATATATATATATATATATATATATATATATATATATATATATGTGTGTGTGTGTGTGTGTGTGTGTGTGTATTCATACATACACACAACTTCCTTTAGCCGATATTGAAGGGTTTGCAAGTATTCAAAGGCTTGCAAATGTTTGTTTTGTTTAGAGATGTTCGAGGCTTTATAGATGTTCATTGGTTTTCAGATATTCAGATATAAATAGTCGTTTCGTTTTCGTTTTCGTTTTCGTTTTTAAAGGCTCCAACATGCTTGCATGTGTCGGCCTTGGTCACCTAATGGCGGCTCTCCATGCTGCACGATCCATTGCAGCCTCCCTGTTCAGTCCCTTAACCCTAAGGTCACACTTAATGACTTCGTCCCATGTCTTTCTCGGTCTACCCCTCATAACCCCACCCCCAATATTAACACTTCTCACCTTCCTCACCCAACTCATCCCCCATCCTCTCCACATGTCCAAACCACCTTAATCTACCTCTCCTCATCACAACACCAATACACTCCAGTCCCATCCTACCTCTCAACTCTTCCATTGTAAACCCAGCCCCTCCAGGCCTTGGACGCAGGGACGCACTGCACATCCACCTAATCATTGTCATTTCTGTACGTCTAAGCCGGCGAATGTCTTCCTCCTTCACTGCCCAGGTCTCACTGCCATACAGCATTACACTCCTAACACACGCTGCATACAAAGACCCCCTTAGCACGTAGGAGAGCCCCTCAATGTCAGGAGAGGCAAGAGCTCCCTGAACTTCTTCCAACCACTTCTCACCCTAGCCACAGAGCTAGCTCCAGCCCCACCTCCAGCACACAACATGTCTCCTAAATAACAAAACTCTTCCACACACTCAAGAGATTCACCAGCAAGTTCAATTCTTTCACGTCTGACGATCTCCACCTGCTCACCCCGGCACGCCGTACGCATAAAATCAGCATTATCTCGCAGTCTACCTCTGATACCACTACATCTCTTATGCACCCATTTATCACACACACCGCACAAGATGGAATTACTTCCCACGCCCTTGTGGCAAACTGCACATGGCCACTCTCCCTCGTCTTTGACAGTACCGCCACCAACCCTAGATATCATCACTTTTGTTTTATCTGCATTTACCCTTAAACCCTTTTGCCCCATACCATCTCTCCACTTCCTAAACCTTTCCTCCGCCTCCCTTTCATTCTCTGCAATCAACACCAAATCATCAGCATACAACAACTCCCACGGGAGTCCGTTTCTAAAGTCACGTGAAAGGGCTTCAAGTACCATGATAAACAACATGGGACTCAAGACTGACCCCTGATGCACACCAACATTCACGGAAAACTCATCACTCAAATCTCCATTCACTCTCACCTGGGTGTGAGCACCCACATACATGGCCATAACCACCCTAACCAGCCACTCCTCCAAGCCAAGCTTTCTCATTGCCCACTTCACCACCTCTCTAGGGACTCTGTCAAAGGCCTTTTCCAAATCAACAAAAACAAAATAAAGATCCCTTCTCCTACCAATATATTTTTCCTGAAGCTGCCGAACAATGAATATGGCATCTGTGGTCCCCCTACCTGGCATAAACCCAAACTGCATCTCATCAATATTCACTCTTTCTCTAATCATACCTTCTAAAACTCTCTCCATTACCTTCATTATCTGATCTAAAAGCTTTATACCTCTATAATTCCCTCTTTCCAGGGCATCACCCTTCCCTTTATACACATTTACAATTACACTCTTCAGCCAATCATCTGGGACAACACACTCATAAATAATCCTATTTATCAGGTCAGTGACTAAACTCACCCCTATATCGCCTGAGGCCTTCAACATTTCGGCAGTCAACCCAGACACACCTGCTGCCTTCCCCACCCTCATCCTGCCTATTGCCTCACTCACAGTAGCAGTATCAATCAAAGGCCAAGGGCCAGACACTGGATCTGCTGGCTCCAAACCTTCCCTGTCCCAGTCAAACTCCTCATTCAACAACCGTTTATAATGCTCTCTCCATGCATCTTTAAAATCCTCACTGTTCACCACTACCCTTCCTTCATCATTCTTCACACACTGCTCACCTTTGATATCCCGATTATCCCTCTTCACCTGACCTGCCACCCTAAATATATTTTTCCTTTCCCCATGATTTAGGTTATCAAGTAATTGTCTCTGTGACTCAGACTTTGCCCTGTATACCTCTCTCCTAGCCCTACGCTTGGCAGCCAAATATTCCTCTTTGCTACCACCCTTCTTCCATTCCCGGAAAAGCCTTCTTTTCTCCTTAATTGCAGCTTCTACACCCTCATTCCACCACCAAGTTACTTTATGTCTTGGTGGTCCTCTTGTCCAGCCGCATGTTACATCAGTAACTCTCAAGAGATTGTTCTTGAGGGCTCTGTACTGTTCATTAACGCCTCTGTCTATGGCTCCCTGTTCAGCTACCACTCTCCTCAACTCGCTATAGAAGGCATCCCTTACTACTTGGTTTTTCAGCTTCCATATTTTCCTTCTAGGTACATAAGTCCTCTTTTTCATCATTTGTTCTTTAAGCACCATATCACAAATCAATAGTTTGTGCTGCTGCACACACTCCTCACTTCCTATAACTTTAACATCCCTGACTATCCTCGTATCGGCCCTCCTAACCAGAAAATAATCTATCTGACTGCTATTTCCCCCAGACTCATACGTAATTAACCTACTGTCTCTTTTCCTAAAATATGTGTTGCACACAATCATGTCCGTTGCCTCCCCAAACTCGAGTATCCTTTTCCCTTCTGCATTCCTTAGACCATATGCACATCCCCCATGCACTCCTTCATAACCTTGGGCTGCTTCACCTACATGACCATTTAAGTCCCCTCCCAAAATCACTATCTCATCATCCCGCATACCACCCACTACACGTATTAAATCATCCCAAAATCTATCTTTCTCTGATTCATCCAATCCTGCCTGTGGAGCATATACCGATATAATCACAACTATCTTTCTTCCCAACAGAATTTTCACAACCAATATCCTATCGCTTACTCTCAAAACATTCATAACATATTCCACCCATTTCTCCGCAACCATCACACCAACATATATCTCAAATTTTAAAAGTATTTAATATTTGAGGGTTTGCAGTTTTTCCAGATATTCAAGGGGTTGGAGATACTGGGATGCTTGTGATTAGTTGAATATTTTGGCACAACATTGGGAATTACAAGTATCGAGAAGTTTCTGGAGATATCTAATATTTCGCAGATATTCTAGGGTTTGTAAACAGTCGACCACTTGCACAGTGCTTGTGGCTTGGCAAATGAATGAAGGGTTTTATGCGGATATTTGAAGGTTTGCAGATATTCAGAGGTTTTGCTCGGTGTTCGAGGGCTGGAAAATATGAAGGTTTTGCAAATACTTCAGAGCAAAATTTTGCTTTTCTAGTACACCGGTAAAGCATGCACAGTTAGAGTGGGCTGATCGAAAAGCGGGTATATCTCTGTTGCTAAAAAACGTTCTATAGAAACAGGGATTTCAGGATTTCGCTATACGTGTTTCTCCTCAGTCTAAATGTTTTGGAGAGTTTTACCTCAACCGGTGATCCAGTATTTATATACTTTATTTCATTCAGTGCGGTGACGTATTTTTTTAAATTATATATCTGATACTTCAGAACATTTCTACTCAACTCGTATTTGTGGGTTTGATGAAGATGTGTTCATCACCAACAGTTCCAATGGTTTCTCCAGAGCTATTGACGATCTTGTGAGGGTAAAAAAAAAAAAATAAAAAAAAAAAATAAAAGCCATCGGAGTGAGGTGGCTGACTCCTTCAACCTAATGATGTATTGTTCACTCAATGCTTGTTACATTCGAATGAATTTATTCACCCGAAAGAACAGACTTTTCGAACTGGATGAGTTATATACAGCCTTCATCAGACCACTACTTACGAGAGGTCTTTCCATTATTGAATACAGTCGTCAAGTGGTAACTAGAACTACTGGAAAATACGCCATCGAACTGAAGGGGTTAAACGCAACTTCCTAAAGAACATTTATGCACATTTTGCCAGTAGTAGTTAGCCCTTTCAATCAGGTGACTTTTTATTCTGTTACCAGACAATTTTATTAAGTTTAAGATAGATTTTATAACTGGAAAAGTTAGATGAAACCTTTATTACTTCTCACCTTGGGGGCTGTCGTGAACTGAATAAAATAATCTAACAAAAAGAATAAAAGTACCTCATCGGACTAATGATTTAAAGTTTCCTGATTTTTTCTTTTTAATTTCACTTGTGATCGTAGAAGGGGAGATGGTGTTGGAGACGTACACCTTCACGTGGTGGCACCGATATATGCAGGCGACGGAGATGCCATGTTCCATACATCCTTCATATCACTCCAGAAGGACGGTTTACTACAGGAGACGAGCTGTTTAAGCCTGCAAGCCACCGTATTCACGTCCAGATGATTTGGGGGGGCCACAAAAACATCAAGAGGAGGGTGCAGTTCAGTATATTAAAACAGGCAAATATAATGACGGCTGAGTTGATAACAGAGTCGTTATTGTTATGTTAAATGCTTAGCTAATACAGACAGGTTTATAGGTAACAGCTGGCCTCGGTGACATGGTTTATAGATGTCTCGGGTCTGGGTGGAGAATGTGCTGTCGCCCTCGGGTTCGAATTCAAGCTGGCAGAAGGTTTTCCTACCAGGGACGTAGGGTGGTTTCCTATGGCTATAATGATCTTACCCAGAATTCAGAAATTCTCCCAAGCTTAAGTTATGCATAAGAGTGCTTGAACATACAGTATTATTGTCTTTACATTTACAGCTATCAAATAATGCACAAATTACGGGTTTTTAGTAATATGACCAAACTTACAAACAAACCGATCAGTGATAATCATTAATTGGTTTACACGATTGTTTAATGAAAAAATTAGTCAGGATTCTTTATAGCTATGCCCCCTGGTCAACGTTAGCCTAGCCCCTGACTCTACCACGCCTCCTCTCAAAAGAGCAAAAGATTGGCATTCCTTCCTCCTCGCCCCTCTGTCTGTCTGTCTCTCTTTCTCTCTGACTCCTTCCTTCCCTCCCAAAGCCAAGTCGTGCATCATTAAGTGGTCATGACACATTGTTCTGTATCTTTACGACCGAGGGGGGCGTTGTAACTCGGCCCTGAACGTATATTACTGAGTCGAAGGGTCGTGTTCCATGTGGTTTTGCATATTTAGTAACACCTCTTCCTCAGCGATTTACTTTGCAGATTACTTCACAAAATGTACTCGAACGGTATGTTATTGATGCAAAACATGTTGATATTAAAACGATATGAGTAGTAAGCAAGATAATGTTAAGTGTAAAAGTAGAAAGCACCCAGAGAGCACATACCTCCGCCAGTGCCATAGCCATTACAAAGGATCCGGATCTGGTCCGTAGAGATACTGTGAGGAATACATAGGATCCGGATCCACCCCAAAATTTAATCCATTGTTCCTTGACCCGTGGCCCACTCTTCCACAAAAGTTATTGAAATTCACTGAGAACTTTTGGAGATATTTTGCAGGATACATAGGATTCGGATTCGGATCCGGATCCACCCGAAAATTTAACCAATTCTTTCTTGGCCCATGGCCCACCCTACCACAACATTTGATTGAAATTCATTGAGAACTTTTAGATATTATGCGGAAGGATCCGGATCCGGATCCGGATCTGCCGCAAAATTTAATAAATTCTTCCTAAGCCCATGGCCAACCCTTCGACAAAATTTCATTGAAATTCATCGAGAACTTCTGGAGATATCGTGTGGAAAGACAAACAAACAGATGAAACTACCATAGGCAGAGTGTTTGCCGGATTGATATGATTGTGTCTGCATTTTCACCGGCGTGTAGCCAGTCATTTAGCAAAATATTTCGTACTTCACTGCGAAGCACAGGATGGGTTTAAAAAACTAAAAATTGCATCGCCAGGTGCGCCAGACGTTTCTCTTCAATTTGGTAAAAAAAAAAAAAAAAATAGATTTTTGAAATTTGAGAAAGTGGTGCCTGGGCCGGTCACTGGGTCCCGACTATTTCTGGACTCTAGGCCATTGAGGGGTTTCAGCCCTCCACCCAGCCCAGCGCCTTGACCGATTTTGATGAAAATCAATAGGCTTCTAGGGTTTATGTATATGTACCTTCTGATTTTTATTCAAAACGATTGAAGCAAAAATGTGATCTGTAGTCGGAAAAACAGACAAACATGAGGAACTGACCAACATGCTTGCCGAATCTCTGTCATAGGCAGAGTGCATGCCAGATGGATCCCTCCCATCTTCCTCCTTCCCTCTTCCCTCCTCTTCCCCCTCTGCTCTTCTCTCCCATCTCTTTCCCCCCTCCTCCCTCTTTCCCCCCCCTTCCCTCCTTGCCGGATGGATCCGATCATAGAGGTAGGAGTAGGTAGAGGCGGCATAAGGGATTAACCAAGGGTAGGTCAGAGTGAGGCCGACAGACCTGACTTGACCAACATGGTGGCGACCCCTTTGACAGCTGTCTGACTTGGTTCCGCTGACCAGGCGCGAGTGTTTTCTTAGTTGCAAACAGATAACATGAGGAAGAAAGTAGGTTATGAATGGAAGGAGAAAAGAAAGTAGTTAATGAATGAAAAAAAAGGAAGCATTTAAGAACATATGGTAAAATGAAGGATGGAAGACAGATAGATGATTTAAAACAATATACATCAGCACATTATGAAAAAAGTTTATATCTATTATTCTATATAATATTCAGCTTGACTTTACTAACTCCAGTCATATACATAATGTACACTTACAAATTATAATTCACTCTAAAGATATTCACCGGTGAAATGTAATGGATGGGTCAGATTTCTTATCTCCTCTTTCTTTACACCCAAATGCGGCACAGGTGGTGGGCATTTTTGGAGACTTAGGTTATTTGATGGTGAGTTACAACTTAGGACAGAACGTCTCACACCCACAGCTGAACTACAACTAAAACCAGAGGTAGAATGAAATCTACTTTGTTTCTGGCATTCTCCCTGAGGAATACCAGGTGGACACACAGCTGGAGGTATTAAAGGCTTAATAATCTCATGGCCACACCCACGGAGGTAGGATTAGGGCTCTTACCTCTATGGGCACAGCCATAGAGGTAGGAGTGCACAGCAATCTTCTTCAAGTCAGGTAGGTGTTGCCGTGACCTCTTGACTTGACCAATATGGCCGTTTGACAGTTCTCTGGCTTCACCGGAGCCTTCTCCCGCCGACTCTACCCTAATCCTACCTCTATGGATCCGATTGTCTGCTTAGTTTTCACCAGCTTGTAGGAAGTCATTTGGCGAAAGTTGCATTGCGCAGCACAGGATGAGTTTAGGAGGCTAAAAATTGCATTGCCAGGTGCGGCGCTGGACATTTCACTTTAATTCCGTAAGAAAAAAAAAAAAAAAAAAAAAAAGTCCTTTTTCGAACTCTGAGCACATGGTGCTGGGGAGGGCCGGCCACCAGATCATGACGATTTCCGGATCCACTGCCGTCGAGGGGTTTCAACCCCCCACCCAGCCCAAGACCTTTGGCCGATTTTGATGAAAAACAGTAGGCTTCAGGGTTTATGGATATCTACCTTCTGAATTTTTTTTTCAGAACGATTGGCGCAAAATTCTGGCTGTAGAGAGCAGACATACCAAACAGACAGACAGACAGACATACGGAACTAACCAACATGCTTGTCTAATCTTTCGATTCCGACAAGCAACAAACATTGGTGAATTCATAACTTTCACCAGCTTCGTTGGCGGAGGTAATAAATCGGAAATGAAGAGGTGCTACAAAGCCGTATAGGCTACACCACTCAGAAGGCGGCCCTAAGCTGAAAGGAAAGTAGGAGGAAGAGCAATAAATAATTTCTTCAGTACTTAAGGGCTTGTAGAATCATTTGCCTTCTTGTTTCTGAGGAGCGAACACCTTCATGCAAATTAGGCGGCAATATAGTGTGCAAATAATGGCCAGTCGGCGAGGACACAATGAAGCATGGATTTGGGAATAAGAGAGAGAGAGAGAGAGAGAGAGAGAGAGAGAGAGAGAGAGAGAGAGCACAAAATACATAAAATAATGAGGGCGGAGCTTCATTCAGGGTCATTAGGACATACAATGGGGTAGATAAGATCAGATCAACCCATTAAGATCAGCTAATTACTCTCTGGCTGCAGGGAGTCATTAAACCCTTCAGTACCATGCCAGTTTTTCGTTTTATTCCTGCCACTTAAAGATTTTATTTTCTTAGTTTAAAGGTGAGGACCTATCTATCTCTGTCTATCTATCAATCTACAGTCTATAGCTAAACACATTAATCCCGGAAGGAGTGGGTACAGATGAATTACCTCCATGTCACCCTGTCCTTCGCCATCAGGCTGCCCTTTCTCCAACTCACACCCTCTCTCTCATATACCACTCCTGCTCATCCCTCCATTTCGTAGTTCGCTTCCCCCTCCTCCTCCCCATCCTCCACTCTACCTCACCCATACACATTCACCTAGTCAGTCTCTCATTCTATATTCCTTCCACATTATCTACAGTAAAGCAGCGAATGATAGAGAAACAATCGACCTTTTCAAGACCCGTACACTCTTCAGCTTAGGAGATTAACTAACACTGTATCTTAGCCATTTATCCTGAGTACTGCATTTAATTTTCTCTCTTATGCTATTGATATCACTAATTTTACATAAATATGGTACACGAAAAAACCAACGCTCCATACGCAGAAATAAACTGGTATGGAAGAGGTGTTAGGGAGTCTAATTAAACAACGAGATTAAGGACTCAGGTCCATCAAGGCGCATTGCCACTTCCCCCATCACTCACAGCCGCCCTCCTCCATGTTTCTATTGTTGCATGCCCACTGTCAAAGCTCACCACTACTCACAGTCGCCCTCCTTCGTGTTTCTGCCGCTTCACACTCACTGTCAAAGCTCACCACAACACACAGCCGCCTTCCATCATGTTTCTGCTGTTTCAATACTGTTAAAGCTCACCACCACTCAGCCAGCCTACTTCATGTTTCTGCTGTTTCATACTCACTGTTAAAGCTCACCACCACTCACAGTCAGCCTCCTTCACGTTTCTGCAAGCTTCTCTAACAAAGCTAATGTCCACTCCCTGCCGCCACTCACACACACCCTCTTCATATGTTTCTCCACACCTACCCTCTGTGCGGCGGCGGCGGCAACGTTGTGGTTGTGACCTGAGAACCTGTAAATCTAATTCGGGTGATATCCCGCTCATTTATTTGCCTCTGAAGAGCTCAACGCAACGGGATGGTTTGAGACTCTCCTGATTAACATCTTGGCCCAATGCAAAGAACTGACTACCGTAAGTCGTATCCAGCTCATACAAAGTCGCCCCAGTTGTAAAGCTGTTGTTGTTGTTATGGCCCCAGGTTCATCAAAAACATGAACCAGATGGACTGGGAGCTTAAGCTGTACCTCTCCTGCAGTCCACCATCTTCCTTCGGAGAGCAGGGATGTGTGTATAACCAGGTAGTTGTGCTGCAGTTATATCGATGCCACCTCACGAAGGCGTCCCTCTCCAGCACAAACAGCTAAAAACTAGTAGTGTTTGCTTCGATCTAGCCGAAGTTATCAAACATCTGTGTCCTATAAATTTTCTTGGATGGCGAAGCGTATGAGGGAGGGCGGCTGTGCGTGGAAGGAGTGACCAAATCTCTCTTTCCTATACATCACTCTCTCTCCATCACCTACCTCAGTCTTTACTCTGTGGGTACTAGGCGAACTGTTTTCCTTTGTGTGTGTGTGTAATTCACCGGGTCGGTCAGGATCACTTTGATGGTCGTGATCGTCAGCTTTTACCCTCTCGGAAGGGAGCTGAGAGCTCATATAGTCCGATCTAAGGGCAAGGCTGTGACCTTCACACACGCACACACCCGTCCCCTTGCTCAAGGGGGACAGTAACCACCCACTTCGTCAGTGAAACTTTTCGCAACCTGAGCGAGGCGCGAACTCCCGTCCACCAGTTGGCAAGCGAGAGCGTTACCACTGCACCAGCGAGCGGTGTGTGTGTGTGTGTGTGTGTGTGTGTGTGTGTGTTTTGTTTTTTGTTAGTTTGTTTGCTCCGTCTCTCAAGTTATGCTCTATTGTGATGTGGTGGAGAATACAAGTCTTGGTTATCATTATCAACATTATTGTCAGAATTAGTGTCGTCATTACTATAATAATAATCATCATCATCATCATCAGCTTCCCACATCGCACAAGGGTTGAGTAGGGTTCAGGACCACAAACAGACCTTAATCAACTAAAAGAAGGAATTAACAGGCTGGCCAGTGAAAAGGATCACACGGCATCTCACTCGTCGTGCAGGCCATTACAAACTGCCCGCCTCACCCCACAGGCTAAGCCATTCACAAGAGGTCCCATAGTACCACCATGTGCTAAAATTATTTTCTCTGTTTAGTCAAAATACGGGTACAACGTTATCATATGCAGGAAATTTGTCAACAGACCTCTGTATTATGCATTAACGCCTATCTAGACAAAAAGACTGACATAAGATGTTTATTCAGGCGACTGTGATATGATTATGTTCAGCTAAAGGAATATCCTGACATGAAAGGTTTAATCATAAAGGTGAAAAAGTTCCCATATTTTATACATAATAAGCAGGCACTTTCTCCACTAAGATACGTAAGAGAGGAATAGTTCTCCCGTTAACTGGGAAGAAAGTTATGTATATGTATTAATTTAATCCTACCCAATTTGTTGATCACATTTGATTTTTTTTTTTTTTCATCAACTTACGAGGACTGTATTCAGTGGAAAAAAGACCTACGCAGTCAGAGGATCAAATATTGTATAAGGGAGGGCGTGAAGGCATGTGTCCGCAACCACTGCTTGAAACAAGGATATGCTGCAACCATGTACTGTGCGTGGCAGTGTCTGATAACACTGCTCAAGGCAAAGGCTTAAGCATGTTTGAAGCAGACACCGTCCACACGGTTCTGTGGCAGTGTACCTCATTATGTCAATGGAAGAGGATGTATTGCTGGCTGCGGTAGCAATAATGGTGATATGTGGACAAACTGCTGAACACCCTTACCGGTACTGGGTATCATTATTACCGAGGAGAAACACAGACCGACACTCCACCTGCAGTATGTTTCTGATCTGCTACATTCATGCTTGGTGCAGGAAACGTCAACAACAGTGCCACCAACAAGCTTCCAGACAATGATAAGAGATTGTCTATGATATGAGTACTTCCATATTGCATGTGATCTTGCCTATGATCTCCAGTTTTTCGAAAGCAGTAAATTCCAGGCGTCGAAATGAACGTTCTCGAATTTGGCTGTTATTTTTTTTTTTCTCTCTCTCTCTCTCTCTGAGGGAATAATTTGCAGCTCTTGGCCTTTGGTTCCTTCCTTGCATATATATATATATATATATATATATATATATATATATATATATATATATATATATATATATAGAGAGAGAGAGAGAGAGAGAGAGAGATAAGTAGATAGATAGATATAATATATATAAACAGAGAGAAAGAGAATGTGTCCCCGCCATAACCCTTTGACAGTTATGCTGGCGTCTGGTATTTCAAAATGTTAAACGCATGACAGTTTTGTTTATCTCATACAAAAATTACATAGACAAACCGTTATTGTATGACAAAGAAAGTTTCCAATGATGTATTAGGAGAGAGAGAGAATTTTCGCCTTTGATTATGTATAATCTCTCTACCCTTTTCACTGTCCTCGCGGTGTCTAGGTAATTTATTCTAGTTGCGTTCCGACGATTAAATTCTCAGAATAGAATTTGTATCCAGCCAAAGAGACAATGAATGAGAATGAAAGTTTCAAATGAGGTATTATTGTAAGAAGAAGAATATTTGTTGTTGGCGAATTTATTACTGACGCTAATTATGACCAACAAAAGTCTGTCAAATGTCTCAGGTTAAGAAACACCTGAACACACTTGCTTCCTCTTTAATGAACTCCTTCAGTCCGATAAAGTATTTTTTATTATTGTTATCTTCAGACGATAGAACTCAGCTTAACGAAACCTTTCCAACTGGAGGGATAAGGTATATATATCATTAACAAACTCCTTCAGTACGAGAGGTCTGTCTTAAGTTGTAAAAATTCGCCTGGTAATACCAAGACTTAAATAACTCGTACGTCATCTGAATGATGCACACACACACACACACACACACACGCAATTATACTTTTCCTCGCTCACTCATGCATTTTTGAAAGACTGGAAATAATGAGTGAGTGAAAGTGTTGCCTGCTTTCATTGGAAACCTGGTGATAGTTTTCCTATGTTTGTTTGTGTGTCCTCTTTCCTAGGTCTGAATCCTGTCTATCCCATTTGAAATACTGTGAATATGATGATGATGATGATCATTGTAATAACGGTGACTGTGACGATGATGATAATAATAATGATGCTAGGGATGACGGAGTAGAAAAGTGCTCTCCATCACTCCACACCACACACGCAGCTCAGTCCTTCTTAGTGTGGGGTCTATGATGTAAATGAAACACTGGGCAAAAAAGGGTGTCTATATTTCATGGTAGGACGATCACAGAATACCGCCAGTGTGTCGAGTGTAGGGTGGAATAATAGGGGAATAGAGGGATGTAGGGTTGTCGTAGAGATGTGCAAAAAAAAAAAAAAAAAAGTTTCTGCAGTGGTTAGGGAATAACATATGGTTGGAGTAGAGGTGTACAAAACAGGTTATTTCTGCACACCCCAATGTACAGTACTGTTGCAATCAGTATCCTCTTTGCACATCTGAATTATGAGTGAGACCATTTCGTTCATTAGATCAGCAGCAGTTGTAGCTTCGTAACTGTGGAGTACAGGAGTCATCTTAATATTGCATTTATTACAGAATAATTTCCTGCCGTTTGTCACACTTTTGTAATACTATTTCGAACCATACAAAATTTTCCGCTTCTTCTTGAGGGACTCCAT
>NC_136966.1:7082816-7085316 GCF_032717465.1 Coenobita brevimanus
ATCACATATCCCTCTCGCAGTCCCACTCTCTGCTGGAAACCAATCACTCACGGCATTTCCCACTCTTTTTGCTCTCCCTATTTGCATATAAGCTTTTCACCACCTTTTAGTAATCTGCAATCAAATCCATTCAATCTTAAAACAAGTCCACAAAGCCTCCCTATCAATTCTATCATTTGCTTTCTCTAAATCCATGAATGACCAAAACACGTCACTTTCGATAAATACTTTTCACACACTTGTCTCACAGCCAACACCTGATCAACACTGTCTCCCTATCCTTTCCTAAAGCCACACTGCTCATCACCAATCACTCCCTCTGTTACCCTAACTCTCTCATAGTGTTTCTCTACCGTAAACCCACCTACAACACTCATGAGACTGTGTACCCCTAAAGCTAGTACATTCATGCCCATCAAACCATAACCTTTATACCAAGCGAGGACCACATAAGCACTTGCCGAGTCAACTTTGTACCATGCCTTTCACCAAAGCATACATTCAACAATCTTACTTTCAGTCAACAATAGTCGCTCCACCACCCTTCAGGCGTTCCACAGCACACTTACATCCATACCTACAGCTTTCCCCTGTTTTCATCTCTTTTTCACCTTCTCCACTTCCTCATTCGTGATCAAAGAATCATTCAACTCTCCCAACCCGCATTTGTTCAACACTGCTATCTATCTCAATCTCAATACCAACACCATCTCTACATTTAACAATCTTTCAAAATGTCTGCCCATATCTTCCATACTGCATCCATCTCAATTAACATCTTTCCATCCTCTGCTTTTACTCGTTCTTTACTTCTCATTCTCCCTTTCAGCACCTTTTTCACCTCGCTTCCGTATTTTCTTATTCTGTTGAAAATTCTCATCAGCCGCCTACCCCACCTCTCATCTGCTGTCCACTTTAGCATCCTTTACACTTATCCCTTCTCATCCTAGTCCCTCTTTTCCTTATACCTTTCATATGACATCTCATCCTTCCTCTGCAGCCACACTTCCGCTATTACCGTCTCTTCTCATACAGCCATACTTACTTCCTCACACCCACCATCCACTTCCTTTTCTTACACCACCACCCACACGTCTCGCACCCACACACCTCTTCTGCATGCCCCACCACAGCACTCTTAAACAACTGCAAATTTCCTCCCCTCCACTGCCATTTTCCTGATCATTCCCACTGCGTTCCACTCATCTTTCAATTTCTCCTGATACTCTATCTTTTCTCTCTTTTATCCAGCTCACTTAACTTTCAAAACCTCCCTACCACACCTAACCCTCCTAAGCTCTCACCCACCTCTGCCCTACTCTTAACCTCCCTCCCCCAGGTAGTGGTCGGATTTAGTTGTACTCTCCACCCTCCCCTCTCAGGAACTCTCTGCATCCAGCAATCTTCCTGTTACATTCCCCGTTTAGACACAACCCCTGAATCCATCAAAGCTCTATAGTTAACCTTTCCACCTCTGCTCTCTTCATATATATGTATAAATATCTTTCTTCTCAAACAATGTCTTTCCAATCATATCTCTAAACTCTTCACACATCCCTATCATTCATTACGTTTCATTTCTTCCAGGCATTTTCATGCATGTAACTACACCTTCAACTGCTACATTACCCACTCTAGCGTGGATCTCCCATCATTGCCACACTAAACCATTCGCATAAACTCTGCAGGCACTCATGTGCAGCATTCCTCCAGAAAGACACCTCTCTTCTTCATCCCTTTGCTGAGGCCCATATGCACTCATAATACCCACAACTCATGTTCAAATTTCGCCTCACCCACATCAGTCTCGATGACACCTCACTGTTTCAATCTGCGACTGCTGTACTTCCGGACTCACTAACAAGGCCCACCTTCTCTTGCCCTTCCTCTATCAGCACCTGACAATCTTCATTTCACACTTCCAAACATGAACTCACCCTTCCCTTTTATCTTCGTTTCACTCAAAGCTAATTTGTCCAGCTTTCTTCTCTGAAACATTCTCCCAATCTCCTCCCTTTTAGCCTCAATCATACTACATCCACATACATTCATGAACCCAATCTTCAGGCATGTCATATTTTCTCTTCCCCGGCTTGTCCGTCACTCTTCGTTCACGACTCCTTTCCCCCATCCCTCATCCCGTTTACCCTCTCTTCATAGCACCTGCCAGCTGCACTCCCCATCCCCCTTCCCTGCCCCCATACACGCCAGTTCGCTAATCACGCCAGAGACAGGTGTGTGTGTGTGCATCCTTGACAAGCAACTTCCTACATTTTCCGATCACAACCCATCCTCCTCTTCCACGGCTACTCTGCTAACAGACACACACACACACACGAGAAGCTCATCTTCATTCTTCGTATACGCAGTTGCGCTCCCTCTCTCTTTTTCAAGATTCTGTAGGAGTGAATAGTAATATCAGTGCAAAGTATGTCTTTATTACTGTGATATAAGTATTATAAAATCAAACTTAGGAATATATTTAAAGAAAACAACTGCT
>NC_136966.1:7087816-7111905 GCF_032717465.1 Coenobita brevimanus
ATTCTAAACTTCACTTCTGCATCTATTCTTCCATCCACAGCAACATGTGACCCTAGATATTTAAAACACTCTACCTCCTCAAGCAGCTCACCATTCAGAACTATATTCATCCCCCTACCATCTACCAACCTCATACACTTCATCACTTTACTTTTATTCTCATTTACTTTCAATTTCCTCCTTTCACACACCCTTCCAAACTCCTCTACCAACTGTCTCACTCTCTTCTCTGAATCAGCCACCAGTGCAGTATCATCTGCAAACAGCAGCTGCTTCAGATTCCACTCTCCACCATCAACATTCACCAGACTCAGACCTCCACCTAAAACTCTTGCATTCACCTCCCTTACAACACCATCCATGTAAATATTAAACAACCAAGGCAACATCACACATCCCTGTCGCAGTCCCACTGTCACAGGAAACCAATCACTCACAGCATTTCCCACTCTTACACATGCTCTTCTATTTACATAAAACTTTTCACCCTTTTAGTAACCTACCATCAGGTCCATACAATCTTAAAACAGTCCACAAAGCCTCCCTATCAATCCTATCATACGTTTTCTCTAAATCCATGAATGACCAAAACACATCCTTGTTTTCGATAAATACTTTTCACACACTTGTCTCACAGCAAACACCAGATCCACATCCCCTCCCTTTCCTAAAGCCACACTGCTCATCACCAATCACTCCCTCTGTACCCTAACTCTCATAATTAACACTCTACCATAAACCTTACCTACAACACTCAACAGACTTATACCCCTAAAGCTAGTACATTCATACTTATCACCCCTGCCTTTATACAACGAGACCACACAAGCACTTGCCCAGTCAACTGGCACCATACCTTTCACAAAGCTTACATTCAACAATCTTACTAACCAGTCAACAATAGTCACTCCACCACCCTTCAGGCATTCCACAGCACACCCATCCATACCTGCAGCTTTCCCTGTTTTCATCTCCTTTACTGCCTTCTCCACTTCCTCATTCGTGATCAAAGAATCACTGAACTCTCCCAACACATTTATTCCTTACACCCTTCCATCCGCCACAATCTCAGCCACCCTTTCCTCCTCTACATTTAACAATCTTTCAAAATACTCTGCCCATCTCTTCCTTAGTCCATCTCAATTAACATCCTTCCATCCTCTGCTTTACTCGTTCTTCCTTCTCAGGCTCTCCCTTTCGCACCTTTTTCACCTCCTTCCAAAACATTTTCTTATTCTGTTGAAAATTCTCTGTCAGCCGCCTACCCCACCTCTCATCTGCTGTCACTTTAGCATCATGCACAGCCCTTCTCGCCCTAGTCCTCTTTTCCTTATACCTTTCATATGACATCTCATCCTTCCTCTGCAGCCACACTTCATATGCACGTCTCTTCTCAGCCACAGCCATACTTACTTCCCTACACCATTCACTTCCTTTTCTTACACCACCACCCACACGTCTCACACCACACACCTCTTCTGCATGCCCCACCACAGCACTCTTAAACAACTGCCATTCCTCCTCCACACTGCCATTTTCCTGATCATTCACTTTCGTTCACTCATCTTTCAATTTCTCCTGATACTCTATCTTTTATCTCTTTTATCCAACTCACTCCACTTTCAAAACCTCCTGCCACACCTAACCCTCCTAGCTCTCACCCATCTCTTACCTACTCTTAACTTTCCCTCCACCGGGTAGTAGTGGGACATACACTCCACCCTCCCTCTCAGAACTCTCACATCTAACAATCTTCCTATTACATTCCTAGACACAACCACATAGTCCATCAAGCTCTATCAACAACCCTTCCACCCTCCTGTCTCACCCATGTATACTTATAAATATCTTTCTTCTCAAACAGCGTATTTCCAATCACCATCTCTCGCTCAACACATCCCTATCATTCGTTCCCCATTTCATTTCTTCCAGACAAACCGTGCATACCAACTACACCTTCAACTGCTACATTTCCCACTCTAGCATTCAGATCTCCCATCATTACCACATTCACTCCAAAACTCTGCAGACACTCATCAACATCATTCCTCCAGAAAGACTCCTCTCTTCTTCATCCCTTTCACTACCAGGCCCATATGCACTCACAAACACCCACAACTCACGTTCAAATTTCGCTTTCACCCACATCAGTCTCGATGACTCAATTCCATTCAATCACACACTGCTGTACTTCCGGACTCACTAACAAGGCCGCACCTTCTCTTACCCTTCCTCTATCAACACCTGACAATCTTCCATTCACACTTCCAAACATAGACTCACCCTTCCCTTTTATCTTCGTTTCACTCAAAGCTAACACATCCAACTTTCTTCTCACAAACATTCTCCCAATCTCCTCCCTTTTAGCCTCAATATTTATCATACGCACATTCATAGACCCAATCTTCAGGGTGTGAGGGATAACTCCATCCCCATCCCTTTCTCTGGCCTGTCTCTTTCATCCCCATCCCTTTCTCTGGTCTGTCTCTTTTTAGGAACTAAAAAACAGGGTAGGAGGGTCCCTAAGTCCCCTCACCTTTAACTAGTCGCCTTTACGACCAGGGAAATACGGTGGCAGTATTCTTCTAAATATATATATATATATATATATATATATATATATATATATATATATATATATATCTCAGGGGTTGAGAGGAGAGAGAAGAGAGAGAAAGAGGTGAGGAGTATCAATTGTTTATATATATATATATATATATATATATATATATATATATATATATATATATATATATATAATATATATATATATATATATATATATATATATATATATCAGGGATTGAGAGAGAGAGAGACAGAAAGAGAGAGAAGAGGTGAGGAGTGTCCAATTGTCCTGGGAATGACCAGCCTTCCCGGGTCATATGGGTAGGACGGAGAGGAGGTGAGGAAGGAAGGGGATGGGGGAGTAGGTTCATATGGACAAAGATTTAGTGGAAAAATCGAAAAGGAAAGAAACTATCAGCTCAGCCCTGAGTGTCCAGGTTTCTATGTCCATGACTCTACATATTAGCATTTTTACATAACCGACTGAACTGATTTATAAATACTTCAAGTTTGCTTTCAGTGCACTAATATCAATATGATATTTCAGTTAAGATACAACATTGTAAATCCCGATATGACGAATATTTATACGTCCATGGTGGCAGTCTCCAAATTTATGGTAGGATCAGGGCATGATGGATTGTTTGACAGCAACATGACCACTTCCATTTCCTTGAAATATAATGAAAACTGAATTACTCCTGCAGCAAATTTCAAAGCGCCTTCGAGTGTTTGACTTTGGATGGTATCGTATAAAATTGTAAGAAACTGTATGATTTTGTATGAAACTGTATGACCATGATGTGACAATACAAAATGCACTATCAGTCATATATACCTTTTTCACTGCTCTATTTTCATTTTCTCGATATGGCCATACGATCCAAGCACAACCATGCCCTTCAATCATACTGTCTACAGAATTCCTTATTTCATACTCTTCACAAATAACATTATTTATTATCCTATCCATTCTACACACACACACACACACACACACACACACATTCCTCGTTTCCACATCTCTCACTTCAGACTTTTTGGTTTCAAGCCAAACTATACAACAATAATAATAATAATAATAATAATATTAATAAATAACAGATCAGCATCTACACATTTTTCTCAGTTAACCCGTTAACTGCGCATGGCGTTTTTTTTTTGGAGGTGTCCGTGGTGTGCAGACATTGCGGTAAAAATGAAATTTCCCAAAGGCCAAATTTTGTCTTAGGAATTGAGAGAACACATGCCAAAGTATAAAGTAACGAAATATTAGCTCAATATTTACCTTGGTAAAGCCATGGATGAACATCGAAGTATCTGATTCCCCATTGGAATGTATGGTTTTCGTTTTCGGTTTTGAAAGCTCAAACATGCATGCATGAGTCGGCCTTGGTCACCATGGCACTATATTCGAAATTCACCTGTGCAGCCTGAGCAGTATTAAGCAGTCGCACTCGGAACAGCCCAGGCTGTATAGAGCAATTAATGGGTTAATGATGGGTCGAGCTAAGGTTCAGGAACAGGCACAAAGGCGGAAACAAAGAAAACCATGACAGTGAAATGGACCAAGTAATAACAGTTATGAGGGGAAGGGGTAGCTGACTCGAAAGAGCAGCTAGAGAAGATTTATAAAGGGTCTTTAAACCTCAGAACACTAAGTAGTTTACAAATTTTCCTTATTTTTTCACTGTTGTACAGTTAAGCAAAACAGTAAGACACATCTGGGGATCAATGGCTGTGAAAATGAATGAGTTCTGCAGATGCACGTGAATCTATTAACATACTCTCTAAAAAAAATATACCCTCCCATATGCGACAAGTTATGTGATTTCGAGATGTAATAATTACCAAGGACAATATCTGCACTTACAGGGCTCCTATATATCACAATGCTTCATTCAAGTTTCAGAATATGTGTGGTAAGATGGCCAATTTTTTTTTAGTTGGCTGTACTTAAATATGTAGGGTACCAACATAAGAATAGTGCTGATGTCCTTCGTTTGGTAGATTAGGTGTTTACTGCATAATTTCCTTTGACTTTCATGTTGTCTTCTCCTCTGTTGACTTCAGCCTGCAACTCCAAGCCCGCCACCTGCATCTGAAGTTTAGCCTGTTCGGGAGGATAGGAAGTGGTGAAAACTTACTAGCACTTTTGCTTGACCTTTCATGAAAATTAAAAAAAAAAAAAAAAAAAAAAACCTTAAGGTTTCAATTTTCAAAGTCTACCCCACACTAGCTACCACATTTTGTTCCACCTGGTCTAGCTGTACTAAGGGACTATATGTCTGGCAAAACATATGGCCACAATTAAGGTGGGACAGGAAGATTTGTACTGCTTTGTAGGCCTTGACAATATCCCAAGTCAACAGGAGTGTTCACAAACTCACGAGTTGCCAATCTTCACCCGATAACTTAATCAGAAAAATAAAAATGCAGTCAACTAAACTACTGTTTCGTAAATGTTTCCTTTATAACTTCGTGCATAAGTATAACTTTATGAACATATTTTTTCAATAAAATGAGGAAAAGAAGCCAATCTTCACCCGATAACTTAATCAGAAAAATAAAAATGCAGTCAACTAAACTACTGTTTCGTAAATGTTTACTTTATCACTTCGTGCATAAGTATAACTTTATGAACATAATTTTTCAATAAAATGTGGAAAGGAAGCTTCATTATGATAAAGTACTAAACTACAAAACCGTCTATACAACAGGAAATTACTCTTAGTGGCTTAAAACCGATTACATACATTCCCAGTCATGTCTTTTATTAGCTATACTATAGTTTTAATTAAATAAAACTTTCAGACATATATGTTTATGCATAATGCCAACACAAAGTCGCTTGGCTGCAAAATATTTATAAGAATCTGATGATATTTGTATGCAGATCCTCCTGCCAATTTTGGTGGTGTCTTCCTGGAAACATTGGTACTTGGGATTTCGGTCGGTGGCTTCGTTTTTGCATGACTTTGGCTTCATAAGTTATGCCTTTTTTATAATGTTTAATCAGTATATATATTCTCTTCAGCATTTGCCAGATGAAACATTGATCTCTGATAACTAAATGATAAGCATTTCAAATTAAACATGCAACAAGACTCAATATGTGATGAATGCTAACGGACCACTTGTCATTTTATGCATTCCAGTAGCTGATCCGCAGTATTTTGCTTAGTAAATTATATATTTAAAACTGGTATAATAACCAATGATTACAGTATTGAAGAACTTATGTGCTCTTCATCACTGAATATCATGGAAGGGATTTTATAAAATATATGGCAATGAGTGGTGGGAATAGTTGACCAAGTTCCTAACTAATTACTGGTGATCACTGGGAACCCATGAGTTTGTGAACGCACCATGGAAGGGATTTTATAAAATATATGGCAAAGAGTGGTGGAAATAGTTGACCAAGTTCCTAACTAATTACTGGTGATCGCTGGCAACCCATGAGTTTGTGAACGCACCCATTCATAATGCGCCAAACTCTAAACAAAAACCAGCCTTTAACACAAACGTCTTAAGTCCAATAACATAACTTACATTTAAAATGTAAATTATGTTATCAGACCATGTTGCCATTACTAGATTATTATACTCAACTTAGGGCAGACCTCTAGCAGTGAAGGGGCTAATGGAGAACTACTCCAACTTTGAAAATCACCTATAAGCTGAACAAAAATGTCAGTCTGGTATAAGCAAGAATGAAGTTCAAAATACATAACAGGACTGAAAAGTTTAAGCCTACAATAAGTTGGCCGGCAGTCCAGTGAACTCCCATGGAAGTCACCCTACTACCCTAAAGAGCTAGGTTAGTATTTAGTCCGGCAGATGTCGCAGCGTTCCCAAGCTGGGCATTCCGGACAGTCAATTTCAAGCACTTAAACAATTGCAACAAATATAACTTGAAGTGCAGAGAATGAGTGGGGGTGAGGATTTTGGTGTCCAATCCGTACGGCATTGGTGACATTCCCCACACTGATATTACTTATGACACTTCCAGGACACTACACTACAACTGTTCCATGCTATTTTTCATACTTAAACGATTGCAACAGCAGGCCATAAACCATTAATCCTTCGACCAAGTTGATGGCATCAGATGTTCTGTGAAGTGCAGATAAGGAGAATGAGTGAGGGGAATGAGGGTAATTTTTGGTGTTTTTTGCCAATGTCCTGGTGGTGGATTCGGTGACATAACAAACTTACACTCACCACCACACATATTACTTCATGACACTGAGGACACCATACACTAAAAACACTGTTTCCATGAATATTTTTCTATAATTGGTCATACTGGGTGAATGAACCGGTCACAGCAAGGATAAAACCAAGAGGTCAACCCACAGCCAGAGTACGCATTACAGGGTTTCAAGCCTGCTAGTGGGTAGGAGAGTGGCCAGATGTCTGCTTCTTTCTCTCCAGTGTTGAATATTTTTCCACTATGTCAATTTTCCCATTACCTAAACCTTTTTCTCACACTACTGCCCGTTACTGTGATCATGGTTGTAATGAATAATAATCATGAATAATCGTAAAATGATTTCTTATCAGGAGATAAATAATAAATTTTTCCAATTTACTGAGTATATATATATATATATATATATATATATATCAATGTGAAAATAGTAAATTATTTAGAGGTAGGTCAAGGCCCTAATATATCTCTCTCAAACCAAGAAGCTTTTATTGTCCATTATTATATTATTATATAAACATTCTGGCCTGTGTAAATGAAGTTCTTCTAACTCACCGTTAAGTATTGAGAACATGAGCATCCTGCCAGCTCATTTGAACAGCAAAATTAACATTTTTGTGTATACATTATGAGAAAGCATGAAGGATAATGAAGTAGCAAGACCATTTCATCGTTTGCTTAATCTCTCTCTTCCCTTGAGAAATGTATGCACGAATATAGCCACTATCTACATATCTATGCCCGACTGCCCTAATCCCACAATAGGGTGGCCGTCAGAAAACGCCTCCAAGTCACTGTACCCACCATTTGACTCTCCCCCAACTCACACTCCCTCATATACCTCAACTCCATCCCTCCACCTCATCCTGGTCTATCCCTCTTTCCACCTCACCTACATACATCTGTCACGCTTTCGTCTTCCTTGTTACATGTCCAAACCACCTCAGTGTATTTCTCCTCTCTTTCTCAAACACACACACACACACACACACACACACCCTTATTGTTTCAATTGTTGTTCGATTCCATTGGTGATCAAGTAGAAGTCTCATTGCAACTCCTAATAATACTATTACTACTAGAAGTACGCCTCGCTTCATACGTAATAATAATAAACTAATACAAAAACTACTAAAGATACTACTAATAAATAATACTACTATTACAACTACCAGTTACTAACTATTACTAATACAGTAATATCAATAACTACCTATCAGCATCAATGTGAAGAACTAAATAAATAAAATTTTAGAGGTATGGTCAAGTCTAATATACTGCACAAACAAGAAGCTTACCACTGTGATTGTCTCCTTATTTATTAATTTTTCATCACAAATATGTATAATCAAACATTTTCCAAATAAAATGAAGCTGCGGCCCCTGGTCATGAAACATACTTATTTGCCTCCATTATGCACAAATATATGCAGAGCAGTAAATCATATTCTCTATTTCAACAAAACAACATACCGGTATGTACAAAACTAACTGATTCATACATTACCATTTGCGCCTCAGTCTTCGTCTTTGAGAAATGTATGAAAGGTAATATTGCCACCCTTTACATATACGGAGTGGCAGCCAAAGACTGCACAAGTACTGGGCATTCTGCATTAATAGATGTCGCGTCAGAAAACAGAGATCCCACCGATGAGTAATTGTACCTGACATGCCTGGACTGATCTCTACTGACTCGTACTACCCTCAGTCTTCCCTTTCTGTGACATCACGCCACTTTAGACCCGTCTCCTGCACCAACCTGTACCAATTAGCACGCTGGCGTGCTGACCTCTTGGTTTTAAGGGCCTTGGGTCACAGTAGCAACGACCTTGAACTCACGCTGCTCGTCTTCCTTGTTACAGACACACTCTCGCTTGTTCTCTCTCTCTCTCTCTCTCTCTCAAACACACACACACACACACACACACACACACACACACACACACACACACACGGAAATATATGTTTGGCTAGGATTGTTGTTCGATTCTGGCATTGGTGATCGAGTAGAAGTCTGGGTATTGGAACTCCTAGAAATAATACTATTACTACTAGAAGTACAACTACCATTACAACAACTACTAATACTACAACTACCACTACTACAAGTACTACTACCACTACCACAACTACTACTATAATAACTACCACATCTACTACTATTACTACCACACCTACTACACATACTACCACTACTACTATCACTACAAGTACTACTGGAAGAACTAAATAAATAAAATGTGAACCAAGTACCGGTAGTCATTTATGTACTGCCCACAAACAGATATACCACTGTGACTTTCTCCTTCCTTTGAGTTATAATTTTTCATCACAAATATGTATAATCAAACGTTTTCCAAATAAAATAAGGCTGCGAGTTTATCATGAAACATACTTTTTGCCTCCATTATGCACATAAATATATGCAGAGCAGTGAAATCATATTCTCTATTTCAACACAACATACCTTGTACAAAACTAACTGATTCATAATACCTAGATTCCTACTCACGGTCTTTGCGTGGAAATCAAAGAAACAGTCAGTACACAGTGCAATCTCACATTCAGCACACCACCACTTTGTCATACGGCACTGCTGTGGTCAGCAATGAATTGGCGCAAACATAGCATGCTGAACTTCTTTGCCGCCTGTTTCATTTCGTTTCGTTTTTAAGGGCTCCAACATGCTTGCATGTGTCGGCCTTGGTCACCTAATGGTGGCTTTCCACGCTGCACGATCCATTGCAGCCTCCTGCTCAGTCCCTTAACCCTGAGGTCACTGACCTCGTCCCATGTCTTTCTCGGTCTACCCTCATAACCCCACCCCCAATATTAACACATCTCACAATCCTTACCCAATTATCGTCCCCATCCTCTCCACATGTCCAAACCATCTCAATCTACCTCTCCTCATCACAACACCAATACACTCCAATCCCATCCTACCTCTCAACTCTTCCATCATAACCCCAGCGCCCCAGACCTTGCACCAGATGCACTACACATCCACCTAATCACTGTCATTTCTGTATGTATGGACCGGAGAATATCCTCCTCCTTTACTACCCATGTGGTCACTACCATATAGCATTACACTCCTAACACATGCTGCATACAAAGACCCCTTAGCACAGAGGGAGAGTCCTTTCAATGTCAGGAGAGGCAAGAGCTCCCTGAACTTCTTCCAACCACTTCTCACCCTAGCCACAGAGCAGCTCCAGCCCCACCTCCAGCACAAACATGTCTCCTGAATAACAAAACTCTTCCACACACTCAAGAGATTCACCAGCAAGTTCAATCCTTTCATGCCTGATAATCTCCACCTGCTCTCCCCGACACGCCATACACATAGAATCAGCATTATCTCGCTGTCTACCTCAGATACCACTACATCCCTTGTGCACACATTTATCACAAACACTGCACAAGATGGAATTACTTCCCACGCCCTTGTGGCAAACTGCCTGGCCACTCTCCCTTGTCTCTGACAGTACTGCCACCAACCCTAGATATCATTTTTGTTTTATTTTCATTTACCCTTAAGCCCTTGTGCCCCATACCATCTCCCCACTTCCTGAACCTTTCCTCCGCCTCCCTTTCGTTCTCTGCAATCAACACTAAATCATCAGCATACAACATCTCCCACGTGAGTCTGTTTCTAACATCACGTGAGAGGGCTTCAAGTACCATGATAAACAACATGTGACTCAAAACTGACCCCTGATGCACACCAACATTCACGGAAAACTCATCACTCAAATCTCCATTCACTCTTACCTGGGTGCGAGCACCCACATACATAGCCATAACCACCCTAACCAGCCACTCCTCCAAGCCAAGCTTTCTCACTGCCCACTTCACCACCTCTCTAGGGAGTCTGTCAAAGGCCTTTTCCAAATCAACAAAAACAAAATACAGATCCCTTCTCCTACCAATATATTTTTCCTGAAGCTGTCAAACAATGAACATGGCATCAGTGGTCCCCCTGCCTGGCATAAACCCAAACTGCATCTCATCAATTTTCACTCTTTCTCTAATCATACCTTCTAAAACTCTCTCCATTACCTTCATTATCTGATCTAAAAGCTTTATACCTCTATTATTTCCTCTTTCCAGGGCATCATCCTTCCCTTTATACACATTTACAATTACACTCTTCAGCCAATCATCTGGGACAACACACTCATAAATAATCACATTTATCAGGTCAGTGACTAACCTCACCCCTATATTTCCTGGGCCTTCTTTCGGCAGTCAACTCAGACACACCTTGCTTTCCCACCCTCATCCTGCCTATTGCCTCACTCACAGTAGCAGCATCCATCAAAGGCCAAGGAACAAACACTGGATCTGCTGCCTCCAAACCTTCCCTGTCCCAGTCAAACTCCTCATTCAACAACCGGCTATAATGCTCTCTCCATGCATCTTTAATATCCTCACTGTTCACCACTACCCTTCCTTCATCATTCTTCACACACTGCTCACCTATAATATCCCGATTATCCCTCTTCATCTGATTTGCCACCTTAAATATCATATTTTTCCTTTCCTCAGACTTCATACCGCTCTAGCCCTATGCTTGGCAGCCAAGTATTCCTTGCTACACCCTTCCTCCATTCCCGAAAAGCCTTCTTTCTCCTTAACTGCAGCCTCTACACTCACCCACCACAAGTCTTTATGTCTTGGTGGTCCTTGTCCAACTTGTTACATAAGTACGTCTCAAGAGATTGTTCTTGAGGACTCTGTACTGTTCATTAATGCCTCTGTCTACAGCTCCCTGTTCAGCCACCACTCTCCTCATCTCGCTATAGAAGGCATCCCCTACTACTGTACGGTTTTTCAGCTTCCATTTTTCCTCCTAGGTACATAAGTCCTCTTGTTCATCACTCGTTCTTTAAGCACCATATCACAAATCAATAGTTTGTGCTGCACACTCCTCACTTCCTATAACTTTAACATCCCTCACTAACCTCCTATCTGCCCTCCGAACCAGAAAATAATCTACCTGTGTGCAGGTAATATTTCCATGAAATGCCCTGCTGAGGTAGTTCCAGCACTGCAGGTGGTCAGGTAGTTGCTGCACACTGTGCCTATGTTTCATGGAAGGATTTGTCCATACCTCTCCAGAAGGCCGTAAATTACATCCCTCTCACACTGTAAATTACATCCTTGTACTGTTGATGTGCTGGTCTGAGCTACATCCTTGTACAGAATGAAGGCATTCAGTACACAGATGTCCAGTACATGTAGGAATGCCTTCTTATCCACTTACAACACCTCCTAAGACAGTGCAGGATCTGCATATCTGATTTATCGACGAGTCATATGTTCACGTTATAGTCCAGAACAGCATCAGGCTTGAAGACTGGCTGCCTCGTTCTTCTGTCGAACTTGCCTGTGTCAATCAACTTACCTTCGTGGATCGTGATGAGGACATTCACCTTTCTCTTATCATGCCAGTGAATTGTCAGGAGCTTACCTGATTGCAAGGTCCTGCACTCCCCCTTCATGGTGCCTTTGGGAAAGGATGGCCAATGATTCCTCTTTGCACAGACAGTTCCACATGATCCAATTTGGTGTTCTTGCAGGTACATAAGTAATAATTACCAGTGCAATGGATTTGGTTGCCACCTAAGTACCTGTCCATTAGTTTCTTGACCACAGAGCCAGAGAAACCATGGAGATCGTCCTTCAACAACACCGCATCACTCGCTGTACTGTATACACAATGAAATCAAGCATGTACCCAGTCTTGCAATCACACAAGACAAAGAACTTTATTACGAAACGATGTCTCTTTGATGGAATGTACTGAATGAAGGCAAGACGTCCCCTGAACAAAACAAGCGACTCGTCGATAACAACCTTCTGAAATGGCCTGAAAAATGATCGAAATTTTTCCTTCATCATCCCCAGAATTGAGCGAATTTTCCACAGCCTATCGTTCGGATGTTGGCCTATATTTGTGGAAAAATGTAAATACCTCAGGATGTCAAGATATCGGTCACGAGGCATATACTTACCAAATACTGGTGTCGCAGCAATATCGTCCACAAGCCAATAATTGTGTATGTTATGTTTCCTAACATGAGGCATCAACATTGTTAATGCTAGCCAAACATACATTTCGCTAACACTCGTTGCAGTCCATTCCTTCATTTTTGCACTGTCTCTCACATGTGAGGTTTCAGCCCAATTGCAGCAGAAATCCCTGAAACTGTTCACTTCTTTCACAATGAACTCCATCACTGCTGTTGTGAAAAAAGCAAGGAAGAAGTCCACTGTAGAAGAAGCTCTGTTGCAGGGAAATTCCAGCTATACACCTGCATTTGTGTCATCAAACACTGGTACATCAGGCTGAAACCCCATCCCTTCCTCCCACACAAAGATTTCTAACCTACCTGTCCGTGGCTCCTCTCGTGTCTGCCATGCACGTGCCCTGCCCCGTGCCCTGATGCCCTAGCATGGTGGCGTGGTGGCGATTCCGCCGACTCACCACTAGATGAGGCAGGTGATGATGCTGGTGACGGTGATCGTCGTGGTGATGGTGTTGGTGAAAGGCATCGGCGAGCAAATGCCTGCTGGTATGCACCTGCACCAACATAACCAGATAGGCCACAATGTGGTGAAGTGGCACGCGGTGAGGCAAGCCAGCGTGCGCACCACGCGGTGAGGCAGGCCAGGTGAGGCACATAGTGATGCTGGCTGGCGTGGTGAGGCCTGTAATGATGCAGGCCAGCGTGGTGAGGCCTGTAATGATGCAGGCTGGAGTGGTAAGGAACGTGGTGAGGCCTGAAGTGAGGCAGGTCGGCGTGGTGATGCACTTTGTGAGGCAGGTCAGCATGGTGATACCTGGAGTGATGCAGGTCTGTGTGGTGATGCATAAAATGATGCAGGCCGTGTGGGTGAACGTGGTGGTGATGGTGTATGGGTGGAAAATTCCACTCTACGCCACTCGTGCCTGGCGACTTAGCCTGTGGCGTTTTCTCTTCCGCCAGCCTCCTCGCTTCCTTCACTCTCTACCTCCCCTGCCACTTTCTCCACTTTGCATATATCACCCCCTGCAGGGTCATCAACTACATCTGATCCTTCATCATCAGAAAAGGCTGATAATCTTGCAGACAGAAAATATCGCCACACAGTGGAGAATTCACGGTCACTCTCCTTCTTTGACGCATATTTTTCCATACTCAAAATGGCTAAATCTGGTTCTTCAGAGGAGGAGTCACTTTCCCCACTCACAATTGGCAATAATGGTACATCTAACTCCCTCCCTATTGCAGTATCACTAAGGCCAAAGTTTCTCAACCTTTTTACCCTTATGGAACCCTTGAAATAATTTTCATGTCTCAGGGAACCCTTACATAAAAAGTACTATATATCATTATTAATATCTTTCTTTCTCTTGTATAAACTCCAAGTTCATAAGAACATAATACTGTTTTTCTGATAACTGGCTTACGCAAAAAATAACTTTATCTTAAGTACTGACAATGGAAAAAAATTAGTAAATAAAAATAAATAAAAAACTTAAATCAAACTCCTTGTTCAAGAGACCTCATATGTAGGTTTTCATTCACACAATAAACATAAAATAACCAGTATCATATATAACACATATAAACAGAATGAAAAAGGACAGTAACTACTACTACTACTACAATAACTTGATAAATAAACCTTAAACAAATAAAATTGAAGCAAATCAAGGCAAATAGAAGAACTAACCCTGGAAGACAGAAAAAAAACACACACACACACAAACTTCCCATAAACGAACAAAATCATAAACATACTTAAACTATTAAAATTCATATAAAATCCCTAAGTGATGGGTAACATTTACTAAATCACGTTGGTGAATGAGGGACTGTACCAGCATGCCAGGAAAGGAAATACATACCATGCATGTGTCCTGTACTCGAGTGAGTCACTTGATGATACAAGTGTATAGTAAAATTATAAATATCATAATAAACACAAAAATTACTCAGAAATGCATTTACATAAGATTAGCCTATTTATCACTGTTTCTGTGGGAACCCCTAGCAACCTCTCGGAACCCTAGGGTTCTGAGGAACTCCGGTTGAGAAAAGCTGACTTAGGCCTATCCTCCGAGGGCCTTTGGACTTCATAGGAAAGGAAGTCAAAGGGCGCAGGTGGGCGGCCGAGGGTCAGGACACAGGAATATCTTTATGTGTAGGCCTATCCATCACGGAGGCACACAGCCAACTGAAGCACGACTGGGATGCGTGTGGGGGGCTACCAGCGGGTGCAGGTGGTGAAAATAATCAGCTGAGTATTCAAATAATGGCACAAATTACTAGATCATGTATACATGACCCGGACCCCGGGAGACATGTATACATGTCACCCGGAGGGGATGCGTTAAGTGACATGGAGGCTTCATGGCATCTTCAACTTAGTGAATTTTTCGGCATATCAAACCTGAACATTATTGTGTATGTTATTTACATCATTTTAATACTCACATGTTGCAGGTGAGGGATGCCTTCATCTTCATGTGGTGGCATGGATATGATCAAGGGCTTCAATGTCTGGTTATAATCCTCAATTCCCTCCTTATTACCCAAATAGGAGGAAGGTGGGCTGCAGGAAAGTAATTTTTACCTGCAGTTCACTGTGTCCACCTTCAAATAATCCTGGAGCTGCAACCAAGCTGCTGTTCTGCTACTACCCACTACTACTAGTGACTCCTGTTGTGGGAATTGCGCAGGAAAATCCCAGAAATCGGCCACCCCAAAACATGGTCTGTTGGGTGCTGACAGTCTGAGTCCACACTCCTCTCTCCCACTCTAAGGGGGAGAAAGGCTCCTCTTCCTTAGGTACACCTGACACCCATGCACTGCTCCATCCTCTGTCATGATTACTAATCACAACTTTTTATGCCACGTTGTGCACTCTACTTACCCACTTTTGTTGCCCTGTGATGTTCCTATAAGTTGTATGTTTACAACTATAAAATATTAGGTATGATGGGGAGGTGGTAAAAAATGTTCAAGGCTAAATGAAGGACTTTGGGAAAAACTGAGGATTTCACCATACTAATTAGCCTTATAACATGTGTTTCTATTATACCACTTGCACAATTCGATATCTGCTGAAAAACTCAACTTTAGTCATGTAACTGGAGGAGTCACTGTACTACTCAGCAGCAGCGTAGCGTGTTGCCAGCCCCGGGGCAAGGAAAGTATTGCGCCCTAACCCGTCGCGTTAGCATTCCCTGAGACCCTTCCACCAGTCCAGTAATTGAACCCTTTACCCAAGCACATGTATTTTAAGAAAATACTTCATTGTATGATCATTTCTTCACTTCAATTACATATATTATATATATATATATATATATATATATATATATATATTATATATATATATATATATATATATATATATATATATATAAATCCATATATATATATATATACATATATATATATATATATATATATATATATATATATATATATATATATATATATATATATATACAATCATAGTTGAAACAGAAGAAAGAAGAATAAGAATTGACAACCACGTCAGCAAAACAATTATCAAAGAAAAAAAAAAAACTAATCTGTCAACACGCCAAAACAACAAAATTCACCAAACGATCGAACTCATCAGCACACGCATACACTGGCTGCAGCCAGGGCTGCCACTGGGGAAAGTAGAAAAATACAAGTTGGCTTAACTAAAATCTCCAAGATCGTATGAAAGAAACCAAGATTTACGTAATAAGTTTTATATGTACATATAAATAAAGGTATTGCTCCTTCAACTCATCTTTTAGGTTTTTATACAGCAGAGGAATACAGGGAGGCTTTAGGAAGGGAAGAGGAAGGGAAGAGGTTGTGTAGATCAGATATTCATTCTTAGATCATTAATGGAAAAGTGTCTAGAGAAGGGAAAGAAGTTGTATATTTGGAGAAAGCATATGACAAGGTGGACAGACAAGGATTGTGGAAAGTATTAAAAATATATGGAGTAGATGGGAAGTTGTTGAATGCTGTGAGGAGTATGTATGAGGGTGCTAAGGCTGCAGTGTGTGTGGACAGTGAACTGAGTTAGTTTTTCTATTTAAAAGTTGAGCTGAAACACGGATGTGTCATGTCTCCATGGTTGTTCAATCTGTATATGGATGGGGTTATAAAAGAGATACAAGGTAGGGCAGTGGATGCTGGAGTGGCCCTAATGAGAGAGTGAAGTGTTAGGAAACTCCCTGTAGGATACTGTTGTTTGCAGATGATACTGTTTTGTTAAGTGAAGACGAAGGGGAGCTGCAAGGCTTGGTGGATGAGTTTGGGAGAGTGTGTAAGAAACGGAATTTAAAGGTGAATGTAAGGAAGAGTAAAGTTATGGTCTTTGAGAGAGGTGAAGTCAGTGAATGTACAGTGAGGTTGGATGATGAGGAAATGGAAAATGTGAGTACGTTTAAGTACTTGGGTAGTGTGATGAGTAAGGATCGAAGTTTGGAGGGTGAAGTGCTTGAAAGGGTACAACAAGGAAGAAAGGTTGCAGGTTCCTTGAAGACAATGATAAGAAACAGGGAAGTGAGCACGGAAGTGAAAAAGTTATTACATGACAGTTTTGCGATACCAACTCTGACATATGAAAGTGAGGCTTGGACATTGTTGGAGGGACACAAGTCAAGAGTGAGAGCAGTGGAAATGAGTTACTTGAGAGGAGCCTGTGGAGTCACATGGAGAGACTGACAATGCGGATGTGAAGGAGCGTTGTGTTGTGGATGTGGATGTGATAGGAAGCATTGGGAGAAGCACACTGAGGTGGTTTCGCCATGTGGAGAGGATGGAGTGAGAGACTGACGAGGAGAGTGTATGTGAGTTAGGTGGAGGGGGAGAGAGGGAGGGGAAGGCCAAGGATGAGATGGAGGGATGGAGTGGAGAGGTATATGAGAGAAGGGGGGGTGAATTGGGAGCAGGGCAGTGAAATCGCAGGGGACAGGGTGACGTGGAGGCGATTTGTTTGTGGCCACCCTGTATAAGGGATTATGGCGTCTGGCAATAGATAGATAGATAGATAGAATTACTGTACTTAAACCTGTGTGTTTTCCTCTCTGCCACTGGCATCTTCGGTCTCGTCAGCAGGATACGTATTGCCTGCTGTGTGCTGCAACACTTACCTCCATAACGCTGGCCAATATCGTCATTTTTCATGTCAATGGTGAGTTCTTTTGATGGTTTCCATTCAAAGCACAGTACTTCTTGTCAAGCGATGGCTTGTTTTGCAAACAACCGATTGACAGCCGTGTGGGTGAACAATCTGTTTGTGGCCATGGTTTTTAGCCTAGTCATTTGTGAGAACAATCTCTCAACTAATGCAGAAGAATGTAGTGGAACTAAAAGATCACAAATTAATCTTGAAAGACATTCAAATTTAGACTGATTACTCCCAGCAGAAATTCCAAGCATTTCATGCCAGAAATATGTTGCTGATTGATTGAGATGCTGAAGAGTTGACCTGGCATGCAACAGATCTTGCCATTGTTCCTGAAGAGAATCAAGCTCTTTCTCTTTTACGAGAGTGGGGAAGTGTATCATCAATATTGCAATCGCTTTTGTTCTTCTGGGAGATAGAGCTACTTTTGGATAAAAAATATTGAGTAATGCCAGCACATTTTCCTCATCAAAAGGAAAGCACTTTTGCATCTGTACACACAGTTCACAGGGTGCGTACACGTTATTATAGACGAACATTTCATACAAATCATTAAAGTTAAAATATATATTCCAGGTTTAATGTGTATATTTATTCGGACTTAAAAAAAAATCCACATGATTTTTCGAATTAATCTCCAAGAACCCAAGGTAGGGGAAAAAGACCCAAGATCTTGTATTAAAAAGAAAGTAAATCATGTTTTACTCTGTGTTAGTGTTGCAACACTAAATTGGCGGGAACATTATTTGGCGACGGTATTTTGAGATTTTGACAGATCTTAATTTAGCGATCACATTGTTGCCACATGCACAAATAACGAAGGCCACAACATGTTTCATAAATACAACGTATAACACGAGTTTCTGCAAATAATTGTATAGGTGAAAGTATATGTCATTCTGAGTAGAAAATCTTCTATACACATATGCATTTTAAGGTATACTTTAGGAGTGAGGTGGATTTTAAAAATTACACAACGTATCAGTGTCACACATCACGGAGACGAGGCAGGTAGGGGAGAAGAAGCGAGGCTATCTAGGTGCCCTTGCAACACAATGAAATTATGAATTTTTTAAATATGATTTTTTGTGCAAGTTATGGAACATTACAGTACCAGTATCTTCAAACGGGAAATCACGCTATTAATAAGCATTATGTAATTCACCGATAAAGATTACATGAGGACAGTACAGCTGTAATTAGCGAGAAAAATATATGTAAATGTTACGTGGCAACGTTTATTTCCCCTATCATGTTGAAAAACTGTGTAGAATGATCGAACATTGGGAGATTTTCTATACGAAGGGTATAGCACGCTATTTTCTTTTTGTTATCACTACTTTATTATTATTTTTTTTTAATTTTGCTATCTATCTATCTATCTATCTATATACCTAGGCTGCTTCCCCCAAGGAAAGGGAGGTAGCCGAGACAGGACGACACACTCCCCATTTACTCATCCAATCAAACACATTCATTCGCATCTTAGCCCCAAAGGGGAGAACGGACAGATCCTCACCGCACCACACTGCACAAGGGTCAACTGCGCAATGCAATCAGTGACATCCGCAGCAGAGCCCGACAGCAGAACTGGTTTACCCCTGCCACATCATAACAGACCCATCCCCTTACCCGCACCTGACCTGACTAGCTGATCAGACCAAATGCGGGAGAATATCCCCTCAGGGCTGCGTCATCACTTATTCATTCACAATTTCTCTCCATTTATTTCTGTCACGCACAGCCACTCTTCCTTGCTCAACAGACATCCCTCTCGCATCCAGCGCTCTCTTCACACTGTCCATCCATCCTATTCGTGGTCTTCCTCTCAGCCTTACACCTCTCACATCAGATCTAGTTATCTTTTTCACCAATCGCTCATTATCCATTCTCTCCATATGCCCAAACCATCGCAACACCCTCTGCTCAACTCTACCAGCCATCTCCCGAACAACTCCAGTTCTCCTTCGCACTTCATCATTTCGCACCCGATCCATACGCGTCACTCCACACATACTCCTCAGACACCTCATCTCTGTTACATTCAAACTTTTCCTCTCTGCTAGACCCATATTCCATGTTTCAGCCCCATAAAATGCAGTCGGTACCACAACACCCTCATACAGCCTTCTCTTTACATCCATTCTAAGCGAACGACATTTAAACCTTTTTTTCATTCCTCCCATCACCTTTCCTACTTCATTTATTCTAAACTTCACTTCTGCATCTATTCTTCCATCCACAGCAACATGTGACCCTAGATATTTAAAACAATCTACCTCCTCAAGCAACGCACCATTCCAAAACTATATTCATCCCCCTACCATCTATCAACCTCGTACACTTCATCACTTTACTCTTATTCTCATTTACTTTCAATTTCCTCCTTTCACACACCCTTCCAAACTCCTCTACCAACTGTCTCAATCTCTCCTCTGAATCAGTCACCAGTGCAGTATCATCTGCAAACAGCAGCTGCTTCAGATTCCACTCTCCACCATCAACATTTACCAGACTCAGACCACCTAAAACTCTTGCATTCACCTCCCTTACAACACCATCCATGTAAATATTAAACAACCAAGGCAACATCACACATCCCTGTCGCAGCCCCACTCTCACGGGAAACCAATCACTCACAGCATTTCCCACTCTTACACACGCTCTACTATTTACATAAAAACTTTTCACCCCTTTTAGTAACCTACCATCAGGTCCATACAATCTTAAAACAGTCCACAAAGCCTCCCTATCAATTCTATCATACGCTTTCTCTAAATCCATAAATGCCCAAAACACATCCTTGCCTTTCGCTAAATACTTTTCACACACCTGTCTCACAGCAAACACCTGATCCACACATCCCTCCTTCACCTAAAGCCACACTGCTCATCACCAATCACTCCCTCTGTACCCTCTCTAACTTTTTTAATTACCACTTTACCATACACCTTACCTACAACACTCAACAGACTTATACCCCTAAAGCTAGTACATTCATACTTATCACCCTTACCTTTATACAACGGGACCACACAAGCACTTGCCCAGTCAATTGGCACCATACCTTTCTCAAAGCACACATTCAACAATCTTACTAACCAGTCAACAATAGTCACTCCATCACCCTTCAGGCATTCCACAGCACACCCATCCATACCTGCAGCTTTCCCTGTTTTCATCTCCTTAACTGCCTTCTCCACTTCCTCCTTCGTGATCAAAGAATCATTCAACTCTCCCAACACATTTATTCCTTGCACCCTTCCATCCGCCACAATCTCAGCCACCCTTTCCTCCTCTACATTTAACAATCTTTCAAAATACTCTGCCCATCTCTTCCTTACTGCATCCATCTCAATTAACATCCTTCCATCCTCTGCTTTTACTCGTTCTTCCTTCCCAGACTCTCCCTTTCCACACCTTTTCACCTCCTTCCAAAACATTTTCTTCTTCTGTTGAAAATTCTCTGTCAGCCGCCTACCCCACCTCTCATCTGCTGCCACTTTAGCATCACGCACAGCCCTTCTCGCTCTAAGAATTTTGCGCCCAGGGCAACCGCCCCTGTGGCCCCCCCAACGCTACGCCACTGCTACTCAGTCTGACTCACTCTCTCTTCCTACTTCTTCCTTTCCTTCTTTTTATTACACTTCTTTCCACTACAGTGTTCTACATCATGTAACAAGCCTGATGTTTTCCTGCAACCCAGAAAACCATTTACAACACTGGGTAGTGACCATATAAACAGATAACGGGGTGATATGGAGCCTTTTATTATGCCCCTGCTAACTAGATGGAGAGAAGCAAATGCAGTGTCCATACAGAAACTAAACCTCCATATGTTTCCCCATGCCTTACTGTTGTGGGGCGCTGTCAACCGCAAGGGAACATTAGTTTGCTGCATGGGACAACCATGCAGGGGCGGCTGCTTGCCTATGGCTGATGGGTCTGCTTGGCCAGTCAAACCAGACTGATCAACAAAAACAACTACTATCAACATTGAATCAGTACCATACAAGAGGGTGTTTGGTGTAATATGCAGACTAAATCATTAAAGAAAAGACATCATGAAATCTCCAAAGCCACTTAGAATATGACCATAGGCCTCAACTTCACCAATCCTGCCTCATATCCACTCATAAAGTTTTTGTCCTGCATAGTCAAGCTGATGTAGAGATGCTATGTCATTCTGTGTTCTGGGTGTGACCGAGAAGAGGTTTTGTGAAGTTTTGCAAGGAGGCCATGCACCAAACACTCTGGAGAGTTTCTTGCCTTAAGTACATGCAGCTGTAATGTGGATGCAATGACCAGCCAGTCAATAAGATACATGTCATAAATTTTCTTGAAAAAAAATAAAATAATAATAATAATAGACCAATACCTCTGTTTAACCTAGGTAACCTTGCAAAATCCTAAAGCTGTACTCCTGATAGATTTTTAGATAGGAATTTTTAAAGTTTGGCCCAAAGGGCCAATTATTATTTTCAGCCATTTTTAATCTGTGTATTCTATGCATCACCATTTGTTTATTTCCGGCTGGATTGAACTAAAATTTTCTCATGACATTAAAAAGCCCCCGATACTCATTTTTCAGCCATTTCTACTCCGTATATTCTGAGCATCACCATTTGTTTATATCAGGCTGGATCGAACTAAAATTTTCTCATGACATTAAAAGATCCCTAAAACTCATTTATAACGGATAAATTTTTGCTGCTGAACTTGCACAGTATGAAAATTAATCAAAGAAACTTTTCTGAGCAAGAATTCCTTAATTTTAAAAATATCAATATCTAAGGCAACTTCCAATGTTTTCCAAAAAAAATGCTGATTCTATACTTCTACCATAGTTCTACAAAACTTACAATATATTTAGTCCTACATGAAAAGCTGAGCACTACAGAGGTAGGTAAATATGGTCTCGGAACAGCAAAACCCACTTCAGGGCAGATTTTGACTATTTTCTCATGAAGGATTAATTTTATGTTTGAAAATTTTTTCTAGGAAAGTATAAACATCCACTGCACACATAAAAATATTTGAGGGATGTTAGTTGACTCCTTTATCAATTAATATTTTTTCAAAAACAAGCATTCATTCAACAAATACGGTGAGTATAATTCTGAGGAATATGCAATGCCAAACATCAAAAATGTCCCTTTTCTTGGGGCTCAGAAACAAAAATGAATGAATGTCAGTCTTAACATGCTTAACTGTCAAATATGCAGCACTGTCAGGTATCTCATGAAATGGAATCACACATCACAAAAACATCATCAAATTAGTTTCTGCGATGATAAAGCCTGTATTTATTATTCTTAAACAGGTAATTCTGTCTTCCATATTTTGTAACTGGGGGATCAACAATCCACAGCACATCCTGTAGTGGCACCCAACAAGTATCTTTCCTCGCAGGCCAATGAATGGACTTTGCTGGCCTTTGGAGACACATGAAATTAACTATAATATTCCCATCATCATCAGATGTTCCCAGGATTGATCCAAGCCACCACTTCCCATCATACATATATGCTACGCACTTTCCTAAGAACACACTGGCCTAAACAGTCTGCATCAGAATTACTGGACTCAGCTGCTGGTATTACAATGTGATGAGCTGTAACCTGCAAACTTCTTGAGCCCAAGGAAGAAAAGGCTCAACAAGTGCCCATAACATATTATGTCCAAACCCTTACAGTATGCACTATACAGAGTAACTATCATTAAAGATATACAACGGAATGTAACATTCTATCTATCTATCTACCTATAGACAGATGCCGTAATCCTGTATGGGGTGGCCACAACAAATGTTACAGCTGGTAAAAAATGTGAAAAACTGGCTCTTAAAAAATTATATATGACTGATGAAGGAGTCATATCTTTAAATGTTTTACATGTGTGCAACGGGTATTTGTACTTTCCTAGAAAAAAGTATCATACACACAAAAATAATCCTTCATGAGAAAATAGTCAAATTCTGACCCAAAATGGGTTTTTCAGTTAGGGGGCCATATTAAGCTACCTCAGTGGCATTCAATTTTTCATGTAGGACTAAATACCTTCAAGGTATGCTGGAAATATGACAATACTGCATAGAATAAAA
>NC_136966.1:7112005-7161763 GCF_032717465.1 Coenobita brevimanus
ATATAATATATATATATACATATATATATATATATATATATATATAGAGAGAGAGAGAGAGAGAGAGAGAGAGAGAGAGAGAGAGAGAGAGAGTTTTTATTTTATTATATTTATACAATATATATATAATATAAGAATAAATCAATAAAAAAAAATAATAATAAAAATATAAATATAAAATGACTACTGAATATATTTAGATATAGGGCTACTTACATAATGGGTTCAGCCTTATTATCTGGGGTTGCTTCTGGCAATTATAATAACTTTTTTTTTTATCTCTTTTTATATAAAATTTCCTTATGTCACCCTGTTGAGGATTTTTTTTTTCATATTTTATATATATATATATATATATAGAATATATTATAAAAAATTATATTTTCTGACAGTGTGTCGACTGAACCAACTAAGTACGGTACTGCTGACTCTGTATAGAGTATAGGCTAGATCACATATCTGTAAAAACAAAAATAAACAGGTAAAGTGAGGTGGCTAGTAATATACCGGAACGTAGTAACGTCTATACTGTACAGCCACTGAAACCAATACATTCAAATAAAAAAAACAACACAGGATTTAGCCACAGTTCTCAGACACTTCTCAATGTAAACAAAACATTCTGAGTTCCAATACTCTGAACATTCGAATTTGTGAAAAATTGCATAGATCAGTGCCGGTATTAATAAAAACTTCTAGGAGTACTCCAAAAATTACTACTAAAAGTGGCTGTAGATGAGAGTTGCTTCTAAAAGTTCCTCCTAGGACGACTCGTAGTAGTAATTTCGCTCCTACCATGAAGTGTTACCAACACAAAGAATCTCTGCTTAATATATTTAATAAATTACCATTAGAAAGCCTTAGAGTATCAGTAAGTAGTTTAAAAATGAAAAACTATTTTTTATATATAGAAACAACATCTATTTGATCATATATTATGATTCTTTACGAATGTCGATAAAATGGATAAAATGTAAACATATCGTGTGGTCTGGTCAGCTGATCGTGCCTGCTACCATCGGAGCATTGTGTGTATGCGTGGTACAATAACCGTCAACAATAGTACAATTTCAACATACCACGGCTGCAGATAAATTCCGGAGAAAGAGAAATTGGACGGAGCAAGAGTGTCTCGTGCTGACAGAAGGCATTAGAGAAAGAAAAAGAATTATAAAAGGGAACTTCGGCCCGTTGAACACCTCGGCCATGAAAAAGCATGCAGGTGCTGCGATTGCAAATGCATGCTGCTTCCTCTCATCCACTTTCTTGCCAAATTTGGGCATCATGTGTTGATCCAGGCCACCTTGCAACCACGTCCAGCATTTTATATTCACTATCAAACGCCAACTGAATGTTCATGCTGTGGTAATTTTTCCTATTCACATACACTTCATACTGGTTTGGTGCCACAATTCGTATGCGAGTCCCATCAATCACACCAAAGCCAGCAATTCACCAGAAATTTTCTTCCAGTTCTCTGTAGTTCAGGAAGTGTACGAGGGAACTTCAAAAACCTCTTAACAATGTGTGGAGCAGTTAGAACATAAAGTGTTTCCGTTATCACATTGCTCACTGATGGCTGCGATGGTCCAAAGTCATCACAATTACTCTGCTGCCTTCCAGTTGCCAGGTACCGTAATAGTGTCAACACTTCCATCTCGGGTGTGAGAGGATGGTTTCGATGTGTGGGCCTTTCCAGTACATCTCTTACTAAATCAGTAATAAACAGAATGCCCTCATGATCGAAACGGTACCTTCTTACAAGTTCTTGATCATCATATTCCTTGAATGCATCCTTCCGAGCACGAAAATTTCTGCGTAGTGGGTGGTATCGGTCAGACATGGTCTGTGTTGTCTTGTCTCTTGGTGTTTGAGGGACGCAGCTACTGTGTTTACTGTCACTAAAAGCCCTACTAACTCCTTAAAAGACCTCGTGGAGGACTTTTACTTACGAGCGATTTTACGAGTAAACTTAGGAGTTGAAAGTACCTTTTAGGAGTACTTCTAGAAGTTAGGAGCCAAATTTCACTTTGAGAGGAAGTTTTTACTCCTAGGAGTTTTTATTAATACGGGCACAGGTTTCTATGTCCATGACTCTACATATTAGTATTTTTACATAACCGACTGAACTGATTTATAAATATTTCAAGTTTGCTTTCAGTGTACTAATATCAATATGATATTTCAGTTAAGATACAACATTGTAAATCCCGATATGACGAATATTTATACGTCCATGGTGGCAGTCTCCAAATTTATGGTAGGATCAGGGCATGATGGATTGTTTGACAGCAACATGACATCACTTCCATTTCCTTGAAATATAATGAAAACTGAATTACTCCTGCAGCAAATTTCAAAGCACCTTCGAGGAGTGTTTGACTTTGGATGGTATCGTATAAAATTGTAAGAAACTGTATGATTTTGTATGAAACTGTATGACCATGATGTGACAATACAAAATGCACCATCAGTCATATATACCTTTTTCACTGCTCTATTTTCATTTTCTCGATATGGTCATACGATCCAAGCACAAACATGCCCTTCAGTCATACTGTCTACAGAGTTCCTTATTTCATATTCTTCACAAAAAAACATTATTTATTATCCTATCCATTCTACACACACACACACACACACACACACATTCCTCGTTTCCACATCTCTCACTTCAGACTTTTTGGTTTCAAGCCGAACTATACAATAATAATAATAATAATAAATAATATTAATAATAAATAACAGATCATCTACACATTTTTCTCAGTTAACCCGTTAACTGCGCATGGCGGTTTTTTGGAGGTGTCCGTGGTGTGCAGACATTGCGGTAAAAATGAAATTTCCCAAAGGCCAAATTTTGTCTTAGGAATTGAGAGAACACATGCCAAAGTATATAGTAACGAAATATTAGCTCAATATTTACCTTGGTAAAGCCATGGATGAACATCGAAGCGTCTGATTCCCCATTGGAATGTATGGTTTTCGTTTTCTTTTTCGGTTTCGGTTTTGAAAGCTCAAACATGCATGCATGAGTCGGCCTTGGTCACCATGGCACTATATTCGAAATTCACCTGTGCAGCCTGGGCAGTATTGAGCAGTCGCACTCGAAACAGCCCAGGCTGTATAGAGCAATTAACGAGTTAATGATGGGTCGAGCTAAGGTTCAGGAACAGGCACAAAGGCGGAAACAAAGAACACCATGACAGTGAAATGGACCAAGTAATAACAGTAATGAGGGGAAGGGGTAGCTGACTCGAAAGAGCAGCTAGAGAAGATTTATAAAGGGGTCTTTAAACCTCAGAACACTAAGTAGTTTACAAATTTTCCTTATATTTTTTTACTGTTGTACAGTTAAGCAAAACAGTAAGACACATCTGGGGATCAATGGCTGTGAAAATGAATGAGTTCTGCAGATGCACGTGAATCTATTAACATACTCTCTAAAAAATATACCCTCCCATATGCGACAAGTTATGTGATTTCGAGATGTAATAATTACCAAGGACAATATCTGCACTTACAGGGCTCCCTATATATCACAATGCTTCATCCAGGTTTCAGAATGTGTGGTAAGATGGCCCTTTTTTTTTTAGTTGGCTGTACTTAAATATGTAGGGTATCAACATGAGAAGAGTGCTGATGTCCTTCGTTTGGTAGATTAGGTGTTTACTGCATAATTTCCTTTGACTTTCATGTTGTCGTCTTCTCTGTTGACTTCAGCCTGCAACTCCAAGCCCGCCATCTACATCTGAAGTTTAGCCTGTTCGGGAGGATAGGAAGTGGTGAAAACTTACTAGCACTGTTGCTTGACCTTTTATTTAAAAAAAAAAAAAAAAAAAAAAAAAAAAAAGTTTCAATTTTCAGAGTCTACCCCATACTAGCTACCACATTTTGTTCCACCTGGTCTAGATGTACTAAGGGACTAGATGTCTGGCAAAACATATGGCCATAATTAAGGTGGGACAGGAAGATTTGTACTGCTTTGTAGGCCTTGACAATATCCTAAGTCAACAGGAGTGTTCACAAACTCCCCAAAGTTGCCAATCTTCACCCGATAACTTAATCAGAAAAATAAAAATGCAGTCAACTAAACTACTGTTTCGTAAATGTTTACTTTATCACTTCGTGCATAACTTTATGAACATATTTTTTCAATAAAATGAGGAAAGGAAGCTTCATTATGATAAAGGGAATCACTAAACTACAAAACCGTCTACACAACAGGAAATTACTCTTTGTGGCTTAAAACCAATTACTTACATTCCCAGTCATGTCTTTTATTAGCTATAGTTTTAATCAAATAAAACTTTCAGACATATATGTTTATGCATAATGCCAACACAAAGTCGCTTGGCTGCAAAATATTTATAAGAATCTGATGATATTTGTATGCACATCCTCCTGCCAATTTTGGTGGTGTCTTCCTGGAAACATTGGTACTTGGGATTTCGGTCGGTGGCTTCGTCTTTGCATGACTTTAGCTTCATAAGTTATGCCTTTTTTATAATGTTTAATCAGTATATATATTCTCTTCAGCATTTGCCTGATGAAAAATTAATCTCTTTGATAACTAAATGATAAGCGTTTCAAATTAAGCATGCAGCAAGATTTCTAAAAAAATGTGATGAATGCTAACAGACCACTTGTCATTTTATGCATTCTAGTAACTGTTCTGCAGTATTTTACTTAGTAAATCATACATAGAAACCTGGTATAATGACCAGTGATTATAGTATTGAAGAACTTAATGTGCTCTTCATCACTGAATATCATGGAAGGGATTTTATAAAATATATGGCAATGAGAGGTGGGAATAGTTGACCAAGTTCCTAATTACTGGTGATCACTGGGAACCCAGGGAACCCATGAGTTTGTGAACGCACCATGGAAGGGATTTTATAAAATATATGGCAAAGAGTGGTGGAAATAGTTGACCAAGTTCCTAACTAATTACTGGTGATCGCTGGCAACCCATGAGTTTGTGAACGCACCCATTCATAATGCGCCAAACTCTAAACAAAAACCAGCCTTTAACACAAACGTCTTAAGTCCAATAACATAACTTAAAATGTAAGTTATCAGACTATGTTGCCATTACTAGATTATTATACTCAACTTAGGGCAGACCTCTAGCACTGAAGGGGCTAATGGAGAACTCCTCCAACTTTGAAAATCACCTATAAGCGAACACAACTGTCTGTCTGGTATCAGCAAGAATGAAGTGCAAAATACATAACTGGACTGAAAAGTTTAAGCCTACAATAAGGTGGCTGGCAGTCCAGTGTACTTCCATGAAGTTGGAAGTCACCCTACTACCCTATCAAGAGCCAGCTAAGGTTAGTATTTTAACCCCTCCCCCCCCCCGTCCGGCAGATGTCGCGAGCGTTCCCCACAGTTGGGCATTCCCGACAGAAATCAGCAAAATCATCTATCTTTAAACCTTCATATCACTGTTCATACTTAAACGATTGCAACAAATAAGGTTTCACATTACTCATTAATCCTTCGACTTCAAGTTGATGGCATCAGATGTTCTGTGAAGTGCAGATAAGGAGAATGAGTGAGTGGGGAATGAGGGTAATTTTTGGTGTTTTTTTGCCAATGTCCGTATGCGTGGTGGAGGTTCGGTGACACAACAAAGGCTTACACTAGCACCACCACACTGATATTACTTCGATGACACTTCCAGGACACCAAAATACACTAAAAACACTGTTTCCATGAATATTTTTCTATAATTGGTCATACTGGGTGAATGAAGGCCGGTCACAGCAAGGCCCATAAAACCAAGAGGTCAACCCAGCAGCCAGAGTACGCATGTAGGCAGGGTTTGGGTTGGACAAGCCGTGACGTAGTGGGTAGGACTCGAGTGGCCAGATGTCACCGTCTCTCTTTCTCTCCAGTGTTGAATATTTTTCCACAACTCGTCAATTTTCCCATTACCTAAACCTTTTTTCACACTCCTACTGCCCGTTGTTACTGTGATCATGGTTGTAATGAAGCGGTTAATAATCATGAATAATCGTAAAATGATTGTTCTTATCAGGAGATCATCATTAAGGAATAAATTTTTCCAATTTACTGATGTTTTATATATATATATATATATATATATATATATATATATATATATATATGAGAGAGTGAGAGAAAGAGATTTGGAGGTGGGGAGGAGAGGAAGAATGAATCACTGCCATCAGTTGCCAGTTAGGTATATTATTTCGTGAATTTGGCGTGTGTGAAATGCCCAAGTTCTTCTAACTCACCGTTAAGTACTTGAGAACATGAGCATATCTGCCAGCTCATTTGAACATGGCAAAATTAACATTTATTGTGTTGATACATTATGATGAAAGCATTGGAAGGATAATGAGTGAGGTCAAGGCCATACTTTGCTTAATCTCTCTCTCTCTCTCCCAAATTCAAATGGATTGCACGAATATATGTCTATCTATCTATAGCCCGACGCCCTAATCCCACAAAGGGTGGCCGCAGACAAAACGCCTCCAAGTCACTGTCACCCACCATTTGACTCCCCTCCCCCCAACTCACCCCCCCCCTCCCTCATATACCTCTCAACTCCATCCCTCCACCTCATCCTCGGTCTACCCCTCCCTCTCCCTCCCTCCACCTCACCTACATACACCCTCTTAGTCAGTCTTTCATTCTCCATTCTCTCCACATGTCCAAACCACCTCAGTGTATTTCTCCTAATCTTTTCAACCACATCCACATCTACCCCACAACGTTCCTTCACTTTTTCATTCGTCAACCTGTCTCTCCACGTCACTCCACATGCTCCTCGCAAGTAACTCATTTCCACTGCTCTCACTTTTGACTTGTTCCCCTCTTGCAAGGTCCACGCCTCGCTTCCATACGTAATAATAATAAAAATAATAAAATAATAATAAAGATAATAATAATAATAATAATAATGAGTTGAAACTACAGTAATAACTATAGTAATACAGTAATATCAATAACCACCATCAGCATCAATGTGAAAATAGTAAATTATTTTAGAGGTATGGTCAAGGCCCTAATATAACTCCTCTCAAACCAAGAAGCTTTCAAGCTATTGTCTCCTTATTTATTATTATTATTATTATATAAACATTCTGTGCCTGTTATGATAGGTAAATGAAGCGTTGGTACGGCCCCTGGTCTGAATCTTATTTGATTTGAAGGTATTGGTAGACCTAGTAACTCATATTTCAGACTTCTTTTGTATGCAGAAGCTTCAAAATGGCTGCTGCATATATACGAAGTAGCAAGACTCATTTCATCGTTTGCATACATTAATCCATTTGCGCCTCAGTTCTTCGTCTTTGAGAAATGTATGAAAGGTAATATTGCCACCCTTTACATATACGGAGTGGCAGCCAAAGACTGCACAAGTACTGGGCATTCTGCATTAATAGATGTCGCGTCAGAAAACAGAGATCCCACCGATGAGTAATTGTACCTGACATGCCTGGACTGATCTCTACTGACTCGTACTACCCTCAGTCTTCCCTTTCTGTGACATCACGCCACTTTAGACCCGTCTCCTGCACCAACCTGTACCAATTTAGCACGCTGGCGTGCTGACCTCTTGGTTTTAAGGGCCTTGGGTCACAGTAGCAACGACCTTGAACTCACGCTGCTCGTCTTCCTTGTTACAGACACACTCTCGCTTGTTCTCTCTCTCTCTCTCTCAAACACACACACACACACACACACACACACACACACACACACACACACGGAAATATATGTTTGGCTAGGATTGTTGTTCGATTCTGGCATTGGTGATCAAGTAGAAGTCTGGGTATTGGAACTCCTAGAAATAATACTATTACTACTAGAAGTACAACTACCATTACAACAACTACTAATACTACGGTACAACTACAACTACTACAAGTACTACTACCACTACAATAACTACTACTATTACAACTACCACATCTACTACTATTACTACCACACCTACTACACATACTACCACTACTACTATCACTACAAGTACTACTGGAAGAACTAAATAAATAAAATGTGAACCAAGTACCGGTAGTCATTTATGTACTGCCCACAAACAGATATACCACTGTGACTTTCTCCTTCCTTTGAGTTATAATTTTTCATCACAAATATGTATAATCAAACGTTTTCCAAATAAAATAAGGCTGCGAGTTTATCATGAAACATACTTTTTGCCTCCATTATGCACATAAATATATGCAGAGCAGTGAAATCATATTCTCTATTTCAACAAAAAACAACATACCGGTATGTACAAAACTAACTGATTCATAATACCTAGATTCCTACCACACGGTCTTTGCGTGGAAATCAAAGAAACAGTCAGTACACAGTGCAATCTCACATTCAGCACACCACCACTTTGTCATACGGCACTGCTGTGGTCGAAGCAATGAATTGGCGCAAACATAGCAATGCAGGAAGGCTTCTTTGCCGGCCGGTGTTTCATTTCGTTTCGTTTTTAAGGGCTCCAACATGCTTGCATGTGTCGGCCTTGGTCACCTAATGGTGGCTTTCCACGCTGCACGATCCATTGCAGCCTCCCTGCTCAGTCCCTTAACCCTGAGGTCACACTTAATGACCTCGTCCCATGTCTTTCTCGGTCTACCCCTCATAACCCCACCCCCAATATTAACACATCTCACAATCCTTACCCAATTATCGTCCCCCATCCTCTCCACATGTCCAAACCATCTCAATCTACCTCTCCTCATCACAACACCAATACACTCCAATCCCATCCTACCTCTCAACTCTTCCATCATAACCCCAGCGCCCCCAGACCTTGCACGCAGGGATGCACTACACATCCACCTAATCACTGTCATTTCTGTATGTATGGACCGGAGAATATCATCCTCCTTTACTACCCATGTGGTCACTACCATATAGCATTACACTCCTAACACATGCTGCATACAAAGACCCCTTAGCACAGAGGGAGAGTCCTCTCAATGTCAGGAGAGGCAAGAGCTCCCTGAACTTCTTCCAACCACTTCTCACCCTAGCCACAGAGCTAGCTCCAGCCCCACCTCCAGCACACAACATGTCTCCTGAATAACAAAACTCTTCCACACACTCAAGAGATTCACCAGCAAGTTTAATCCTTTCACGCCTGACAATCTCCACCTGCTCTCCCCGACACGCCATACACATAGAATCAGCATTATCTCGCTGTCTACCTCAGATACCACTACATCCCTTGTGCACACATTTATCACAAACACTGCACAAGATGGAATTACTTCCCACGCCCTTGTGGCAAACTGCACGTGGCCACTCTCCCTTGTCTCTGACAGTACTACCACCAACCCTAGATATCATCACTTTTGTTTTATTTTCATTTACCCTTAAGCCCTTGTGCCCCATACCATCTCCACTTCCTGAACCTTTCCTCCGCCTCCCTTTCGTTCTCTGCAATCAACACCAAATCATCAGCATACAACATCTCCCATGGGAGTCTGTTTCTAACATCACGTGAGAGGGCTTCAAGTACGATGATAAAACAACATGTGACTCAAAACTGACCCCTGATGCACACCAACATTGCCGGAAAACTCATCACTCAAATCTCCATTCACTCTTACCTGGGTGCGAGCACCCACATACATAGCCATAACCACCCTAACCAGCCACTCCTCCAAGCCAAGCTTTCTCACTGCCCACTTCACCACCTCTCTAGGGAGTCTGTCAAAGGCCTTTTCCAAATCAACAAAAACAAAATACAGATCCCTTCTCCTACCAATATATTTTTCCTGAAGCTGTCAAACAATGAACATGGCATCAGTGGTCCCCCTGCCTGGCATAAACCCAAACTGCATCTCATCAATTTTCACTCTTTCTCTAATCATACCTTCTAAAACTCTCTCCATTACCTTCATTATCTGATCTAAAAGCTTTATACCTCTATTATTTCCTCTTTCCAGGGCATCATCCTTCCCTTTATACACATTTACAATTACACTCTTCAGCCAATCATCTGGGACAACACACTCATAAATAATCACATTTATCAGGTCAGTGACTAACCTCACCCCTATATTTCCTGGGGCCTTCAAAATTTCGGCAGTCAACTCAGACACACCTGCTGCTTTCCCCACCCTCATCCTGCCTATTGCCTCACTCACAGTAGCAGCATCCATCAAAGGCCAAGGACCAAACACTGGATCTGCTGCCTCCAAACCTTCCCTGTCCCAGTCAAACTCCTCATTCAACAACCGGCTATAATGCTCTCTCCATGCATCTTTAATATCCTCACTGTTCACCACTACCCTTCCTTCATCATTCTTCACACACTGCTCACCTATAATATCCCGATTATCCCTCTTCATCTGATTTGCCACCTTAAATATCATATTTTTCCTTTCCCCTCAGACTTCGCCCTGTATACCGCTCTTCTAGCCCTATGCTTGGCAGCCAAGTATTCCTCCTTGCTACCACCCTTCCTCCATTCCCGGAAAAGCCTTCTTTTCTCCTTAACTGCAGCCTCTACACCCTCACCCCACCACCAAGTTACTTTATGTCTTGGTGGTCCTCTTGTCCAACCGCGTGTTACATAAGTACGTCTCAAGAGATTGTTCTTGAGGACTCTGTACTGTTCATTAATGCCTCTGTCTACAGCTCCCTGTTCAGCCACCACTCTCCTCATCTCGCTATAGAAGGCATCCCCTACTACTGTACTTGGTTTTTCAGCTTCCATTTTTTCCTCCTAGGTACATAAGTCCTCTTGTTCATCACTCGTTCTTTAAGCACCATATCACAAATCAATAGTTTGTGCTGCTGCACACACTCCTCACTTCCTATAACTTTAACATCCCTCACTAACCTCCTATCTGCCCTCCGAACCAGAAAATAATCTACCTGTGTGCGAGGTAATATTTCCATGAAATGCCCTGCTGAGGTAGTTCCAGCACTGCAGGTGGTCAGGTAGTTGCTGCACACTGTGCCTATGTTTCATGGAAGGATTACCTGTCCATACCTCTCCAGAAGGCCGTAAATTACATCCCTCTCGCACTGTAAATTACATCCTTCTCGTACTGTCTGACAGATGTGCTGGTCTGAGCTACATCCTTGTACAGAATGAAGGCATTCAGTACACAGATGTCCAGTACATGTAGGAATGCCTTCTTATACCACTTACAACACCTCCTAAGACAGTCGATTGTGCCGATCTGCATATCTGATTTATCGACGAGTCATATGTTCACGTTATAGTCCAGAACAGCATCAGGCTTGAAGACTGGCTGCCTCGTTCTTCTGTCGAACTTGCCTGTGTCAATCAACTTACCTTCGTGGATCGTGATGAGGACATTCACCTTTCTCTTATCATGCCAGTGAATTGTCAGGAGCTTACCTGATTGCAAGGTCCTGCACTCCCCCTTCATGGTGCCTTTGGGAAAGGATGGCCAATGATTCCTCTTTGCACAGACAGTTCCACATGATCCAATTTGGTGTTCTTGCAGGTACTTGCAAGACTTGGTGCCGTGTAATAATTACCAGTGCAATGGATTTGGTTGCCACCTAAGTACCTGTCCATTAGTTTCTTGACCACAGAGCCAGAGAAACCATGGAGATCGTCCTTCAACAACACCGCATCACTCGCTGTACTGTATACACAATGAAATCAAGCATGTACCCAGTCTTGCAATCACACAAGACAAAGAACTTTATTACGAAACGATGTCTCTTTGATGGAATGTACTGAATGAAGGCAAGACGTCCCCTGAACAAAACAAGCGACTCGTCGATAACAACCTTCTGAAATGGCCTGAAAAATGATCGAAATTTTTCCTTCATCATCCCCAGAATTGAGCGAATTTTCCACAGCCTATCGTTCGGATGTTGGCCTATATTTGTGGAAAAATGTAAATACCTCAGGATGTCAAGATATCGGTCACGAGGCATATACTTACCAAATACTGGTGTCGCAGCAATATCGTCCACAAGCCAATAATTGTGTATGTTATGTTTCCTAACATGAGGCATCAACATTGTTAATGCTAGCCAAACATACATTTCGCTAACACTCGTTGCAGTCCATTCCTTCATTTTTGCACTGTCTCTCACATGTGAGGTTTCAGCCCAATTGCAGCAGAAATCCCTGAAACTGTTCACTTCTTTCACAATGAACTCCATCACTGCTGTTGTGAAAAAAGCAAGGAAGAAGTCCACTGTAGAAGAAGCTCTGTTGCAGGGAAATTCCAGCTATACACCTGCATTTGTGTCATCAAACACTGGTACATCAGGCTGAAACCCCATCCCTTCCTCCCACACAAAGATTTCTAACCTACCTGTCCGTGGCTCCTCTCGTGTCTGCCATGCACGTGCCCTGCCCCGTGCCCTGCCACGGCCCCTAGCATGGTGGCGTGGTGGCGATTCCGCCGACTCACCACTAGATGAGGCAGGTGATGATGCTGGTGACGGTGATCGTCGTGGTGATGGTGTTGGTGAAAGGCATCGGCGAGCAAATGCCTGCTGGTATGCACCTGCACCAACATAACCAGATAGGCCACGATGTGGTGAAGTGGCACGCGGTGAGGCAAGCCAGCGTGGCGCACCACGCGGTGAGGCAGGCCAGTGTGGTGAGGCACATAGTGATGCTGGCTGGCGTGGTGAGGCCTGTAATGATGCAGGCCAGCGTGGTGAGGCCTGTAATGATGCAGGCTGGCGTGGTAAGGCACGTGGTGAGGCCTGAAGTGAGGCAAGTCGGCGTGGTGATGCACTTTGTGAGGCAGGTCTGCGTGGTGATACCTGGAGTGATGCAGGTCTGTGTGGTGATGCATAAAATGATGCAGGCCGTGTGGGTGAACGTGGTGGTGATGGTGTATGGGTGGAAAATTCCACTCTACGCCACTCTCGTGCCTGGCGACTTAGCCTGTGGCGTTTTCTCTTCCCGCCAGCCTCCTCGCTTCCTTCACTCTCTACCTCCCCTGCCACTTTCTCCACTTTGCATATATCACCCCCTGCAGGGTCATCAACTACATCTGATCCTTCATCATCAGAAAAGGCTGATAATCTTGCAGACAGAAAATATCGCCACACAGTGGAGAATTCACGGTCACTCTCCTTCTTTGACGCATATTTTTCCATACTCAAAATGGCTAAATCTGGTTCTTCAGAGGAGGAGTCACTTTCCCCACTCACAATTGGCAATAATGGTACATCTAACTCCCTCCCTATTGCAGTATCACTAAGGCCAAAGTTTCTCAACCTTTTTACCCTTATGGAACCCTTGAAATAATTTTCATGTCTCAGGGAACCCTTACATAAAAAGTACTATATATCATTATTAATATCTTTCTTTCTCTTGTATAAACTCCAAGTTCATAAGAACATAATACTGTTTTTCTGATAACTGGCTTACGCAAAAAATAACTTTATCTTAAGTACTGACAATGGAAAAAAATTAGTAAATAAAAATAAATAAAAAACTTAAATCAAACTCCTTGTTCAAGAGACCTCATATGTAGGTTTTCATTCACACAAAAAAATAAACATAAAATAACCAGTATCATATATAACACATATAAACAGAATGAAAAAGGACAGTAACTACTACTACTACTACAATAACTTGATAAATAAACCTTAAACAAATAAAATTGAAGCAAATCAAGGCAAATAGAAGAACTAACCCTGGAAGACAGAAAAAAAACACACACACACACAAACTTCCCATAAACGAACAAAATCATAAACATACTTAAACTATTAAAATTCATATAAAATCCCTAAGTGATGGGTAACATTTACTAAATCACGTTGGTGAATGAGGGACTGTACCAGCATGCCAGGAAAGGAAATACATACCATGCATGTGTCCTGTACTCGAGTGAGTCACTTGATGATACAAGTGTATAGTAAAATTATAAATATCATAATAAACACAAAAATTACTCAGAAATGCATTTACATAAGATTAGCCTATTTATCACTGTTTCTGTGGGAACCCCTAGCAACCTCTCGCGGAACCCTAGGGTTCTGAGGAACTCCGGTTGAGAAAAGCTGACTTAGGCCTATCCTCCGAGGGCCTTTGGACTTCATAGGAAAGGAAGTCAAAGGGCGCAGGTGGGCGGCCGAGGGTCAGGACACAGGAATATCTTTATGTGTAGGCCTATCCATCACGGAGGCACACAGCCAACTGAAGCACGACTGGGATGCGTGTGGGGGGCTACCAGCGGGTGCAGGTGGTGAAAATAATCAGCTGAGTATTCAAATAATGGCACAAATTACTAGATCATGTATACATGACCCCCGGACGGCCCCGGGGAGACATGTATACATGTCACCCGGAGGGGATGCGTTAAGTGACATGGAGGCTTCATGGCATCTTCAACTTAGTGAATTTTTCGGCATATCAAACCTGAACATTATTGTGTATGTTATTTACATCATTTTAATACTCACATGTTGCAGGTGAGGGATGCCTTCATCTTCATGTGGTGGCATGGATATGATCAAGTGGCTTCAATGTCTGGTTATAATCCTCAATTCCCTCCTTATTACCCAAATAGGAGGAAGGTGGGCTGCAGGAAAAAAGTAATTTTTACCTGCAGTTCACTGTGTCCACCTTCAAATAATCCTGGAGCTGCAACCAAGCTGCTGTTTCTGCTACTACCCACTACTACTAGTGACTCCTGTTGTGGGAATCTGGGTTGCGCAGGAAAATCCCAGAAATCGGCCACCCCAAAACATGGTCTGTTGGGTGCTGACAGTCTGGAGTCCCACACTCCCTCTCTCCCACTCTAAGGGGGAGAAAGGCTCCTCTTCCTTAGGTACACCTCTCCCCGACACCCATGCACTGCTCCATCCTCTGTCATGATTACTAATCACAACTTTATATGCCACGTTGTGCACTCTAATTACCCACTTTTGTTGCCCAGTGATGTTCCTATAAGTTGTATGTTTACAACTATAAAATATTAGGTATGATGGGGAGGGGGTAAAAAATGTTCAAGGCTAAATGAAGGACTTTGGGAAAAACTGAGGGATTTCACCATACTAATTAGCCTTATAACATGTGTTTCTATTATACCACTTGCACAATTCGATATCTGCTGAAAAACTCAACTTTAGTCATGTAACTGGAGGAGTCACTGTACTACTCAGCAGCAGCGTAGCGTGGGTTGCCAGCCCCCGGGGCAAGGAAAGTATTGCGCCCCCTAACCCGTCGCCCGTTAGCATTCCCTGAGACCCTTCCACCAGTCCAGTAATTGAACCCTTTACCCCCCAAGCACATGTATTTTAAGAAAATACTTCATTGTATGATCATTTCTTCACTTTCGTAAATGTTTAAACCATTAAACAATTACATATATATATATATACATATATATATATATATATATATATATATATATATACAATCATAGTTGAAACAGAAGAAAGAAGAATAAGAAATGACGACCATGTCAGCAAAACAATTATCAAAGAAAAAAAAAAAAAAAAAAAACTAACCTGTCAACACGCCAAAACAACAAAATTCACCAAACGATCGAACTCATCGGCACACGCATACACTGGCTGCAGCCAGGGTTGCCACTGGGGAAAGTAGAAAAATACAAGTTGGCTTAACTAAAATCTCCAAGATCGTATGAAAGAAACCAAGATTTACGTAACAAGTTTTATATGTACATATAAATAAAGGTATTGCTCCTTCAACTCATCTTTTAGGTTTTTATACAGCAGAGGAATACAGGGAGGCTTTAGGAAGGGAAGAGGAAGGGAAGAGGTTGTGTAAATCAGATATCTTTAATGGAAAAGAGTCTAGAGAAGGGAAAGAAGTTGTATATTTGGAGAAGGCATATGACAGGGTGGACAGACAAGGATTGTGGAAAGTATTAAAAATATATGGAGTAGATGGGAAGTTGTTGAATGCTGTGAGGAGTATGTATGAGGGTGCTAAGGCTGCAGTGTGTGTGGACAGTGAACTGAGTTAGTTTTTCTATTTAAAGGTTGAGCTGAAACACGGATATGTCATGTCTCCATGGTTGTTCAATCTGTATATGGATGGGGTTATAAAAGAGATACAAGGTAGGGCAGTGGATGTTGGAGTGGCCCTAATGAAAGAGGGAAGTGTTAGGAAACTCCCTGTAGGATACTGTTGTTTGCAGATGATACTGTTTTGTTAAGTGAAGACGAAGGGGAGCTGCAAGGCTTGGTGGATGAGTTTGGGAGAGTGTGTAAGAAACGGAATTTAAAGGTGAATGTAGGGAAGAGTAAACTGATGGTCTTTGAGAGAGGTGAAGTCAGTGAATGTACAGTGAGGTTGGATGATGAGGAAATGGAAAATGTGAGTACGTTTAAGTACTTGGGTAGTGTGATGAGTAAGGATCGAAGTTTGGAGGGTGAAGTGCTTGAAAGGGTACAACAAGGAAGAAAGGTTGCAGGTTCCTTGAAGACAATGATAAGAAACAGGGAAGTGAGCACGGAAGTGAAAAAGTTATTACATGACAGTTTTGCGATACCAACTCTGACATATGAAAGTGAGGCTTGGACATTGTTGGAGGGACACAAGACAAGAGTGAGAGCAGTGGAAATGAGTTACTTGAGAGAAGCCTGTGGAGTCACATGGAGAGACTGACAATGCGGATGTGAAGGAGCATTGTGTTGTGGATGTGGATGTGATAGGACGCATTGGGAGAAGCACACTGAGGTGGTTTGGCCATGTGGAGAGGATGGAGTGAGAGACTGATGAGGAGAGTGTATGTGAGTTAGGTGGAGGGGGAGAGAGGGAGGGGAAGGCCAAGGATGAGATGGACGGATGGAGTGGAGAGGTATATGAGAGAAGGGGGGGTGAATTGGGAGAAGGGCAGTGAAATCGCAGGGGACAGGGTGACGTGGAGGCGATTTGTTTGTGGCCACCCCGTATAAGGGATTAAGGCGTCTGGCAATAGATAGATAGATAGATAGAATTACTGTACATAAACCTGTGTGTTTTCCTCTCTGCCACTGGCATCTTCGGTCTCGTCAGCAGGATACGTATTGCCTGCTGTGTGCAGCAACACTTACCTCCATAACGCTGGCCAATATCGTCATTTTTCATGTCAATGGTGAGTTCTTTTGATGGTTTCCATTCAAAGCACAGTACTTCTTGTCAAGCGATGGCTTGTTTTGCAAACAACCGATTGACAGCCGTGTGGGTGAACAATCTGTTTGTGGCCATGCTTTTTAGCCTAGTCATTTGTGCGAACAATCTCTCAACTAATGCAGAAGAATGTAGTGGAACTAAAAGATCACAAATTAATCTTGAAAGACATTCAAATTTAGACTGATTACTCCCAGCAGAAATTCCAAGCATTTCATGCCAGAAATATGTTGCTGATTGATTGAGATGCTGAAGAGTTGACCTGGCATGCAACAGATCTTGCCATTGTTCCTGAAGAGAATCAAGCTCTTTCTCTTTTACGAGAGTGGGGAAGTGTATCATCAATATTGCAATTGCTTTTGTTCTTCTGGGAGATAGAGCTACTTTTGGATAAAAAATATTGAGTAATGCCAGCACATTTTCCTCATCAAAAGGAAAGCACTTTTGCATCTGTACACACAGTTCACAGGGTGCGTACACGTTATTATAGACGAACATTTCATACAAATCATTAAAGTTAAAATATATTTTCCAGGTTTAATGTGTATATTTATTTGGACTTAAAAAAAAATCCACGTGATTTTTCGAATTAATCTCCAAGAACCCAAGGTAGGGGTAAAAGACCCAAGATCTTGTATTAAAAAGAAAGTAAATCATGTTTTACTCTGTGTTAGTGTTGCAACACTAAATTGGCGGGAACATTACTTGGCGACGGCATTCTGAGATTTTGACAGATCTTAATTTAGCGATCACATTGTTGCCACATGCACAAATAACGGAGGCCACAACATGTTTCATAAATACAACGTATAACACGAGTTTCTGCAAATAATTGTATAGGTGAAAGTATATGTCATTCTGAGTAGAAAATCTTCTATACACATATGCATTTTAAGGTATACTTTAGGAGTGAGGTGGATTTTAAAAATTACACAACATATCAGTGTCACACATCACGGAGACGAGGCAGGTAGGGGAGGAGGATTGAGGCTATCTAGGCGCCCTTGCAACTCAATGAAATTATGAATTTTTTAAATATGATTTTTTGTGCAAGTTATGGAACATTATAGTACCGGTATCTTCAAACGGGAAATCACGCTATTAATAAGCATTATGTAATTCACCGATAAAGATTACGTGAGGACAGTATGCTTGTAATTGGCGAGAAAAATAATGTAAATGTTCCATGGCAACGTTTATTTCCCCTATCATGTTGAAAAACTGTGTAGAATGATCGAACATTGGGAGATTTTCTATACGAAGGGTATGGCGCGCTATTTTTTTTTTGTTATCACTACTTTATTATTATTATTATTTTTTTAATTTTGCAATCTATCTATCTATCTATATACCTAGGCTGCTTCCCCCAAGGAAAGGGAGGTAGCCGAGACAGGACGACACACTCCCCATTTACTCATCCATTCAAACACATTCATTCGCATCTTAGCCCCAAAGGGGAGAACGGACAGATCCTCACTGCACCACACCGCACAAGGGTCAACTGCGCAATGCAATCAGTGACATCCGCAGCAGAGCCCGACAGCAGAACTGGTTTACCCCTGCCACATCATAACAGACCCATCCCCTTACCCGCACCTGACCTGACTAGCTGATCAGACCAAATGCGGAAGAATATCCCCTCAGGGCTGCGTCATCACTTATTCATTCACAATTTCTCTCCATTTATTTCTGTCACGCACAGCCACTCTTCCTTGCTCAACAGACATCCCTCTCGCATCCAGCGCTCTCTTCACACTGTCCATCCATCCTATTCGTGGTCTTCCTCTCACATCAGATCTAGTTATCTTTTTCACCAATCGCTCATTATCCATTCTCTCCATATGCCCAAACCATCGCAACACCCTCTGCTCAACTCTACCAGCCATCTCCCGAACAACTCCAGTTCTCCTTCGCACTTCATCATTTCGCACCCGATCCATACGCGTCACTCCACACATACTCCTCAGACACCTCATCTCCGTTACATTCAAACTTTTCCTCTCTGCTACACCCATATTCCAAGTTTCAGCCCCATAAAATGCAGTCGGTACCACAACACCCTCATACAGCCTTCTCTTTACATCCATTCTAAGCGAACGACATTTAAACCTTTTTTTCATTCCTCCCATCACCTTTCCTACTTCATTTATTCTAAACTTCACTTCTGCATCTATTCTTCCATCCACAGCAACATGTGACCCTAGATATTTAAAACAATCTACCTCCTCAAGCAACTCACCATTCAAAACTATATTCATCCCCCTACCATCTATCAACCTCGTACACTTCATCACTTTACTCTTATTCTCATTTACTTTCAATTTCCTCCTTTCACACACCCTTCCAAACTCCTCTACCAACTGTCTCAATCTCTCCTCTGAATCAGTCACCAGTGCAGTATCATCTGCAAACAGCAGCTGCTTCAGATTCCACTCTCCACCATCAACATTTACTAGACTCAGACCACCTAAAACTCTTGCATTCACCTCTCTTACAACACCATCCATGTAAATATTAAACAACCAAGGCGACATCACACATCCCTGTTGCAGCCCCACTCTCACGGGAAACCAATCACTCACAGCATTTCCCACTCTTACACATGCTCTACTATTTACATAAAAACTTTTCACCCCTTTTAGTAACCTACCATCAAGTCCATACAATCTTAAAACAGTCCACAAAGCCTCCCTATCAATTCTATCATACGCTTTCTCTAAATCCATAAATGCCCAAAACACATCCTTGCCTTTCGCTAAATACTTTTCACACACTTCTCTCACAGCAAACACCTGATCAACACATCCTCTCTCTCTCCTAAAGCCACACTGCTCATCACCAATCACTCCCTCTGTACCCTCTCTAACTCTCATAATTAACACTCTACCATACACCTTACCTACAACACTCAACAGACTTATACCCCTAAAGCTAGTACATTCATACTTATCACCCTTGCCTTTATACAACGGGACCACACAAGCACTTGCCCAGTCAATTGGCACCATACCTTTCTCAAAGCACACATTCAACAATCTTACTAACCAGTCAACAATAGTCACTCCATCACCCTTCAGGCATTCCACAGCACACCCATCCATACCTGCAGCTTTCCCTGTTTTCATCTCCTTTACTGCCTTCTCCACTTCCTCCTTCGTGATCAAAGAATCATTCAACTCTCCCAACACATTTATTCCTTGCACCCTTCCATCCGCCACAATCTCAGCCACCCTTTCCTCCTCTACATTTAACAATCTTTCAAAATACTCTGCCCATCTCTTCCTTACTGCATCCATCTCAATTAACATCCTTTCATCCCCTGCGTTTACTCGTTCTTCCTTCCCAGACTCTCCCTTTCACACCTTTTTCACCTCCTTCCAAAACATTTTCTTATTCTGTTGAAAATTCTCTGTCAGCCGCCTACCCCACCTCTCATCTGCTGCCACTTTAGCATCACGCACAGCCCTTCTCGCTCTAAGAATTTTGTGCCCAGGGCAACCGCCCCTGTGGCCCCCCCAACGCTACGCCACTGCTACTCAGTCTGACTCACTCTCTCTTCCTACTTCTTCCTTTCCTTCTTTTTATTACACTTCTTTCCACTACAGTGTTCTACACCATGTAACAAGCCTGATGTTTTCCTGCAACCCAGAAAACCATTTACAACACTGGGTAGTGACCACATAAACAGGTAACGGGGTGATATGGAGCCTTTTATTATGCCCCTGCTAACTAGATGGAGAGAAGCAAATGCAGTGTCCATACAGAAACTAAACCGCCATACTTTTCCCCATGCCTTACTATTGTGGGGCGCTGTCAACCGCAAGGGAACATTAGTTTGCTGCATGGGACAACCATGCAGGGGCGGCTGCTTGCCTATGGCTGATGGGTCTGCTTGGCCAGTCAAACCAGACTGATCAACAAAAACAACTACTATCAACATTGAATCAGTACCATACAAGAGGGCGTTTGGTGTAATATGCAGACTAAATCACTAAAGAAAAGACATCATGAAATCTCCAAAGCCACTTAGAATATGACCATAGGCCTCAACTTCACCAATCCTGCCTCATATCCACTCATAAAGTTTTTGTCCTGCATAGTCAAGCTGATGTAGAGATGCCATGTCATTCTGTGTTCTGGGTGTGACCGAGAAGAGGTTTTGTGAAGTTTGCAAGGAGGCCACTGCACCCAACACTCTGGAGAGTTTCTTGCCTTAAGTACATGCAGCTGTAATGTGGATGCAATGACCAGCCAGTCATTAAGATACATGTCATAAATTTTCTTGAAAAAAAAAAAAATAATAATAATAATAGGACAATACCTCTGTTTAACCTAGGTAACCTTGCAAAATCCTAAAGCTGTACTCCTGATAGATTTTTAGATAGGAATTTTTAAAGTCTGGCCCACAGGGCCAATTATTATTTTCAGCCATTTTTAATCTGTGTATTCTATGCATCACCATTTGTTTATTTCTGGCTGGATTGAACTAAAATTTTCTCATGACATTAAAAAAACCCCGATACTCATTTTTCAGCCATTTCTACTCTGTATATTCTGAGCATCACCATTTGTTTATATCCGGCTGGATCGAACTAAAATTTTCTCATGACACTAAAAGAACCCTAAAACTCATTTATAACGGATAAATTTTTGCTGCTGAACTTGCACAGTATGAAAATTAATCAAAGAAACTTTTCTGAGCAAGAATTCCATAATTTTAAAAATTCAATATCTAAGGCAACTTCCAATGTTTTCCAAAAAAATGCTGATTCTATACTTCTACCATAGTTCTACAAAACTTACAATATACAGTATTTAGTCCTACATGAAAAGCTGAGCACTACAGAGGTAGGTAAATATGGTCTCGGAACAGCAAAACCCACTTCAGGGCAGATTTTGACTATTTTCTCATGAAGGATTAATTTTATGTTTGAAACTTTTTTCTAGGAAAGTATAAACATCCACTGCACACATAAAAATATTTGAGGGATGTTAGTTGACTCCTTTATCAATTAATATTTTTTAAAAAACAAGCATTCATTCAACAAATACGGTGAGTATAATTCTGAGGAATATGCAATGCCAAACATCAAAAATGTCCCTTTTCTTGGGGCTCAGAAACAAAAATGAATGAATGTCAATCTTAACATGCTTAACTGTCAAATATGCAGAACTGTCAGGTATCTCATGAAATGGAATCACACATCACAAAAACATCATCAAATTAGTTTCTGCGATGATAAAGTCTGTATTTATTATTCTTAAACAGGTAATTCTGTCTTCCATATTTTGTAACTGGGGGATCAACAATCCACAGCACATCCTGTAGTGGCACCCAACAAGTATCTTTCCCCGCAGGCCAATGAAAGGACTTTGCTGGCCTTTGGAGACACATGAAATTAACTATAATATCCCCATCATCATCAGATGTTCCCAGGATTGATCCAAGCCACCACTTCCCATCATACATATATGCTACGCACTTTCCTAAGAACACACTGGCCTAAACAGTCTGCATCAGAATTACTGGACTCAGCTGCTGGTATTACAATGTGATGAGCTGTAACCTGCAAACTTCTTGAGCCCAAGGAAGAAAAGGCTCAACAAGTACCCAAAATATATTATGTCCAAACCCTTACAGTATGCACTATATAGAGTAACTATCATTAAAGATATACAACGGAATGTAACATTCAATCTATCTATCTACCTATAGACAGATGCCGTAATCCTGTATGGGGTGGCCACGACAAATGTTACAGCTGGTAAAAAATGTGAAAAACTGGCTGTTAAAAAAATATATATTGACTGATGAAGGAGTCATATCTTTAAATGTTTTACATGTGTGCAACGTGTATTTGTACTTTCCTAGAAAAAAGTATCATACACACAAAAATAATCCTTCATGAGAAAATAGTCAAAATCTGACCCAAAATGGGTTTTTCAGTTAGGGGGCCATATTAAGCTACCTCAGTGGCATTCAATTTTTCATGTAGGACTAAATATCTTCTAGGTATGCTGGAAATATGACAATACTGCATAGAATAAAAATTTTCTGGAAAAACATTGGAAGCTGAATGAGATATTGAATTTTAAAATTATGGAACTCTTGCTTGGAAAAGAAAAAAGGTTTCCTTAATTAACTTTCACACTGCATATTCAACAGCAAAAATTTGCCTGAATACCTGTTATAAATTAGTCTTATAATTCTTTTAATCTCTTGAGAAAATTTCGGTTCACTCAAACTGATAATAAGCAGATGGAGATGGTCTGAATACACGGATTTAAAAAAAAAAAAAAAAAAAAAAAAAAAAAAAAAAAATTACTTCGGGCAAAATTTTAAAAATTCATGACTAAAAAACTATTTGGGGTACAGCTTCAGGACTGTGTATGGTTACATAGATGATGTAGAAGTATTTTCCTGAAAATTTTCTATAAAATTCATTACATGAACTGGGAGGCATTAGGTGAGTTGGCATGGAATAACTCAAGCATGGGTATGTAACAAGATATAAAAAAAAAAAAAAAAAAAAAAAAAAAAAAACATGCTTCTGGTCTACTGTTGTTAGTCAAACCTCTGCGTAAAACTGCATAAGGATATCTAGGTAGTCATGTCAAATTTTAAGTACTTGATGAATTAGCAAAGTGTGTGGGGACAGGATCAGGCACTTCCTGGTGGACACTATTATGTCTCTTTGAAACAAGATCAACAGATAGTAGGGGACATCCTGGGATCACTCACTCAATGACTTGTTTTTCCAAGTCTTCATGCAGTCCTGGAAGAGTGGTGCTAGTGGCTGTGAATTATGGCATGACTGACAGGGTGGAGCACTATACTTCCTCAATGGCATGTCACATTTTAGCAGTGTGAACACCCACTTATGTCCCTATTGGTAATGTAACCCCAGAAGTCATGTCAGTTGCTTGTCACCTACAGGCCATTTTACCTTCTTTGTAGCTGGGATAGACTTTGCAACATTCGGTATACCACGAGGACAAAGCCTCATTTCAACTTAATCCTTTAGCTGTGTACAGATTCTTTTTGGCTAAATATAATAGTTTTTGGTGGTCACAATATAACACTCTGAAACACAAGGATTACAAAGATGGTTTTTAACCTTTTAATGTCAAAGGGATTCTCTACACTGAATAAATTTATCTATGACTAGCTAGAATACAAGAGCCAAGACAAATGAGACGGATAAAAAGTTAACCCTATCCTGTGAAGGGAGGAGTGTAAATTCTGGCTGTGCGCGTAACTCTCGCTCGAGAGCTTTCAGAACAGCTGTGTAGAGATACTTTACTTCTAATGTTTCGTTTCATCGTTTAGTTTCATTTTTAAAGGCTCCAACATGCTTGCATGCATCAGCCTTGGTCACCTAGTGGTGGCTCTCCATGCTTCACGATCCATTGCAGCCTCCCTGTTCAGTCCCTCAACCCTGAGGTCACACTTAATGACCTCGTCCCATGTCTTTCTCAGTCTACCCCTCATAACCCCACCCCCAATATTAACACTTCTCACCTTCCTCACCCAATTATCATCCCCCATCCTCCCCACATGTCCAAACCATCTCAATCTACCTCTCCTCATCACACCAATACACTCCGGTCCCATCCTACCTCTCAACTCTTCCATCGTAAACCCAGCCCCCCCAGACCTTGCATGCATGGATGCACTACACATCCACCTAATCATTGTCATTTCTGTACGTCTGAGCCGACGAATATCCTCCTCCTTCACTGCCCAGGTCTCACTACCATACAGCATTACACTCCTAACACATGCTGCATGCAAAGACCCCTTAGCATGTAGGAAGAGTCAATAGAAAGGCCACTTTGGTCTCATTTTGAAGAAGAAGAGTTTTGCTCTGTCATACATTGGCCAAAAAGACAATATAAACAAAATGTAATGCAAAAAAAGTGAGTAGAAGTTAGCTGACATTCTAAAGATTTACACTGTCCTTTAAAAAAAAAAAAAAAAAAAAAAAAAAAATCAAGAAGTAATATTTTTAGATTCAATATGTAGCAGAGTAAATTTCCTTTCCAATAATGCATCATTTGTTGTATTTTCTTACATAATAACGCCGCATATATACGTGAGAAAAAGGAGCATAAGTGTTTGGTGGGAGGTCAAGAGGTGTACATCCTACCTGTGAAGAACCTCACACCACACTGAGCCAAGCAAACCAAGTGAGCAAGCATGCACCAGCTGTACAAGGCTTAGCTCAGCCCACTTTTGCCCGTCATCCAACAAAAATGACAACTCCCTAATTATTTCTTTAGAGCTTACATTGGATGACAGGCAAAGTCGTCATACTGACGTTAGAGGTTGACAAACGCATGACGACCCAGGTCATCATTGGTAAGTCTAAGGGTTAAATGTGGGGTATTACTGTACACACCATTGCTCACAATACAAACAACACTGAAATACAGAGTTTTTTTTTTAAATGTGGGGCTGGGCATGATGATGGCAATTCACACTTTCGTTTGAAATATTATTATTTTTTTCTTACTACTGTGACCATATTATCAACTGCAAGCTGTTCTTGACAGTCTGAGATGTAGAAACTAAAAAGCTGTATTGAAACCATGAAGGAGTGACTGGCTTAATACAGATGATATCTAAAACCCCATTATTACCCTTGCACCATACTGTACCCCTGCCAATAATAATATTTTCACAGTAACTAATTACTTGCATGTGTATGGTTTGCTATCATTCTTTTTCTTTTTCCCTCTTTTTCTCTTCGGTTCTCTTTTCTTCTCCCTCAGTTACTCACTTCTCCCCCTCCTTTCTTCTTTTCTCTCTCCCATATTTTGTCCCCCTTTTTCCTCCAAGTTTCTTTTATTCTCCATCCCTCTAAAATGCACTGATAAATAGGTAGATATGTTAAGATTATGGCACCTGCATTTTGACAGCTGAAGGGCTTTTGGGGTATGTGCTATGCATTCCATGGAGGTGTGTGTTGACTTGTAGTGTGGAAGCTTCTGGTAGTAACAATTTTGGAGACACTGGTGAGGTTTCTGCACACCATAATGGAGCTTGCTTGTTGAATGTGCAGTAGTCCTAACAGTACAATCCTTGCTTTTAACCTGAAACCAAAAAGGGACCGTCAATCTGTAGGTAGTAATGATTTCTCTTATTTCTAAATTCACTAGCCTCATGTTCCCAAATTTGTAAAGACCCCCTACAATTCTTTTATTTCAAAATGTTATTAACCTCATATTACTTTTTCCGATTTCAGCTCAAAAGTTCTTCCGATAAAACCCATCAACTTGTTTGGAATTTTAACCACCTCAGTGCACTGCTTACTCGGTTTTAGGTCATTTGATATTATCATAGCAAGATCCTTTTCCTTGTCCATACCTGGTAAGTGGATATTGTTCATTTTGTAATTCGCATGGACACTGTTATTTCCGACATGAATAATCCCTCCAATATCCGACGTAATAGAGCCATAGGCAGGTCAGGATAGTGGTCCTGTCCGGATATTGGGCCCCAGCTTATGGACTTGTACTTATGGACCCTAACTCAGAAAAACACCTATACAACTCCCTCTGGACATGCATAGCACCTATTTAAGACCCAAATCACACCAATAGGGGGCATAAAAGACTGAAATAAATGCAAAAGAAGCATAAAATGAGGTTTTTGAGGTAGGTTCATACAATATTCAACATTCTGGGTACTTACAAGTCCCTGGCTCCTGGACTGGTAGTTATGGACCCTAATCTAGCCTAACTCAGAAAAACACCTTCCTTCTGCACATGCATAGCACCTAAGACACAGCATATTCACACCAATATGGGACATAGTGAAATGAGGTGTTTGAGGTAAGTATAGTATGGAAAATACAGTAGAGTACAGTATGAAACATTCTGCCTACTTACAGCATGTCCATGGCCATCTCGATCAATAACCGCCTCCTCTCGGACTCTGACAGTAAGAAGGATTTCCTGAAGCACTTGCAGTACACTGTTCATGAAGTCTTGCACTGAACTTTGTTATTCGCACTCAGAAATCCATTCTCTTCACAGTGCGCACTCTTGTCTAACTTATGCTCCATTGTAACTTAATAAGTGTTGCACTCTGCACTTTAACTCTTTCCACTCTTATAACCATTTTCTAGAGCAAAAACACACGTCTATTTACATTAAACTTAGTTCAAAAATTGTTTCTTTTCACTCACAACTGTAAATCCTTAACACAATGCACTGTTTTTCACTGCACAACACTGTAAATTCCCGTGTGGTCTAGTGGAGAAGTTCTTGGCGTCTATTCATTGTCAGAGTCCGAGAGTATCACTGGCAGGTGACCTAGGGGTGTGTTGCTGGGTCGTGGTGATGGCGTACCCACTGCAGATGACTCTGAAGACAGACACGAACTCACGTTGAGCGGTGACTCCACCGTAGCTGATGTGCTGGGCTGTAGCTCGGAGCATGAGGGCCTGTCTTGGGGAGGCAACGGAGCCAGGGCAGGGCACAGCGGGGGTCACAGGCCTGAAAAAACTCAATCGTTGATTGACGCAAGGAACGACGATTCTGACAACTGATGATGCGCTGCCTCAAAGCACGCACTTCCTCCACAAGTCCCAAGGGCCCCACCTCCCTGTCGCAGTCCAGGTGTTCCAGGTAGTCCAGAGCGAACTCTAGGTGTTCCCGGAGTGCGCTCAGCTTGGGAATGGCTGGAGTTGTGTCATGCTGAGAGGAGTCTGCATCATTGTCGCCGTCCTCGTTGGAATCTTCAAGCTGGGTACTGACACTGCAACTGAAGATGCGATCTCAATATCGGACAATGTCTGATACCCAGGATCGCCCTCATTGTCATCCAACCACTCGCGCACATCGTCCACGTCAACATCATCGCCATGCGTACGTAGACGTGCATAGAAGTCATCCACGTCAAAACCTAGGAAATCGTACTCCACATCCGTTCCGAGCAGCAGACGAGACCAACCATTTTCTAAGAGTCTTGACAGGGATTTTCTTCCATGCACTGGCCCAGTTGTAGATTGCAGATACGATGTTGTAGCGGTGAAGGTTTTCCAAAGTCCGCTAGCCTCACGTGTCCCGTCCCTCCCTGCGCTCGTCCTCGTCCTCGAGAACAACCATCACCTCGTCCAGGAACTTCCTTCAGTACAGCCTCTTCATTGCCACGATCACTCCTTGGTCCATTGGTTGGATGAGAGCAGTCGTATTAGGTGGCAGAAACATGCACCTAATCCCGCCATTCTCAGCCACCAACTCCTTGTCGCACGGGTGGGCAAGTGCATTGTCGAGGAGAAGGAGGGCCTTTACCTGGTCGCGTGGGATTCCCAGTGTCTCCGTCTGGTAATGTATGACCTCCTTGACGAAGTGGCGGTGGAACCAGTCTTTGAAGATCTGGGCTGTAAACCATGCCTTCAAAGAATGGTGCCAGACAACAGGAAGGACATCCATCACCCCACAAAGACACCGAGGCTGCTTTGCATGGCCAACAATAACGGGCTTAAGCCGGTGCATGCCATTAGCGGCACAACACAAAGCAGATATCCGTTGCTTGGAGAGCTCGCAGCCAGGTACACGCTTCTCCGTCTCCTCGGCTAGTGTGTTCATTGGGAAAGAGCGATAGAATAAACCAGTTTCGTCAGCGTTGTAGACTTGACCGAGAGTGAGGCCCTCCCTGTCGATCAAACCCTTCACCTTGTTCCGAAACTCGTCAACTCCATCCTCGTAAGCGTCCAAAGCTTCGCCATGAGCTTTACAGTTGGTAAGGCCATGCCGTAACTTAAATGCGGAGAGCCAACCCTCGGATGCCTTGAAGTCTAGGGCGTCGTGAAGCCTGGCGAACTTCTCAGCAGCAGCCTTCAGCTCAGTACCATGTACCATCACACCAACAGCACGTTGCTGTCGATACCAAACCAACGTGGAGCGGTCAACTTCAGCAAACTTGGGAGTAAACATCACCTTCTTATCCACGTTGCGTTTGCTTCCCGACAAGAAGTCAGCCGTCTACTGCATGAGTTTGTCTCAGGATCTCTTAATATCAAACAAAGTAGCTCGTGCCAGGTTGAACTCGCAGAGGATGTGGGAAGAAGACCACCCCACATCTACTTTCTCCAATATCTCCAGTTTCTTCTCCAGAGTCAACACCACTCTCTTCCTCTTCTCAGGTGGCGGGGCCATCATCACACACACGAAGGAGAGGCACAAGAGCAGCAGGAGTGCCTGCAGCAGGTAAGGCACCACCACAAAAGCGAGCACATGGGCAGCCATGACGACGAGCGTGCACTTGCGACGAAAGACAGGCGGAAAGTGGGGAGGATGCAGGGGTGCTCTAGCGGACGTCGGAGGAATGACGCGCCACAACAAAGCTGTCCCACGCCCCACACGCCAAGTTCAAATTACAGGCAGGATTTTTTTTTTTTTGCGGTTCGGACCATTTTGGGAATATTGGATCCCAGGACAATTATGTCCGGTTAGTGGGGATGTTCGGATATTGGGCGTTCGGATATTAGAAGGATTACTTTTTGCATTTTTTTATGTTGAATTTCATTTGCCATTTTTCTGCCAAGCTTGCCTTTCATACTCATTGACACATCAGTCGTCTTTTGGGTCTGGCTGCGAAAATACACACTGACGCCTTTGGTGTCTTTAAAGCAAAAAAAAACATTAGCCAAGAAGTAAGTTTTCGGCCGATCGGCATCATTTTTGGAGGCGTCATAGCTTGCCCGGCACTCGTCAAGAGTAACGAGTTGGGAACTGTGGGTCCCGAGACGCGCGGCAGAATGGACAAATTGATTAGTACCACACTAGCTGTAAGGAGAGAAGGTATTGTGCAGTGGTGTCCCTTTAAACCCTCCTCTGTTTACCCCCGTCCCAGGTGCACATCAAATTTCACTACACCAATAGTGCTTGTGCCTACTTTCTGGGCACTACTGTGTTTAGATTTGGTGTCTGCAATAGGAAATTAGGTTTGTGAATCGTTCCTGGCAGTTATCAGCCGCTGGCCCAATGAAGATTGTGCTACTGTTTTTTGCCATGGCCCAACAACTACACTGCCTCTACCCTACACCAAATGTGAGTAATGAACCACTGAACAACAGTGACAGTGAATCAGGTGAATATAGTGTGCAATAGCTAATGAGCAAGGAAATGGTGAAATGTGCAGCAGCTTCAGGGGGAGGCGGGAAACCGCCTTACGACACGGCGTTGTCATGAATGGAATAATTGGCAAGGTGTTGATGAAATCATTGTTTTATGCTGATATATGTTGGATAGTATTATAGTGCAATAAATAGGAGTACAGTGCAACAAGAATATGTGATAAAATATTGGCTAGGGCATGAGTCACATACGCCTTACAGCCACTGGACGCTGTTGTCATGAGGGGATAATTGAGGAGGTTTAGGGATATTTCATTTTATGATACTGATATAATTATTCCGCATGCTTCTTGTGTGAAATAAAGCATGAGTGTTATTGTGATATGTTTACTGTATGCTTGTGTGGAAGAACGTAAACACTGCACCACGTGCTCGTTAGAAAATATCGTCTGCGATACCTTAGGTATTCCAAATGTGACCTACAGAGCACATTCGTGTAATGTTGTGGAGAAATATACTGTGTTTCTCATTAGGTGATATATTCAGTTATGTGTAATGTGAAATAAAAGTGTAAACAGTGCAGCATGTTCTTGTAAGGAAAATACTGTCTGCTACACCTTGGTGCACAGGTAGGGGCCACCTACATGACCTAGGGAACACGTGCATGTACTTGTAGTGGTGAAATGTACTGTGTTTCTTATAAATTGATAGATCTGGTTATGTGCAATGTGAAAAGAAAATGAGAGAGTGAACCAAGTGCTCATAATAAGAACAGCATCTCCTACACTTAACTTAGCTAATAGGTAGCGAAACCCAACGTGACATACGGAAAACGTCCATGTACTTGTAGTGGTGAAATGTATTGTGTTTCTCATAAGGTGATATATCTGGGTATGTGTAATGTGAAAAGAAAGTGAAAGAATGAACCACATGCTTGTAAGGAAAGCATCGTCTCCTACACCTGACTTAGCGCGAAGGTAGCGAAACGCAACGTGACTTACAGAACATGTGAATGTACTTGTGGTGGTGAAATATACAGTACGCTCGCCCCAAATACGTTCTCACCGAACGCGCTCGCAATTATATGCAGTTAGTGCTGGGATACGCATAAGACAACATAAGATTGAAGAACTGCTGTATTATGAAAACTATAAATTTACACGAGAGGCCTTTGAAAGGCCAAATCCTCGCACATCAGTGCAGCACACAAGGTTTGTCTTGATCTCGTGATGTGATTCACTGTATCGCTTTTCCACAATACTGTAAGTTAAATATTTTCAGTAGGGTTCTGGTAAGTTTATGTGCAAAGTTAAAGTACTGTTAAATGACGTTCAAGCAAGAAATAAGGTCTTATAACCAGTTTACCTGATAGGCGTCGGAATATTACCTTTTTTATTTGCTTGTTAAATATTCGCTGTACTGCTTTTCCACAGTCCTGTATTTGTAAGTTAAATATTTACTATTCTGGTATGCATTTGTAAGTCAAAGCACTTAAAGAAGGTTACAGCATTAAATAAAGTTAAAGCATTAAATAAAGACTTGTAACCAGTTAACCTGATTTATATGATTACCCATGATCAGTGGGTTCCGAGACAATTCGCCATCATGTCAATCTGCCGTCAAAACATGGACAATTCCCCGTCAGGACAATTCGCACCCTGGATGATTCCCCCTCATTCTATAAATATACGTATATTAATTAATCAATACTTTTATAAATATACTTATTATTAATCAATACTTTAATAACTATATTTCAGGGCGATCCAACAGTCTATGTTCAGTAGCGTAGGCTTTGGATATTATTCATTAGTTGCACCTTTAGTCAATAATTAACTTGTTTCTTCCTCGCTGTAGTCGCCTTTTAATTATATTTTAGCATCATCCATACCTGTCTTCATTAATGATGGCAAATTGTCTTCTTATTTGACAGAGGTGAAGTCAGTGAATGTACAGTGAGGCTGGATGGTGAGGAATTGGAAAATATGAGTATGTTTAAGTACTTGGGTAGTGTGATGAGTAAGGATGGGGGTTTGGAGGGTGAAGTGCTTGGGGTACAACAAGGAAGAAAGGTTGCTGGTTCTTTGAAAGCAGTGATAAGAAACAGGGAAGTGAGCATGGAAGTGAAAAAGTTACTATATGACAGTAATGTGATACCATCTCTAACGTCTGGAAGTGAAGCTTGGACGTTGTTGGAAGGACACAAGTCAAGTGTGAGAGCAGTGCTGGTCACTCCCAGCCCTAAGCGTCACCCCCGTGCTGGCCAATTTTAATTTTTTTTTTTTTTTGGCTAAAATGATAGATTTTGATGTGAAATATATATATATATATATATATATATATATAACCATAAAAAAAACTCACCGGAGGCTTGAAGTGCGTTTTTCATAGTCTCTCAGGCCGCCCGCAGGTGTGAGCGGGTGGGGAATCCCCAGCAGCGGAGAGAAAACCCGTTTTCCATGCAAGGTAAACTCAGGTATTCTCACCAACGTGACTCAGGGAAGGTATAGGAATGGTCTTAACACTTTTCTGTCCACTTCTCACAAAAAAAAAAAAAAAAAAAAAAAAAAAAAAAAAAAAAAAAAATCTTATTTCATTAAAAAATCGTGTTTATTGGGGGAATTAATCACTTACTCATGCAACGCAATACATATCACTGTGAATGCATTGTCTTGCAGTTATGAGAAAATATGCATTATGTGACTTCACAATGTACAGCCCTTTCACTTACAGTAAATTATTTACAACATGCCTTCAGTATACACAGACATTACCAGAGTATTTTTGATCCTCTCAGTGAATATATTGTCTAACACTTACGAGAACATACGTAAAACTTTACTCCACAATGTTCAGTCCTTACACTTACGAGAAAGTATTTACATGTCATCACTGTATACAGTACTTATAACAACACTTCCTCAGCGTCTTTTTTCGTATTTACAACACTTTTTGAGCGTATTTTTTTCGCTCGTCATAACCACATTATTGTTTCTCAATAGTCAGCGAGAGTGTGGTACTCCTCGAAGCATGGGTATACGTACAGTCCTACATCACACTCTGCACACATATACCTTGAGTCCTTCCTCTGAGTACGTGGCCTTACAGTGTTGTTTGCACACACGTGACACCTCCGCTGGGGATTCTGACGTGTTGCACTTGGAGGGACGATTTTGGGGAAGTGTCTAGAGGTGAGGCGGAGAGGTGTGGCGGTGGCGAGCAGCACTTCTATCTTCACCATATTCACCCACTATCTCCCGCACCAGCTCTCGAATATAGCCCTCGAAAGTTTCTTGGATGCCAGTGGTCTGTGCGTGGAGATAGTGAGCGTTGAGGACGGTGATGTCGAGGAGATAGAAGAATAATTTTTTATACCACTTCATTGTGGGCCTGACACAGTCAACGCTAGAAATCACGGCATCTGATTGATCCACCTGTCGCATATTCTCATTGTACGCCAAAACAGGTTCTGGTTTCCAGACGTGGCGCCGCCCTTCTGCCCTATAATCTATACTGTCTGTGAGGTGTACAAGGGGCTGATGAACAGACGAGAGGAGGTATGCTTTGTGGTTGTGGTGCCATGCTGCTGTGAGGATATTATGTGCTTTGTAAAAAACCACCTCATTTTTCTGAAGCTTCCTCCCCACCTTCACCCATGTGCCAACGGTTCTTCTTTACAGTGCTGCAGAGACCAGTTTCGTGCAGGTAAAGGTACCTGGCGAGAAGGGGGCTTGTGTACCAATTATCGAGGTATAAGACGTGCCCACGATGAAGGTATTCCTCGATCATCATTTTTACCACAGCCCCAGAGAGTCCCAAACTTCTATCTTCTGTGATGTCTGTCTGAACACCTGTGTACAGGACTATGTCCTGCACATACCCAGTCTTACAGTCGCACATCACGAAGATTTTGAAGCCAAACCTGTGTCTTGCTGGGGATATACTGACGAAAACCAATATTACCCCTCCATAGAACTAGACTCTCGTCTATGACAAGGTCTCGGTGTGGAGAGAAGGAGGTACGGAATTTCTCTCGAAGGTGATCAAAAACCAGACGTATCCTCCTCATCCTGTCCGTGTTGATTGCGTCAGCAGGGTCAAGGGTGTCAAAAAAATGAAGACGGCACAGGATGTACTGAAAGCAATTCCTTCCCATCACCTTACCAAAAAATGGTGTCACCGTTAATGGATCGACAGTCCAATATGAGGGAAGCTGATTTTTTTTCAATATCCCCATCAAAAGCACAAGTGCTAGGAACACATACATTTCACCCAGGGTCATGTCAGATTCAAACAATCGGCTGTGTCGTGTCTGTGTGTTCCCCCACGTTCAAATGCAGCAAAGGCGTTGGTCAGGGCCACAATCTTCAAAACAAACTCCACAGGAAAGTAGTTCCTGAAGAAGTCAAGCCTACTGGACGTATGGTGAAGCTCAGGGGCACTACACCCGGCCTCATTTTCATGGGTGAACGAGGGAATGTGGGGGACAAAGTCACGACCGTCCTTCCACTCCCACGTCGTTTCCTCCTCATCATCATCATCATCATCGCCACCGTGTTCCTCGGGCTGTGAGGAAGCATGGGGAAGTGTGGGGAATGGGGGAAGAGTTTCACATGAGGTGCTGGGTGTGGGGAAGGCGGGAAGGCTTTGTCCTGAGGTGCTGGGCTGAGCTGGGTCACGGGAAGGCAAGGGAGAGCGCGGGCGAGATGAGTCGCTCTCCCCCAACAATGGAACTTTCGCAAATCTTCCATGCTTCCTCCTCACACTTTCCTCCCCACGTGGCGAAATTCTTTGCCTCCCCAACCACCCCTCAACTGCAGGACTACCTTCCTCTTCCCTATCCTCCTCATCGTCGTGATGTGAAAGACGACGACGTGCAGGTGGCCTCCTACCACGTGTTGCCCTAGTGTAGCCCACATACCTGGATTTCCTAGGTGAGGGAATTTCATCATCGCTACTACTTTCCTCCTCAGGCTGGATGTAGTCCTTATCCTGTATGTCGTCATCATCCAGATCACTTTCCCCAGTGTAGGGAACCCTTAGGAGAACCTGATTCTCCTCGTCAGAGAGACCGCGGCGAGACATCACTGCACTGCATGACTGACACAAGCAGAGTGAGGCAGAGCGAGCGTGAGGCGGAAGCGTGTGGGTGTATGGGTCAGGCCACCTGAGGGCAGATAGAGAAAGGGTTGCCCTACAAGCACACCAATTTTTGCGCACCAAGCTTGAAAATTGCGGTCACAATGATTTTTTGAAATCGAGACCGTTTTAAAACGGCACTGGCACTGAGCACGCAATTATGTAAGACCGTTTTAAAACGGCACTGGCACGGGGCAGGTTAAGAGGAGCCTGTGGAGTCACATGGAGAGACAGGCTGACAAATGAGGATATAAAGGAGCATTGTGGTGTGGATGTGGATGTGATAGGATGCGTTAGGAGGAATACACTGAGGTGGTTTGGCCATGTGGAGAGGATGGAGGGTGAAAAACTGACGAGGAGAGTGTATGTAAGTGAGGTGGAGGGGGGGAGGGGGAGGGGGAGGCCAAGGATGAGATGGAGGGATGGGGTGGAGAGGTATATGAGAGAGGGGGGTGTGAGTTGGGAGCAGGGCAGTGAAACGGCGGGGGACAGGGTGACGTGGAGGCGATTTGTTTGTGGCCATCCCAAACGGGATTGAGGCATCTGGCAGTAGATAGACAGATAGATGATATAAAGTTTTTAGTTTTCACCTAACATCAACTTGTCATTTTTACTTTTATTTTCTTTGTTCTATTTTTTTTAACATACTATGATAAAGTACAACTATTCAGCTTGAAAATTACAACAAAACCAACATTCTACCATGAAAAATTTAAGTATACAGAGCAATCAAAGAAAAATATCACGGTGCGAAGACGTGAATCAGTGTGAGAGTGGCTAACTCTAGCACGGACATAATCTGCCTGGCCCAGAAACTTCATAGGATTAAAATGCTCTAACATGAAGAATAAATCAATTTCTATTCCAATCGGGCCACTGGTTCCCAAGTTTTCATTTCTGGCCTTCTGACACTGAGCGGAGGCCGACAAAGGTGACCTTTAATAATACCCTCAACTCAAGAAGCGAAACACCAGAACAGCAACGAACAGCATCTTTATTTGTAGTACAAAAGTTTCGGCACAGAGACTATGCCATTTTCAAGGTTTACTGAAAGTTAAGAAAAGTGTTAAAAAAATAAAAAACATATTATAAAAAATTATTAAAACACTGAAAATTTATCCTATGTACAATCGGCAGGCTGATGTATTATTATTTAATTTGGGGGCATATTTCTTGATGTAAAGTGACTCTAAAATCCTAATGTCGGCACTGCAACAAGAATCTAAGATAGTAAAATAATCTTTTTTCGGAGGCACATCACACTCTAACAAGTGTTCCCTTACTGCAGAGCAAGGAGGGACTAGCAGAGGGCGACCGGTCCTGCTCGACTGGCCCAAGTGTTCATCTGTCCTGATTTTATAGGCTCACGTATGGTATAAGGAATGAGGAAGGGGAAAGGATACTCAAGTTTGAGGAGGCAACAGACATGATTCTGTGCAACACATATTTTAGGAAACGAGAGAGTAGGTTAAATACATATGAGTCTGGGGGAAATAGCAGTCAGACAGATTATTTTCTGGTTAGGAGGGCTGATAGGAGGTTAGTGAGGGATGTTACAGTTATAGGAAGTGAGGAGTGTGTGCAGCAGCACAAACTATTGATTTGTGATATGGTGTTTAAAGAACACGTGATGACAAAGAGGACTTATGTACAGTACCTAGGAGGAAAGTATGGAAGCTGAAAAACCAAGCAGTAAGGGATGCCTTCTATTGCGAGATGAGGAGAGTGGTGGCTGAACAGGGAGCCATAGACAGAGGCATTAATGAACAGTACAGAGCCCTCAAGAACAATCTCTTGAGAATTACTGATGTAACATGCAGCTGGACAAGAGGACCACCAAGACATAAAGTAACTTGGTGGTGGGATGAGGTGTAGAAGCTGCAGTTAGGGAGAAAAGAAGGCTTTTCCGGGAATGGAAGAAGGGTGGTAGCAAGGAGGAATACTTGGCTGCCAAGCGTAGGGCTAAAAGAGAGGTATACAGGGCAAAGTCTGAGTCACACAGACTTTTACTTGATAACCTGAATCATGGGAAAAGGAAAAATATGATATTTAAGGTGGCAAATCAGATGAAGAGGGATAATCAGGATATTATAGGTGAGCACTGTGTGAAGAATGATGAAGGAAGGATAGTGGTGAACAGCAGGGATATTAAAGATGCGTGGAGAGACTATTATACCCGGTTGTTGAATGAGGAGTTTGACTGGGACAGGGAAGGTTTGGAGCCAGCAGATCCAGTGTTTGGTCCTTGGCCTTTGATTGATGCTGCTACTGTGAGTGAGGCAATAGGCAGGATGAAGGTGGGGAAGGCAGCAGGTGTGTCTGGGTTGACTGCCGAAATGCTGAAGGCCCCAGGAAATATAGGGGTGAGGTTAGTCACTGACCTGATAAATATGATTATTTATGAATGTGTTGTCCCAGATGATTGGCTGAAGAGTGTAACTGTAAATGTGCATAAAGGGAAGAGTGATGCCCTGGAAAGAGGAAATTATAGAGGTATAAAGCTTTTAGATCAGATAATGAAGTTAATGGAGAGAGTTTTAGAAGGTATGATTAGAGAAAGAGTGAATATTGATGAGATGCAGTTTGGGTTTATGCCAGGTGGGGGGACCACTGATGCTATATTCATTGTTCGACAGCTTCAGGAAAAATATATTGGTAGGAGAAGGGATCTGTATTTTGTTTTTGTTGATTTGGAAAAGGCCTTTGACAGAGTCCCAAGAGAGGTGGTGAAGTGGACAATGAGAAAGCTTGGCTTGGAGGAGTGGCTGGTTAGGGTGGTTATGGCTATGTATGTGGGTGCTCGCACCCAGGTAAGAGTGAATGGAGATTTGAGTGATGAGTTTTCCATGAACGTTGGTGTGCATCAGGGGTCAGTTCTGAGTCACATGTTTATCATGGTACTTGAAGCCCTCTCACATGACTTTAGAAGCGGACTCCCATGGGAGATGTTGTATGCTGATGATTTGGTGTTGATTACAGAGAACAAAAGGGTGGTGGAGGAAAGGTTTAGGAAGTGGAGTGATGGTATGGGGCACAAGGGCTTAAGGGTAAATGCAGATAAAACAAAAGTGATAATATCTTGGGTTGGTGGCGGTACTGTCAAAGACGAGGGAGAGTGGCCAAGTGCAGTTTGCCACAAGGGCGTGGGAAGTAATTCTATCTTATGTGGTGTTTGTGGTAAATGGGTGCACTAGAGATGTAGTGGTATCAGAGGTAGACTGCGAGATAATGCTGATTTTATGTGTACGGTGTGTCGGGGAGAGCAGGTGGAGATTGTCAGGCATGAAAGGATTGAACTTGCTGGTGAATCTCTTGAGTGTGTGGAAGAGTTTTGTTATTTGGGAAACATGTGTGCTGGAGGTGGGGCTGGAGCTAGCTCTGTGGCTAGGGTGAGAAGTGGTTGGAAGAAGTTCAGGGAGCTCTTGCCTCTTCTGACATTGAGAGGGCTCTCCCTACGTGCTAAGGGGTCTTTGTAGTAGTAGTTGTTCCCTAGGCAGTCTGGCCGAACAGCCCCGAGTCCCTTTGGAAGGCCATGGCCGAGACCGGGCTTTCCCACAGAGCTCTCAAAGAGTGTATGTTGTGTTGTTGGCGTAGGTGATTGTGTGCAATGCAGTCTTCCATAATGTGCTGAATAGTATGGGGTGCAGTGTTGCATCCTGGACAGGCATCAGCGACAGAATCATCCAGCCTCTTCTGGTAGCTTAAGAGGGCTGGATGGTGCCCACATCTCAGCCTGGCCAGGTGTACCCTGTCCTCACGAGGAAGATAGGATTCAGAAGGGTGGATGTCAGGAGGCCATGCATGCAGCTGTGTGTTGTCTTTAAGTGACTGAATGGAGTAGCGAGTGATCTGAGTGTGGATATACTTCTGGAAGCTTGTCTGAGGTGGGCGAGGGGGGAGAGATGACAGTATTTGTAATTCACCGGGTCGGTCAAGATCACTTGATGGTCGTAATCGTCAGCATTTTACCCTCCCGGAAGGGAGTTGAGAGCTCATATAGTCCGATCTAAGGGCAAGGCTGTGACCTTCACACACCCACACACCTGTCCCCTTGCTCCAGGGGGACAGTAACCACCCACTTCGTCAGTGAAACTTTTCGCAACCTGAGCGAGGCGCGAACTCCCGTCTATCAGATGGCAAGCGAGAATATTACCACTGGTATCGTGTGCTGGGTGTTGTTTTGATGTTCCTTGGTGTGGGTGGATGTGCTGCCATGTACTGAAGTGGATGTTGTGGGTTTGTGGAGGCTGCAGCAAGAAACTGGGTGCCTCTCATGTCTAGGTGATCCTTGACTTTGAGGACTTTGGTTTTTTGATGTAGGTGGTCTGTGAGTGCAGTAGCTGTTCAGCCTGTGATTATTTTTAGGGCCTTGTTCTGTATGGTCTGTAGAGTGTTGCAGTGTGTTTTTGTGAGGTTAGAAGCCCAGGCAGGGCTTGCATAATTCATCACTGAACGTATGTATTGTTTGTATACTGTGGCGGTGGTTTCTTTGTTGTGTCCGAATGCTGTATGGGCAAGTGACCTCAAGGCACTGAGTCTTGGTGTTATTTTATTTTTAATGTTTGTGATGTGTTGTTTAAATGAATTTGATGTATTGTATGTTACACCAAGGATTTTGGGTGTGTGTGTGTGTGTGGTAGGGGAGTGTTGTTTATGGTGAGGTGTGGGATGTGACTGTGTTCTGCTGTCCAGTTTGTGAGAAGAGTCACTGTAGATTTGGCTGGGACTATTTTGAACCTGTTTGTGATGAACCATTCATGTAGTGTGTTGAAGTAAGGTTGAATGATGTGTGCAGCTGTGTTTGCGTTTTGGTGCTTACATGTAAGTGTTATATCATCTGCATAGGAAGCTAGTGTATCTGTGGTGTGTGGGGTGTGGGTACGTCGTGCATATATAGGTTAAAGAGTGTAGGGGACAAAACAGATCCTTGGGGGACGCCGTTTGTGAAGTTTCTGATGTTAGAAGACTGACCGGCAAATGTTACGTGTGCACATCTGCCTGCTAAGTAGTTTGCCAGCCATCTTTTTGTGTTATTGTGCATGTTTGTGTTGAGTATTCTGTTTATGAGGTTGTGGCACGGGATGGCATCAAAAGCTTTGCTAATGTCTAGTGTGATTAGCAGTGTTCTGTGTGGTGGCCTAGCTGAATTCATGCCATCGAAAACTCTCTGTGTAAGGTCTGTAAAGAAGGGTGTTTGTGGAGTGTAGTGGCCTACAGCCATGTTGTGACTGGGCTAGGGGAATGTGAGGTGTGACTAGTTGTAGCACCAGTCGTTCAGTGACTTTAGAGGGTGTGCAGAGGAGTGTGATGGGGCGATGTGAGGAAGGTAACGTGGGGTCTTTGTTGGGTTAAGGGATAGTGATGATATTGCCATGCTTCCAGATGTTGGGTATTATGTTGTGTGAGTAGCTGTAGTCTGATATGATGGTGAGTGCTTGTATGCCTTGTGGTCCTATGCAGGATGTGTTAAGAGTGTAATGTTGTATGGTAGTGAGACCAGGGCAGTAAAGGAGGAGGATATTCGCCGGCTCAGATGTACAGAAATGACAATGATTAGGTGGATGTGTAGTGCGTCCCTGCGTGCAAGGTCTGGGGGGGCTGGGTTTACGATGGAAGAGTTGAGAGGTTGGATGGGACTGGAGTGTATTGGTGTTGTGATGAGGAGAGGTAGATTGAGATGGTTTGGACATGTGGAGAGGATGGGGGATGATAATTGGGTGAGGAAGATGAGAAGTGTTAATATTGGGGGTGAGGTTATGAGGGGTAGACCGAGAAAACACAGGACGAGGTCATTAAGTGTGACCTCAGGGTTGAGGGGCTGAACAGGGTGGCTGCAAAGGATCGTGCAGCGTGGAAAGCCGCCATTAGGTGACCAAGGCCGACACATGCAAGCATGTTGGAGCCTTTAAAAATGAAATGAATGAAACGCACTGTGCTGCCTATGTACCCCGTGAACTTATAAATGACAGATGACCTTAGGTCTGTCGGCAGGCGGTCCTTGAATTTAAAAAATGAACCTATTCTAAAATCACTGACAAATAAAAATCTAAAGTTGATCTGAGGGTAGAAAGAACTTAATTTATTAATTTTCAGTGTTTTAATAATTTTTTTATAATGTTTTTTATTTTTTGTAACACTTCTTAACTTTCAGCAAATCTTGAAAATGGCATAGTCTCTGTGCCGAAACACTGGTACTACAAATAAAGATGCTGTTCGTTGCTGCTCTGGTGTTTCTCTTCTTGTGCAAGCTCCAGTTTCCCACCGACCAGCCTGTCTCAGATACCCTCAACTCATTTAACTTTAAAACTGCCTATCGGATATTCTGTCCCAGCCATCTCACTGAAGGATTCCCTGGAGGGGGCCCAATGATGACTGATACAAACAAATTCCTTGCTACTGCAAGATAACAGAACAGACTCATTGCATCCAGCCAATAGAAAGCACTCCAATATCGGGTTTCTACACCCCAAACAGGATATTATGGGACTGGATTTTTTTTTAAATTATTATTTTTCTCTCTGGTTCCTTCCTAAATGCAGTTTAAATTATGGGAATTTTGAATTCATCATTGAGAGGTTTATTATATATTCTTTTCTATATATTATTATATTCTTGTTTCCATACTCAAACCAAAAGATTATAGGAAAACAGTGTGATAAGGTGTTTCTCTATGTGCAAAAACCCAACGAAGTAACATTATGAATACTGGTAAAAGGCAGAGGAATTTGTGGCATTAAATTGGGAGAAAAGTGACTAGGAAAGACTGTGGAAAGCATACACATCAAGTCTTCAAGAGAGGTGATCAGCATTCTGTTGAAAATTAGTGATGCAATCTTCAAAAGAGGTAATCAGCACTGTGTATTTCAAAACTCAATCCCACATTAACCCCTCTGAGGTGAAAGAGCAAGGGGCCACCATCCAGAACATCATATAAGGGCAAATGAACCTGAGCCTGCACTCAATACATGCAGTGTAATACAGTAATCCTTCAATTACCCGACAGCAGAGCCAAAGGCATGTATCGACAGTGGATCCATCTGGATAATGGACCTCTCCCCTGGCCTCCCTTCTTACATACCCTTCCTTTGAAAGCCACTGTAAAAGGCCACTACAGTACAGTACATCGTACAACATTTATCCCTGGTGTTTTACACTACTCCATTTGATAAAGCAGACCTATAAATCACAGCCAAGCAATTACAGTACCATGTTCAAACAGGCCAATCAACCACAGACATGCAGTCACCAATGCATGGCCATACCTCAAAAAAAAAAAAAAAAAAAAAAAAAAAAAAAAAAGGACTGGCTAGCAAAAATGTTCACTCGCCCATAAATTCCACCTGTCTGGATAAAATGGATAAGTGTATGGATAATGGTTTCGAACACCCGGACCACTGCATCTGTATTGTTTGGATTACAGACGTCTGGATAGTAGAGATTACTGTAATAATAACTAATAATAATAATGAGAAATCAAAATACTGTAGTGGAATGGAGAAGGTGAGACAGGCTGTGGCACAAAAGAAGAAAGCATACAATGAATGGATGAGAAGTAGAGGCGTGGAAGAAGTTGGGAGGCGGAAGAGAGAGTTATATGTAGAAAGAAAGAGAGAGGTGAAAAGATTAGTAAGAGAGAGTAGGAAGAGAGTGGATGAGGAATTTGGGTGTAAAATGGAGGGACTGTACGAAGATGTTCTGGAAAGAGGTGAAGAGAGTAAGACAGGGTGGAAGTGAGGTTAGCAGGGGAGTGAAAGATAAAAATGGTAGATTACTAGTGAAGAAGGGAGAAAAAGTGAGCAGATGAGAGAACACTTTAAGGAATTGTTGAACATACAGGATGGAATTAGTGTGAGTATAAGTGGCTGGGGAATGGCTGGGAGAAGGAGGGAGGTGAGAAGACAGGAAGAACTCAGTAGGAGAGAAGTTGTGGAAGCAATGAAGAAAGTCAAAATGGGGAAAGCCCAAGGAATTGATGGAGTGTGTGGTGAAATGCTGAAGCATGGGGGAGAAATAGTAGTAGAATGGATGTGGAAGATGTGCAGATTGGCCTGGGAGGAAGGTAGAGTCCTGGAGAATTGGAAGTCAGGTATAATTATTCCCTTGTACAAAGGAAAAGGGGAAAAAGAAGTGTGTGGTAATCATACGGGCATTTGTCTTCTTAGTATAATAGGAAAAGTGTAGGGTAGGATACTTATTGACAGCGTCAGAGAAAGAACAGAGGAATTAGTTGGAGAAGAACAGGGAGGCTTAGGAAGGGAAGAGGTTGTGTAGATCAGATATTCATTCCTAGATCTTTAGTGGAAAAGTTTCTAGAGCAGGGAAAGAAGTTGTATGCGGCTTTCATGGATTTGGAGAAAGCATATGACAGGGTGGATAGACAAGGATTGTGGAAAGTATTAAGAATAAATGGAGTAGATGGAAAGTTGTTGAATGCTGTGAAGTGTATGATGGTGCGAAGGCTGCAGTGCGTGTGGATGGTGAACTAAGTGAATTTTTCTCTTTGGAGGTTGGGTTGAAACAGGGATGTGTCATGTCTCCATGGATGTTCAATCTGTTCATGGATGGGGTAATAAAAGAGGTATAAGGTAGGGTAGTGGATGTTGGAGTGGCCCTGGTGAGAGAGGACAGTGTTTGGAAACTCCCTGTACTGTTGTTTGCAGATGATACTGTGTTGTTGAGTGAAGACGAAAGGGAGATGCAAGGCTTGGTGGATGAGTTTGGGAGAGTGTGCAAGAAGCGGAATCTAAAGGTGAATGTAGGGAAGAGTAAAGTGATGGTCTTTGAGAGAGGTGAAGTCAGTGAATGTACAGCGAGGATGGATGGTGAGGAATTGGAAAATGTGAGTACGTTTAAGTACTTGGGTAGTGTGATGAGTAAGGATGGAGGTTTGGAGGGTGAAGTGCTTGAAAGGGTACAGCAGGGAAGAAAGGTCGCTGGTTCTTTGAAAGCAGTGATAAGAAACAGGGAAGTGAGCATGGAAGTGAAAAATTTACTACATGACAGTATTGTGATACCAACTCTAACGTATGGACGTGAAGCTTGGACATTGTTGGAAGGACACAAGTCAAGAGTGAGAGCAGTGGAAATGAGTTATTTAAGAGGAGCCTGTGGAGTCACATGGAGAGACAGGCTGATGAATGAGGATATAAATGAGCGTTGTGGTGTGGATGTGGATGTGATAGGAAGTGTTATGAGGAACACACTGAGGTGGTTTGGCCATGTGGAGAGGATGGAGGGTGAAAGACTGACGAAGAGAGTGTATGTGGGTGAGGTGGAGGGGGGAAGAGGGAGGGGGAGGCCGAGGATGAGATGGAGGGATGGGGGTGGAAAGGTATATGAGAGAGGGGGGTGTGAGTTGGGAGGAGGGCAGTGAAATGGCAGGGGACAGGACGACATAGAGGCGATTTGTTTGTGGCCACCCCAAACGGGATTGGGGCGTCTGGCAATAGATAGATAGATAGAATGGAGAAATAGAGAAATACAGTATGACCTCACTACAACAGACTTCACTAGACTGGAATTCGCTTTTTTTGGAGTCAAGGAGCTGACTAGAATTATTTCTTATGTTTCGGGAAAACTCCGAAAAAGCCCGAAGCAGTCTGGACTGCCTAACCTCAGGCCAGGGCAGCCATATTGTCCACACGGTTTGTGTGTTCGTGCATCAGTTGGTGGTGGGCTGGCAGCGTCACTATGGTTCCCCCATGCTCTGGCCTCAGTCTGACCTATATCATTTCCCCCCACATCATTTTCCTGGAAGTCCCTGATATATTGCTCGAGGGTGATGAGTGATAAGTAAAAGATGGAAGAAGAACATAAGAGAGTATGCATCAGTTGGCTCAAGGATTGTGTGGGTAAGAGTGAAAGCTGCAATACAAATGTGGGCGACTGTGTGCGTGTATGCGCCAACGCAAGATCGTGCAAGCAGAGCGAGAGAAGAGTTCTGGACAAGCGTGATAGTGTGCATGGAAAAGTTTGGAAGGAATGAGAGAGTGTTTTTGATTGGTGGTATAAATGGTAAAGTAGGGGATGTGAATGTGGATGGAATAGTTGGTGAGTGGGGTGTGCCTGATGAGAATGGCAGTGCGTTAGTGGACATTTGTGCCAGGAGGGGGTTAGTGATAGCCAATACCCTCTTCCAGCACAAAACGATCCACAGGTATGCATGGCAAGTGATGAGAAGGGTGGGTGGTGAACTGAATGAAAGGAAGGCAATGATTGATTATGTGTGTCTGGATGAAAGGATGCAAAGATGTGTAATGGATGCAAGAGCTTATAGAGGTTGGGGGGAGTGGACTTTCTGACACTACTTGGTGGTGGCCAGAATTAGAAATCAAGTAAGATGGAGGAATAGAAGAAGGGAAAGACGAGAGGAAGTAGTTGCAAGGAGAGTGGAAAGGTTACAAGAGGATGAGAAAAAGGCAGAGTATAAGAGAGAAGTGGAGGAAAGATTGGGCAAATATGAATTGGAGCAGATGGGAGACATGGAAGGTGTGTGTAGGATATTTACAGAAGAAATATGTGCAGCATGTGATGTGGTGTGTGGAAAGAAGAGAAGACGGAGGGGGGTGCAAGGAACAGAGTGGTGGACTGAAGAGGTGAGACAGGCTGTGGCACAAAAGAAGAAAGCATACAATGAATGGATGAGAAATAGGGGTGTGGAAAAAGTTGAGAGGCGGAGGAGAGAGTTATATGTAGAAAGAAAGAGAGAGGTGAAAAGATTAGTAAGAGAGAGTAAGAAGAGAGTGGATGAGGAATTTGGAAGGAATTTGAGTGTAAAGTGGAGGGACTGTAAGAAAATGTTCTGGAAAGAGGTGAAAAGAGTAAGGCAGGGTGGAAGTGAGGTTAGCAGGGGAGTGAAAGATAAAAATGGTAGATTACTAGTGGAGAAGGGAGAAAAAGTGAGCAGATGGAGAGAACACTTTAAGGAATTGTTGAACATAGAGGATGAAAGTAATGTGAGTATAAGTGGCTGGGGAATGGCTGGGAGAAGGAGGGAGGTGAGAAGACAGGAAGAAATAAGTAGGATAGAAGTTGTGGAAGCAATGAAGAAAAGTTAAATCGGGGGAAAAGCCCCCAAGAATTGATGGAGTGTGTGGTGAAATGCTGAAGCATAAGGGAGAGATAGTAGTAGAATGGATGTGGAAGATGTGCAGATTGGCCTGGGAGAAAGGTAGAGAGTCCCGGAGGATTGGAAGTCAGGTGTAATTATTCCCTTGTACAAAAGGAAAAGGGGAAAAAAGAAGTGTGTGGTAATCATAGGGGCATTTCTCTTCTTAGTATAATGGGAAAAGTATATGGTAGGATACTTATTGGACAGAGTTAGAGAAAGAACAGAGAAATTAGTTGGAGAAGAACAGGGAGGCTTTAGGAAGGGAAGAGGTTGTGTGTAGATCAGATATTCATTCTTAGATCTTTTAGTGGAAAAGTTTATAGAGAAGGGAAAGAAAGTTGTATGCAGCTTTCATGGATTTAGAGAAAGTATATGACAGGGTGGATAGACAAGGATTGTGGAAAAGTGTTAAGAATATATGGGAGTAGATGGGAAGTTGTTGAATGCTGTGAAGTGGTATGTCACGATGATGCGAAGGCTGTGCAGTACGTGTGGATGGTGAACTAAAGTGTGAATTTTTCTCTTTTGAAAGTTGGGTTGAAACAGGGATGTGTCATGTCTTTCCATGGTTGTTCCAATCTAGTACATGGATGGGGTAATAAAAGAGGTACAAGGTAGGGTAGTGGAATGATGGAGTGGCCCTTGTGAGAGAGGATAGTGTTTGGAAACTCCCTGTACTGTTGTTTGCAGATGATACTTCAGTGTTGTTGAGTGAAGACGAAGGGGAGCTGCAAGGCTTGGTGGATGAGTTTGGGAGAGTGTGTAAGAAACTGGAATCTAAAGGTGAATGTAGGGAAGAGTAAAGTGATGGTCTTTGAGAGAAGGTGAAGTCAGTGAATGTACAGTGAGGTTGGATGGTGGTGAGGAATTGGAAAATGTGAGTACGTTTAAGTACAGTACTTGGGTAGTGTGATGAGTAAGGATGGAGGTTTGGAGGGTGAAGTGCTTGAAAGGGTGCAGCAGGGAAGAAAGGTTGCTGGTTCTTTTGAAAGCAGTGATAAGAAACAGAGAAGTGAGCAAAAAGTGAAAAAGTTACTACATGACAGTATTGTGATACCAACTCTAACGTATGGAAGTTAAACTTGGATGTTGATGGAAGGACACAAGTCAAGAGTGAGAGCAGTGGAAATGAGTTATTTAACACTTTAAACGCAGATCGTCGCGTTTGCGGCAGCTTCCGGCTAAAAAGGACATATGAGCGGAGCGTCGCGTTTGCGATTCTAGTAAATTTTGAATAGCCGCGGGCAGGTAGGCTCCAGCTGTTGTTGTCTATCAGTACCACCACCCTTGTAGCTACTTTTAGCACACTTGACCTTTGTACCACTGACCTCCGTTGTTGCCAAGTATCACGTTTTCCCCCAGTACCCCCCACCACGGCCCCTGTCAGCCTGGCTGTGATACATGGCAGCGCTCTGAGTGCTCAGAACTGTAAATCACCACTCTCCTCTCACAAACAGTCTATGCTAATAAGAAACACTTGTTTGGTTGTAACACTAGCTTTTTTCCTCACAGTTTGCCCCTGTTTAGGCGATCAGTTTACCGCAGGCTTTCAAAGTGACATTATGGCAAGTTCTAGCTCTTCCCAGTCAGATGCAAGTGGCCAGGCAGAGCAGGAGAATAAAGTGACGGACGTAAGGCAGAATAAAAAGCGCGCCGTGGTGATCTCTTTGGGAAGTAATATGATTGAAAATAATGTAGTATACATGTTTTTAGCTTTTGTGAAAATGGAAATGTTTGTTGAGTGATGACCAGGAGGACCTTAGCCAGCACTGCATGTCGGCCGTACGCTCCACTTGATTTTAGCCTTATTTTCAGTGCTTATTGTAGAAAGCTGGATTCCTAATATACCTTTGCATTGTAGTACTTAAGTTTACTGTGACAGAATGAGGCTGTGGTAGAGGGGAAACCGGGTTGCTGGAGGTGTGAAAGTGAAGATTTGGTTACCCAACTTTGCAAGTCTCCACATGTCCTTGGGTAGTCCACGAAGGCTCAACACCTGTCTCTGGAGAAAGCTGAATGTAAGTACTATCTGCCATACCAAGTATAATGTTCTAGGGTTAATCTCTGATTTTTGGCGAATATTTTCCTACAGGTACTCAGACCGCGATACAACCCCGCCACTCGGGGGGGCGCGACTGTTCACGGCCGCGTTTAAGGGGTTAAGAGGAGCCTGTGGAGTCACAAGGAGAGACAGGCTGACAAATGAGGATATAAAGGAGCGTTGTGGTGTGGATGTGGATGTGATAGGAAGCGTTATGAGGAACACACTGAGGTGGTTTGGCCATGTGGAGAGGATGGAGGGTGAAAGACTGATGAAGAGAGTGTATCTGAGTGAGGTGGAGGAGGGAAGAGGGAGGGGGAGGCCGAGGATGAGATGGAGGGATGGGGTGGAGAGGAGTATACGAGACAGAGGGTGTGAGTTGGGAGCAGGGCAGTGAAATGGCGGGGGACAGGGCGACTTGGAGGCGATTTGTTTGTGGCCACCCCAAACGGGATTGAAGCGTCTGGCAATAGATAGATTGAGTGTAAAGTGGAGGGACTGTAAGAAAATGTTCTGGAAAGAGGTGAAAAGAGTAAGGCAGGGTGGAAGTGAGGTTAGCAGGGGAGTGAAAGATAAAAATGGTAGATTACTAGTGGAGAAGGGAGAAAAAGTGAGCAGATGGAGAGAACACTTTAAGGAATTGTTGAACATAGAGGATGAAAGTAATGCGAGTATAAGTGGCTGGGGAATGGCTGGGAGAAGGAGGGAGGTGAGAAGACAGGAAGAAATAAGTAGGATAGAAGTTGTGGAAGCAATGAAGAAAGTTAAATCGGGGAAAGCCCCAAGAATTGATGGAGTGTGTGGTGAAATGCTGAAGCATAAGGGAGAGATAGTAGTAGAATGGATGTGGAAGATGTGCAGATTGGCCTGGGAGAAAGGTAGAGTCCCGGAGGATTGGAAGTCAGGTGTAATTATTCTCTTGTACAAAGGAAAAGGGGAAAAAGAAGTGTGTGGTAATCATAGGGGCATTTCTCTTCTTAGTATAATGGGAAAAGTATATGGTAGGATACTTATTGACAAGAGTTAGAGAAAGAACAGAGAAATTAGTTGGAGAAGAACAGGGAGGCTTTAGGAAGGGAAGAGGTTGTGTAGATCAGATATTCATTCTTAGATCTTTAGTGGAAAAGTTTATAGAGATGGGAAAGAAGTTGTATGCAGCTTTCATGGATTTAGAGAAAGTATATGACAGGGTGGATAGACAAGGATTGTGGAAAGTGTTAAGAATATATGGAGTAGATGGGAAGTTGTTGAATGCTGTGAAGAGTAT
>NC_136966.1:7161863-7216047 GCF_032717465.1 Coenobita brevimanus
CTGCATCGTAATAAACAAATGTTTTGGTCTTCAAATGTTATTACCTTTTTTTTTTTTTTTTAAGTGCGGATTACAAATAAATTGATTGAAATGTGCCTTAGCCAGTTTCATTAAAAAATTAAAAAAGCAATATGTAAAGGTGAGACAATGGTCCGGTAAATAACTGTTGTTGTTGTTGTTGTGTCCCCAGGCACATCTGAATGTGTACCCAGTGGGTTGCAGACTGACCTTATCTCATCTTACAGTTCACCATCTTCCTACTAAGGGACAGAGAGTGAGTTGAGGGACATTTATATAATCCCGGCTGGGGCAGTGGAAACAGTTTCAGGATTTGAATTTCTGAAAAAGCAGACTTTTTCTTGATCTACCAGATGACCCGCCGACATGTCATAAAAGTACCCCCGCTAATACCAATACACCAGTCCCTGTGTGTTAAGGAGAGCAGTCCTAGCATGTATTCAATGTGGATGGTGGGAAAGAAGTTAGCGCCGAAATGGTGACATGTGGAGGTGTAGGGACTACTGGGCCTCAAGGAGGACTACTGGGACTTGGGAATAGGCCTCCTGAAACCTTTGCCCAGAGTCGGACAACGTAAAAAAAAAAAAAAAAAAAAAAAAAAAAAAAAAAAACAAAATCAGGCACTGGTGGTACCCAATTATGTCGGTGCCACCACATGGGGGCATTTTTCCGATATATCGGTTTATGTAGTGTTAATTACATGTTAACAAACCCTAACCCCACCAAAAATCTAGGGTGAGGTGGGATCCAGAGACAAAGGTAAGAGAAGCCATAAAAAAGAATACCTAGTGAAAGGTACACACAAGTCATTCATACATCATTCACACATTAGGAATCATTGCTCATCTCACAAAGCAAAACTACTATCACAATGTTTTATTGTACTTTTAATGGATGCTTTGTACAGTACATACGAACTGACCTCGTGATTATAGTTAAGTGTGGAGAGAAAGGAGGAAAAAAAAGTTGCTTAGGATTAATACCTATTGACTGAACAAAGGTACTTTCGGCAGGTAAGAAATTTTTATTGAGCTGTAGTCTTCACCTAGAATACGATGCATAACACTAAACTTTATAACCAGGTCCCCAGCTGTGGGCTACCTCATGACGAACGTTGATAAAGAGGAAATAAACTTTGACCAAAGATCTTACCGATTCGAGAAAGAGCAGAGAGAAAAGGGAAAAGACGAGACTGAGGTGAGGGTAGGGTGGAGGACCACAAGTGAGAGAAGGAAGGGGGGGAGAGGTAAATTGGTGTATGTGTGTGTGTGTGTGTGTGTGTGTGTGTGTGTGTGTGTGGAGGTGCAGGGGGATGGGGTTATATGAAATGGGTGAAGAGTATCATAGGAGAGTGTTGTGAGGTGACTGGACAAAATGGAGTAGGTGGGCAACGGGTAATAGTAACTTCCTTTGGTGAGACAGAACAGAATGAGTGAGGGATAAGGCGAGAGACTTTGGGATGAAGGAGGGTTATGTATGGGATTTTAGGGATGTGGCTGGGCTAAGTAAAGGGGACTGTGGCAGATTTTAGGTTGAAAGAATATTTTTAGAATGAGGATGTTTATGCCTGTAGGGTTGGAGTTAGGATTCCAGGGGCTTCAATGATGAGTGAATGAAAGCACGAACCATTGAAATGGGCAGATTTCTGTTGGTTTTCCTTCCATTAGATATATTTTGGTTCTATGGGCCTTATCCCATCCTTAGGTGGGAAAAGATGTATGGATGATGATGATGATGATACTAGGAATATGGAATATGGATGAAATGAGTGAAGCGTAATATGTGAGATTTTGGAGTAAAAGAAGGTTAATATAAAGAATTTTAGAAATGTAAATGGAGTGAATGAGATGCAACGGAAGAGATTATAAAGAGAAAGATGTCTGCCATATAAGTTTGTATGGGTTACAAGAGACGATGAAATAAAGGAAGACTGGCGAAAGAGATTTCATGGATGGTTAAATAGAAATCGGAGAAGGAGAGCTGACATGAGGGATTTTAGAGATAATGTGAGAGGACGGAGTGAAAGAAGCTTGACATGACGGATTTTAGGGATGATGGGAAAGGATTAAATATGAGAAGCTTGACAGAATGAATAATATGGATGATGGAGGAAGACGGAATGAATGTAGCGTGACAAAAAGGACTTTAGGGATTGTGGGGGAAGCTGGAGTGAGGCAGGGATAACTTGAGAAACTTCCCTATGAGAAGTTTTCACAACCATAGTAGAGTCCATGTTTAAATGAAGAAAATAACACTAAACTGAATGACTCATGAAAGTACTTAGTTGTAATCAACACTATGATAACCTTTCATATGTGCAGTAACCTCTTTAATGTGATGATATAATATTTTTTATTTTACCCGTTTTTGACCATTATAATCCTCTGTGAAGAGATTTTTCGAACTGCTGAGGTTAGAAACAGTCTTCATTTACGTGTTTAAAATGAGAGTTGAGTAAAATTCTGATACGGTAGTTGAAAGAATAAATCGTAAAAATACGTCCTCGGACTGAAGGATTTAACAACACACTGACTGGAAGCATCTCAACGAAGGTATATTCAGGACTGGGGGTTTGTTTTCACCTGACGGAACTGGATTACCCACTGAAATTTCATGAACGTTGTTTCAAGATAGGAATGAGTGTCTTTGGGTACTAGACAAACTTACCATTCAGTCTGACTGGCTGGCACAGTCTTCACCTTTTGATAAAATGAAAGGGGTTAGGGGTTTTCATGATAAAATAAACGTATTATAAGTATGCTTTCTCTATTTTTAGATTTTGGTGAATGGAGAGAGCCTTCTCCAATGTTATCCTTGTCATATTCTCAGCGTCTATTCACTCGTACGAAGTGTAAAGCATGGGTTCAGAAGATGGTTGTTAATTTCTCTTTCGTTCCTACATTCCGGTGTTGGGAGGAAACTTTTATTTTTTTCATGACCATATCAAAACTAAAATGGACACACCCCAGTTCCTTTACAAAAGCTCATGGACAGTTACTGCAGACCTCAAGTGGTCAGTGAACGTTGTGTTTGATATTATATAGGCCATATACTAATGGTCTCATGGTATTAAATAATCTTCCCTAACAATACATGCTTCCATTTTTCGTTACTTGGTAGGCCATACCTTATCCCATCCTTAGGTAGAAAGAGAGAATCATGATGACAAAGATGACGCCTCCCATACAGGTGCACCTCCAGTGATCAAGGAACACCCAAGCAACGTGGTGGCGCGGCGCAATGACCCCGCCACTCTGAACTGCGCTGCCTTGGGCAGTTCCAGAATCCGATGGTTCCGGGATGGGGAGGAAGTGGTCACGTCATCACAGGATCAGCGTTCACACCGGGTGCTTCTGTCCTCTGGGTCACTGTTCTTCCTGCGGGTCACGGCCACCAGGAGGGACAGTGATGCGGGAACATATTGGTGTGTGGCCTCAAACAGCTATGGCGCTACACGTTCAAAAAATGCCACACTCATTGTAGCCACACTGGCCTATGACTTCCAGCAGCAGGCTGACTCCTCTATAAAAGTGCTGGTAGGGGAATCCGTCACCTTGCCCTGCCGGCCTCCCAAGGGCACTCCACCACCTGAGGTGACCTGGCTCAGGGACGGACACCAGGTCACCAACTCCAGCCGCATCAGTGTCAGCCAGGATGGTGACCTGATAATCGCTCAGGCCGTCCAGCAGGACTCGGCCAAATACATATGTCGTGCCCGCAACGCTGCTGGCGCCCGTCAGGCACCGCCATCTCACCTCACCGTCATGAGTAAGTTATTTACAGTATGTGTTGATGATTACTCTTCCATCATAATTAAAAGGTAATATGTGCTACAGTAGATGAAAAATAGGTATGTAATATTTCAAAATCCCTAATATGTGTCTTCCCTTCAACTTTGCAGGCTATCGTGAGGAAACCCCATCTCACCTTACGGTCGTTAATAAGTTAACTCCCTCAGTACGAAAACATCTTATTTGTTAAGTTCTTGTTGTGTCCGTGCTGTTTTACTCAGCACTGGGAAGGCTTTTTGAACTAGTGGGATTAGGTATAGCCTTCATTAACCCCTTCGATACAAGATGTCTTAAGTTGCATACACTCGTCTTGTGGTTATACGAACAAAATGTAGAATACATCAAGGGTTTCACTGAGTTGATTGTTGGGTACGTGTATGTTTATCCCTGGATCATATTACCGTGGGTATTAGGCTCCCTAACATTTTTCTTAATATGTTTGGAATTACTATGCCAAAATATTTTATGGCATATAGCTATGACACTATTATTATTATTATTATTATTATTATTATTATTATTATTATCATTATTATCCATTTGTGGTAGGTGGGGGCGCTCACCATCCACTCACTCGATGTAGTGCTGCTCTCGGGTGTCTGTCCATTCCTCTCTTCCCTCCATTCCTTCCTTCCTCCTCAGTCTTTTTTTACTTCATTCTTTCCACGTCCTTCTGCCTACGGGTGACTTTACATTCCCTCTTTTGTTTTTCTGTCCTTCATTCTTTCCTCTTCCTTCTGCCTGTTGGTGACTCAACACTGAGTGACAAGCAGAATGGTTTCCTGGTGTACAGGAAACCATTTGGCTTGTCAGTCAGTGTAGAGTCACCCACAGGCAGAATGAAGAGAAAAAAATGAAGGAGAGAGTGACAGAAGGAGTGTAAAGTCACCCACAGGCAGAAGGAGGAGGAAAGAATAAAGGAAAGAACGAAAGAAGAGGATGAAAGGAAAGAAGAGTGGAGGAGAGGAAACGGCAGACACCTGAGAACAGTACTACATCAAGTGAGTAGATGGTGAGCTATTATTATGATGATGATGATGATCATTATTATTATTATTACTTATGATATTTCAAAGGGTATTTGGCCTAGAGCCTTCAAACTTGGTCAACTTAGTCTGACACTGTCTGCCTCTTTTAACCAGATATGGTGGTAATCAGTCAACCAGATCTTTGGATATTATCCAGAACAGAGAAAAGTGAGTCAGCCTCGCTGTCTCAAGAACCGCCTAAGTTAGGAAGCTAAAAATTGTACTATAAAATAGCCTTAAGATGGACGCATGCCGGAAGGGAGTATGGTTCCAATCGGTTGATTATTCTCCGATATCGCCTGGGAGAGAAAATTGGGACTTTCCCAGATATTCGGGATATCACCTAATTTCCCCTTAAGGATTAAAGCTAAAGCCACCAAACTTAGTGGACTTATAGGCTCTGGTGACCTAAGGTGATGTACACAAGATCTGTGACCTTGACCTCGCCTGGGGTAAAATAATTGGATCGTTTCCAGTATTCCAGATGTCACCTAATTTTCCATGAAGGATCGAAGCTAGAGCTACCAAACTTGGTGGACTTATAAACTGTGATGACCTAAGCTGGCATGCACCTTCACCTCACGGCCCTTTTATAGCTCGGTTTCAAGTAGGCAATGGCTGATACAAGGTTTTCTTTATGAATATTGTCCTTGAAGAAATTTGTCGTGTTTTTGTAATTATTATTATTGTCATTATTATTATTATTATTATTATTATTATTTCTCATAATAATAATAATAATAATAATAATAATAATTCTATCTATCTATCTATTGCCAGACGCCTCAATCCCGTTTGGGGTGGCCACAAACAAATCGCCTCCAAGTCGCCCTGTCCCCCGCCATTTCACTGCCCTTCTCCCAACTCACACACCCCTCTCTCATATACCTCTCCACCCCATCCCTCCATCTCATCCTCGGCCTCCTCCCTCCCTCTTCCCCCCTCCACCTTACTCACATACACTCTCTTCGTCAGTCTTTCACCCTCCATTCCTCCACATGGCCAAACCACCTCAGTGTGTTCCTCATAACGCTTCCTATCACATCCACATCCACACCACAACGCTCCTTTATATCCTCATTCGTCAGCCTGTCTCTCCATGTGACTCCAAAGGCTCCTCTTAAATAACTCATTTCCACTGCTCTCACTCTTGACTTGTGTCCTTCCAACAACGTCCAAGCTTCACATCCATACGTTAGAGTTGGTATCACAATACTGTCATGTAGTAACTTTTTCACTTCCATGCTCACTTCCCTGTTTCTTATCACTGCTTTCAAAGAACCAGCAACCTTTACCCTTTCAAGCACTTCGCCCTCCAAACCTCCATCCTTACTCATCACACTACCCAAGTACTTAAAAGTACTCACATTTTCCAATTCCTCACCATCCAACCTCGCTGTACATTCACTGACTTCATCCCCCTCAAAGACCATCACTTTACTCTTCCCTACATTTACCTTTAGATTCCGTTTCTTACACACTCTCCCAAACTCATCCACCAAGCCTTGCAGCTCCCCTTCGTCTTCACTCAACAACACAGTATCATCTGCAAACAGCAGTACAGGGAGCTTCCAGACACTATCCTCTCTCACCAGGGCCACTCCAACATCCACTACCCTACCTTGTAACTCTTTTATTACCCCATCCATGTACAGATTGAACAACCATGGAGACATGACACATCCCTGTTTCAACCCAACTTTCAAAGAGAAAAATTCACTTAGTTCACCATCCACACGCACTGCAGCCTTCACACCATCGTACATACTCTTCACAGCATTCAACAACTTCCCATCTACTCCATATATTCTTAACACTTTCCACAATCCTTGTCTATCCACCCTGTCATAAGCTTTCTCCAAATCCATGAAAGCCGCATACAACTTCTTTCCCTTCTCTAGAAACTTTTCCACTAAAGATCTAAGAATGAATATCTGATCTACACAACCTCTTCCCTTCCTAAAGCCTCCCTGTTCTTCTCCAACTAATTTCTCTGTTCTTTCTCTAACTCTGTCAATAAGTATCCTACCATACACTTTTCCTATTATACTAAGAATTATTATTATTATTATTATTATTATTATTATCACTATTATTATTATTATTATTATTATTATTATTATTATTATCATTATTATTATTATTACTATTATTATTATTACTGGTAGTAGTAGTTATAGCAGCAGTAGTAGTAGTAGGAGTAGTAGCACTGTAGAAGCAGTAGTTGCAGCAGTGGCAGTAACCCCAGGCTCATCAGAATGTGAACCCAGTGGCAGTGGACTGCAGTTTCATTCCCCTTCTCTTGCAGTCCACCATCTTCCTTTTAGGGGAGGGCGAGGGATGTGGGGAACGTTTGTATAACCTGACAATAGAGCTGCTCAGTCATATCAATGCTACCACATAAAAGCATCTCTCTCCAGCACCAAGATATTATTATGTTTAATAGCAGCGCAGAGCATCAGTGTGTTAAATGCATAAATGGATTGTTAGGCCATTGTTGTTGGCATCCCAGGCTCATCTGTACGTGAACCCAGTGAACTGCATGCTGAAGCTGTCCCTCTGTAGGCCAAATGATATTACCACATATTATTAAGAAACTAATTCATAAGAAGAGAGCTGCTTGTCTGCATGGTTACTGAATTACCAAATAGTTCATGCTGCATTATTATTAAGAGGATATGAAAGTGTAATAAATGACACAAATGACTTGTCAATAAAATAATCATTCTCCCAGCACCACCGTGGTTTGAGGAGCAGCCATCCAACACGTCAGTGGCGTCGGGTGCTGGTGTGGAGTTGGGTTGCCGGGCGAGGGGCTTTCCCACCCCGACAGTCACTTGGAGGCAGGTGGATGGAGGGATGTCACTAGGAGGAGCCACTATTGAGGACCAGCGATTGGTTCTGCAGAAAGTGACGGTGGCGAACTCGGGTGTGTATGAGTGTGAGGCGAAGAGTGAGGCAGGTGTGGCCACTGCCAGGGCTACACTCACTGTGCTGGATGCTCCAGTGCTGACCCAGCGGCCTCAGCACCTGCAGGTGATCCAAGGCAATGAGGCACAACTGCGGTGCCTTGTGGAAGGCGAGCCTGAACCCCTCGTGCTCTGGCGCCTCCCTTCTGTGAACAGGACGGCTGTTCTGTCCCCTGGTCACAGCAGCAGCCACGCCTCAGTGTCAGATGATGGCAGTACTCTCCTGTTGCACCAGCCATCCACACAGGACACCGGTGTTTACTATTGTTGGGGCATTAACAGTGGTGGAGGGGTGAGTGGGAGAGCAGAAGTGGTGGTGGTAACAGCACTGCCTCCACCAGTAGTGGGTGTGGGACCTAAGGACCTGACAGTGGCCCCTGGAGGAGTGGCGAGGTTCTCTTGTGAGGTGGTGAGTGAAGCAGCACCAGCGACTGTCACCTGGTGGTACCAGCCCTCCGCACACCTGCCGTCCCGTCAGCTGAGCCAGCACCCTCACCAGCCACGGTTCTCTCTGCCAGAGAACGGTGCCCTCATCATCAAAGACGTGTGGCTTGACGACGCTGGCATATACAGCTGTCACGTAACTGCAACAACAGGCAGTATACAGCAGGAGGCAGTGCTTAATGTGGTGGAGGACACAGAGCCAAAGGAGTCGCCACTACTGCCACCACCACCCACCAAGCCCCGTATACTCGGCTGGAACCAAACTTCAGTGCATCTAAGCTGGTTGCCCAACTCCCAGGGCAGCAAGGCTGGCCTCCATTGGTATGCTGTGGAGTACTGGCGCCAGGGATGGTCTGAATGGCGGGTGGCTGATGCTGTCATCACGCAAGAATCATGTGTTGTCAGTCGTCTGTCACTAGGCCACACCTACACTTTCCTGGTGCGTGCCGTCAACAGTCAAGGAGCATCGTTCCCTAGTCCTTGGTCTGATCCTGTCTCTACCAGAGCCAACCCACACCCCACCCTCACTGCAGAACAGGTATGGTATGTATAAATTCTCCTAAGTAATGTTGTGAAAAAGATTCTTTGTATAAGGAAATGTCTTCTCTCCTACAAATACTGAGCACGTCCTTGTAAGCGATTATTAGTGACGAAAATGCTAAAAAAAAAAAAAAAGGTGTAATAATACATAACTTAGGGGGACTTGTTTTTAGGAAAAGAACAGTTAGAACCCTTTATGCATACAGGTTGGTCGGTAAATTGCCATCTCCAGATGTATATGTTGCTGGGGACGGCCCAGTCGGTTTTTGTGAGGTGTGAAGATATTTTGGCTGCTTCATCACGTTACTGATAAATCTTCCAATCAATGGACATAAAAAAAAATATAGTATAAAGCTTGAAAAGGATTATGGAAAGTAGAAAATGATGCATGGTATAGACTGGTAATGCTGACTGAGGCGTAGCCTACCTGAAACACATAAGAACTGGCCAGCGTAATATATGAACCACACTGTGCCTTCCTCAGGTGCGACAGGTCCAGCGTCGCCTGGCGCGTCCGCTGGTAACACTGACCAAGGCCATGGCCACAGCAGCAGACAGTGTTATACTGAACTGGAGCTTCCTGGAGCCAGTGGAGGACTGGGTTGATGGGGTGCTGGTGTATTGGATGGCAGAGGGAGGCAGGGTGGAGGTGGCTACCGTCCTGGGCACCTCGTCCACTTATCACCTCCACAACCTGCACCCCAACACGCCCTACACCTTCTTCATCGTACCCTTCTTGCACAGCGTTGAGGGCACTCCATCCAACTCATACCACTTCACCATGCCCGAGGACGGTAAGTTTTAGGTCCCATATGCTTGATAGCATAGGAGGTTTCGTAGCACCTCTTCCTAAAAATTTGTTTGGGATATTACACATTTTTATCCTCTTTTACGTTTCTAAGATATACTGTACAGTATCGATACCAATATTTATGTAAATTATATGATGGAGACTATCAGGGTGTAATATGCACGTTAAATTACTAAGAAAAAGGTGCTAACAGTTATGAAGCTTACAGTGTCAGTTGTAGCCTAGTATGACCCTAGGTTTCTTCCAGCTTCGGGATTACAGGAAAATAAAATCAATACGATTTTTTTTTTTTTTGTTTGATACCAGTTTTATACTTCCTGTCTTCTTGCTTCTGGATCTTGCTTTACTCTGTCATTATCACTGAATAAAAAACCACGATGCTAGTGATGGCAGCGTTTTGACGACTGGGTTCGGTTTGGGAGAGACATAGGTTTGGAGGGGGATAGTTGTAACCCTCACTGACCCTTTCCGTTAGAAGGATGCTTCGTAGGTTGAATAAAATATTCTGGAGGCAGTAGGAAAAAAACAAATAATACATCCCTGGCAGTAATTGGTATGTCAAAGACATGTGGGCTGCGTTAGGTATTGTATGATAACATTAACTACCGCACAGTACTAATGCTGTTTGAGGCTAATTATAGAAGAAACAGTGTTGTAGTTACAGTGATAGGTATTCAGAGTACTAGGTTATAATTTGCAGCTTACGCCAAGCATCAAAGTCTGTGTTTGTGCTATATGCCAGTGGTCTTAGAGTAAACCATGTGTCCCTGACTCTATCATTATCATATGTAGAGAAGCAGTTAATCGGATAGTAAAACAGATCGGTACAAGTAAGAACTCAGATACATAGATTGATAAACATGCAGACAGGTATAAAAACAAACTGAAACAGATAGATAAACTGATAGACTGAAAACTTGAGAGTACTGAGAGTATTGTCATTACAACCTAACCTTAATTTTAAGTGTTCATTCCTGTCTTTCCAGTGCCTCTGACTGCGCCAGGTAACGTGCGAGTAACGAGACAAAAGGAGGGTTCAATGCTGATCGAGTGGTCTGGTGTTAGTACTGAGGAGGCGCAGGGGGAGGTGATAGGGTACAAGGTTACACTCAGCCACAACGGTAGTCAGGTTACCGAGACAGTTGGTACACCCTACCTGGAAACTCGTGATTTACTGCCTGGACACATATATACCGTGCGTGTGGCGGCGCTGACAAGTGCTGGAACAGGACCTTTCAGTGACCCTGTAGTGGTGGAGGGGCAGGGGTTGCGCAGGACGGTGGCGGCAGGGGAGGTGCTGCATGCTCCACCACAGGCAGTATGGTTGGCGTACTTGCTGATTCCGCTGGTGCTGTTACTGGTGCTTGGTGTGGTGTGGTACTTGTGGAGGGTACGGCACAAGGCACCACCAGCCAGCCATACTCATGCACCCCCACTGTACCAGGACCCTTCCATCAATATGTACAGTGACCATAAGGTATGGCGGCCGACTGACAGTGATAAGGATTCCAGCTTATCCTCCTCACGACTCCTCAAGTCAGATCAGCTGGTTAGTGAGTACGCAGAGCCGAGGTTGCTGCTGCCCAACCACACTACTGAACCGTACGCCACCACGGCCCTGCTGGCACCATCACCACCACACACGTCCTGCTGCCACCCAAATGATCAGTCTGTTGAGATGCAGGTCAACTGGGCTGCCATCCTGCCACCTCCGCCAGACTCTCCACCTCCAGATCTTGACCTGGGGGAGCCACGGCAGCAAGGAGCAGCGCCAGGGATGTGCTCCAGGGCCTCCCAGTATGATAATGTTGGCAAGGTAGACCCCTACAGGAGGCCTTGTGATGCCGACTCTGAGCACACGTACGAGCCTTATGCACAGGTCATCCCTTCTGACAGATTCCACACCTTCAGTAGCCTCCAGCGATGTGGAGACAATAAACTGTGTGTTGACTGCCACCTCGCTCACCCTGGCCAGCCACCACGCGGCAGTACACACTAGCAGTTGTACCAGTGATAAAACGATAATGTATTTACTGTGACGGAAGAACTATACGCACATACTGAAATTGGCGTGAGTATACTAGTTTTGGCTAAACGTGGACTTTAATAACAGTGACAAGAGTGCAATGTATTTACAGGAAAATTTTACCCCTATTCTAAAACCGATGTGCATTTACAACAGTTTCAGCTCGGCATAGATATATAAATCCTCCTCTAGAGGAGGATTTGTATCTTCACACACACACACACACACACACACACACACACACACACACACACACACACACACACACGTACACACACACACGCACACACACACACCGCGTAATTCTTACATTTGAATAATGGTATTGCCAGTTAAACACCTATCCTCTATACTTCGCGATCATCGAAAGTTATAATAATTTTGATACTGGTTGTAACAGTTATATATATATATATATATATATGTTAAAGTGAACTGTGTAATATACAGTGTGATGTGTATCGTGAACATTCGAATATGTATTTTATATAGACATATAAACATATATATCTATATCTATCTATTTATCTACAGTATATATATATATATATATATATATATATATATATGCACCAAGTTGCCTAGCCACTGGCTCTTGCTCTCCTCATGGGGCAACGTAGGTACGATGTTGAATATATATATATATATATATATATATATATATACAGTATATATATATATATATATATATATATATATATATATATATATATATATATATATATATATATATATATATATATATATATATGCACCAAGTTGCCTAGCCCCTGGCTCTTGCTCTCCTCATGGGGCAACGTAGGTACGATGTTGAATATATATATATATATATATATATATATATATATAATAACGTGGTGTATCTTGAACATTCGAGTATGCAGTGCTATGTGAACTGATGGGACGAGTTCATTGTGCATATCATTCAAACAGGGAACTCTACATTTCTTACTATTTGTTTGTAAATAGTAAGGTAATATGTACACCAACTGTATGTTTGTGTCTGCCAGGTGCTGAAGGAGGACAGTTTAATAAGTGGACGAAGGATGTTTGTTATTGTTCTTGTTATATTCTATCATAAGACTTAGTGAGAGAGATTTTAACTAGGTAATTTATCCCCTCAACCGTACGCTAGTGATATTCTCAACCTCAGCCTATAGTAATTTTCCCAGCCGTCCTTAGTAATGCCCAACTACATCCTATCGTAAAGTTTAAGTTACAGTCTTGTGATATTCTCCCTCATACCTTTGTGAATTCTCTGATACACCCTTTAGTAGTACTCCTATACACCTAAGTAATTCCCAGACACACTAGGATTGTTCCCAGTCACTCGCTAATAATATCCCAGCTTCACCTTTTAGTAAAACTCCCATCCAAGCCCTACAGTATTATCCCCAGCCACCCTAGCAATATTTTCAAATTAATAGTTCAACCACACCAATGTAATAGTGTTCTCAGCCACATCCTTGTGATATTCTGCTTCGTCCTACTGAAAACATCCCATCCACACCCTAGTGATAGTGCAGTTACTCAGCATAGGACTGACAGCCATATTCTCTTGGGCGTAGTAAACTTAGTAACATCCCTTTTTCAGTGTTTTATTTAGCACTTTTCACGTTAATAATTGGTTGCATGTTAGTTCTTTTTAACATCGAGTTGGTATTTGTAATAAACTGAGAGGTGGGGTGTAATGTGAATAATAATTAGTTGTGGAAGAGTTGTTACAAAATCTCCACAGCCACTCAGAATACGAGACTCACACAGCCTCTTTCACCCTGTTTTACCACTTATACTTCTACCAACATTACCCCCTACCCTTTCTCATCCCCTGCTTTGCCCACTAATCTCCCCTCCTTCACATCCACTATCCTTTTTCCCTTCCTTCACCCAACATTCCCCCTTCCCTTTCTCCTCCCTTGTCATGCCTTTCTATCTTCTCGCCTTCACCATACCCTCCTCCTTCCCCTTTTTTCCCCCTTTAATTGCACGTTATTCACTCTCATCCAATAATACTCCCTTTGTCGTTCAGTATCCCCCACCCCCCCAGCTTACCTTGCACTGATCCAGTACTTCCTCCCTCCTCCCCCTTCCTTCCCTAACCCAACCTTACCTTCTCACTCTAATTACGCTTTCTCCAATACTGCCTCCCTCCCACCTGCAGATTCTCCCTCATTCTGTATTATTCTACTTTTTTCCCTCGCCCCTTCCTCCCATCTCATCCACCCTCCACTCCTCTCTCCCTTCATCCTCCCCTCTCTCACTCTCAATCCCCTCTCTTCCTCACCCTCCTCTCCCCACCCTTTTTCACATTCCTTTTCCCCCTTCTTAGTCCTTCATCCTCGTCACCCTCATTTTATATCCATGCTGTCCTCTCCCTCTTTCGTCGTATATCCTCCGTTCACTCACTTTCTGTCCCTCGTATCCCTTCCGGGGGAGAGGGGTATATGGTGCCATATACCCCTCTCCCCCGTTGCTATATGTGTTACTAGTCATTTCTGCGTATTTTATATACGAGTTTATTTTTGCAGTAAAACATGAAGAATCTGGATGTTGTTTTGGTCTATATCCTATTGTTATTATTATTAATTTTTGGATTGTCTGAATGTGTTTCTTTGGACCCAGTCGGGGATTCTGGAATCAATTAAGTAGTATCTAATTATTTTCATAACAAGGAAAAGGTTTACTGAAACAGTTCTAGCCTTGTGACTTCTAAAATTCCGTCTCTTTGGTAAAATTTCCCTCCTTCTCCTGATTGTGCTGCGCAATAACGTAATCAAGCTGTTTATCAAATTCAGATAAGACACAGTATCAAATGGAGTACCTCAAGTCAGCGCCATCTTCGCCACCTGTCACAGTACGGCCGTCCTGCATCTGAAAGTCATCATGAGGTGTGCGATGATATTCAAACTTTTTTTTTTTTTAATTTGTTCCCCTCAAATGATTTCATACAGTTTAGAAAGAGATCCGTATAACTGAATTCATGTGGTAAGTGTCATTGTCTCATTTGGATTTCGTAGAGTATTATCTATAACGATAATGTCATTCCCGTTGCATTTCATGTTCATCCTTGAGACTGCAATTTGCCCCAGTGCCACAAAAGTTTGTGTTTAAATAAGTAATTTATTTTAGTCAAAATGACAAAAACAACCCTTAGATGCTATAGCATTATTCGGAAATTCGTATGAGAAATGAAATATTTTGCCCTTAACTGGGAATGTGTGCAGAGCTGAAATGGAGGGGTGTCATAAACCGGGAGGCTGAGGGATGGATTGTTAAAAAAGAGCACGAAAATGTGGATAAGTCCTATTTTGGGGCGATAATTTGTATACCATGTGGTGATTATAGAACATATCCGACTCTGCTCTATCGTTGCTGGCTACATTCTGTTATGTAGGAGCTCATCACATCAAACAATTACAGGTGTTCCATGAATGGCCTTCAGATATTATGGCCTTGCATGCTCTCAGTTAACAGAGCATCAGAAACTAGACCTACATCATCTCACTCAATTTTATTGATACAGCCGTGAATATAACATAGACGTCATGAAGAGGGATGCATTTGCCAGAGATGAAGAAATGTGCTTAACAAACCCATAGATTACCAGAGTGTATTGACCGACAAAAATAGTCAATACAGCTCCCCAGTGTCACATAGTCAACCAAATTATCACAGTGATTATGTTGTTGCGCAGTTAGTGTTCAGAATCGATGGCGTGTGGTGTTAGTGTTGGATACTTAGGCATATTTACAGTCAGATGGACGCCTGGTGGGCTTGTAGGTTAAGTGATCAGACTGTATGTGTCTCATAAGGCTTTACAACCAAAGAATAATTAAAGCTTAATGGTCACTTAATACCCCCCAAGGAAGAGCGATTAGTCACTCACCAAATATGTCAGGATGAAGTAGAGTACGAGTAGTCCCGGGTCCCACGTTTCCGATGGGCCAGTAAAGGAATGGACGATATTTTTATGATGGAATCAGCTTTGTAACACAGATTTCTGTGGTGGTGGGGGGTAAGGGGTGAAAAATTAGAATCTTTTCGAATTATTTTTTCTTTATGCACAAGTTCATGTTAGTTACAAAAGGGGGATTATTATGAATTACAATTTGCCTTTATTGGAAGAAAGAAAAGAGAGTGTTGAAAATTTCCCGTGTCTCCTGTTCATCCTGTAAAGCAAAATCTGAGTAATAGGAGGGAATGATTCATAAACCTTTTAGTGACTGTGTCCACTGTTCCTCGTTCATAAACGCCACCACACAGCCATACTGATAACGGCAAGGTTGACGTGACGCTGCACAGTAACGTTACTCTGTTGCCAGTGACGTTTTGTATAATTTATCATGATACCAACAGACCAGGTTACACAGGACCGAATGCACATACAAACTTATGATCATCTCATTGTGGTAATCATGACTTGTTACTGCAGGAAGGACTGACGCACTGGAGAATCTTCCAATGCCTCTTGTTATTTCTGCTGAACAAAATACGTCTTACGAGAGGGATTTGGTCATAAGTCTGTGAATCTGAATCAACTTACGGGAGATCTTTGGGGAGGAGGTCCAGCCCGCAACTGGAATAAGCCGAGTTCGATTTGGGGGCCGGTCAGACTCTTAAGTAAAGTCTCTTCTTTGCATCCTGTTCGCCCCACAGTAAAGCTGGGGATCTGGATGTAAATTCAGTTTTTGTGTATCTTACGCAAGGGGAAGATTGTGACATAGGAAAGATATAAGGTCCGTCTTACTGACCTTGGTGTAGTTGATAGGCGTTAATCTTAATCCCTCCTTCGTCTTTGTATGTTTGCTGCTTGTGTGATTCATTTGCAGGTGGTGTGAGGGGGATGTTTGTACAGGAACTATAGTAGGCGTCAAGTGGATGCTCAGGCCTGTGTACAGCCGTGAGAAAAAGTTCGTCGACTTGCACCTGCCAACACTGTGTCCAGCATTTCATATTTATCATTCCTCCCCAAACAACAGAGCGTTATCATTCTGTTTGATAATCTTTGTCTCTTCGCACTGATATCACACAAAGGATAGTTCACGCAACACCTACCGTTGCCTCAGATAGTAGAGGTGTCAAAAACTTTTTCCATGGCTGTATGTTGTGCATGAGGTGCAGGTTTAGTTGTTCTGTGCTATTAGTGTGCACTGTCGTGGTTAATAAGGTCGTTCCACTTTTTTATCGAGAACTTATGGAATTATTACATATTCCGGCTAGTATATTTGGCTCCGAAGATGGCATCACTGGGTTTCGAAGCCATCACTTACTTTCACGTTGTTTATCGTTGTGAGGTCTATCTATCTATCTATTGCCAGACGCCACAATCCCGTAAGGGGTGGCCGTTTGACTTTGAGTTACTTGTTTTACGGAGAGGGGCACTAACCCTCCACCAACCCACTTGTTGACACGTAGGAAGCACGTATGGTTTGGTTATATGGTTACCACCCAGCGCTGTAAATGGTTTCTTGGCTTACAGGAAACCATTTGGCTTGTCACTCAATGTAAAGCCACCTGTAAAGGAAAGAAAAGCAATAAGAAGTGACAGGAAAGATGGGAGAAATAAGAAGAGAGAAGGACAGGCACAGAAAAAGAATGATAAAGATTAAGGAAGAAGTAGGCAGCACTACATCAAGTGAGTGGATGATATACGAACATATTATACACGAATCACACGCGTCTAATACACAAAATCAGATGCACTTCTGAATGGTAGGTTGCCAGGGCACGACAACAACCACCTCAGAGTCACACACCACGACTATAGTAACACAACATCCAGCACGACACCAAACGCTGAGCCAATGGAGGGGTACTGTGCAATATTTGACGCATCACTACATTCAGCGTATGGTCTGCCTGAATAAAAACGCATAACTGAGATTTTACTGTAACTGAAATGAACTTAGAATATGACTAAAACAGATATGCATTACAGTACCAGAGACAAGAATACAAAATAATACAGAAAATAGCTTCAGTTCAAAATAAACGCGTACATGACTAAGAGTGGATTTGACTGGATAAAAACTTACAAGAGATACAAAGCTTATCTTTATCATCATCATTATCATCAACAGCATTCACTATCATCACATCTTCATTCATCATCATCATCACAGTTTCATTCATCATTATCATTATCATCAACAGCATTCATTATCATCATCACTGCTTCATTCATCATCATCACTGTTTCATTCATCATTATCATTATCATCATCACTTCTTCATTTATTCATCATCATCATGGCTTCATTCACCATCCATATCATCATCACTTCTTCATTCATCATTATCATCATCATTCATTCATCATCATGATTCGGTATTTTATGTCCACAACTGTACAGTGTGTGAAAACGGACATACAGGAAACATTTTGTGTTCAAAGACTTTGGATCGTTCTGGGTAAGAAGAAAAATGATCCAGGACTGCTATTCAGTCAAGTCTGTGAAGCAGCACAGTATTTTAATATTTCAACAATCACTTTACTCTGGTTGTGAAGCGTTTGGTAGCAGTACATACAGACGAAGAAGTAATCATGAACAAACTATTATATGCAGCTTAAACTTAACGCCTTGAATCCGGTGACGTATTTTATTAGCTGGTTTTTGCTGCTTCTTGACCATTACAATCAACTTAAAAAAATCTCTCCAGCTTAACTGTTTAATATAAAACTGTCTAAATCATTCATTTCGAAAAAGTCACGCCAATACTGATCGAAGTCGCCCGAAAGTAGAAAGAATTAAATGAAAAATGTCACTGAAGAAGTAGTTAAATAGGTGTATGACCTAGATCGTAGATCATTGGTTTCTTTGCTTCCTTTACGGGTGTCTTATGACTCCCGGTTATGTCATTACTAACCGCTAAGTTTATAGTGTTAAATCATCATTCGGTCGTCAGTAAGCGTGACATAAGAACTTGGCACAAACCGTGTCCTGGTCAAAGTTTTTGTTGTGATTTGATCCTAGACAATATTTATTGTTACGTAATGTGGAACTGTGGGACTCTGGATGAAGTCATGCATACTGTTGACCAAGCTATGAGGCGTCCCTGACCGAAGCTGTGAATCACTTTGTCTGCCAGCTCCGTCATGAAACAGAGAGAAGTAAGCCTGGGAAACAGGATTAAAGAGTTCGCCAATAACAACTATAATTTAGCTAGAAGACACTGGGATAAAATACATTCCGTTATCTCTTTTCTACCTAACTCTTTGTTCCAAATGTTCATCTGTACTCCCAGTCTTTTATGGACACAGCTCATCAGCTCATGGAATGTTTTCCTCCGACATTTATCGCACTGCTTACGACCTCCTGTCTTTCAAATGCAATGTGTCCAGGCATCTCCAAAGAAATGGCATTTATTACTCGTCCCCGCCCCGGAGGGGCTTGGGGACGGGTATTGTTTTCACTCGGCTTGTCTGTTTGTTTGTTTGTCTGTCTGTCTCCCTATATGTTAACAACTTTACGCGAAAATTACCAGTGCGATTTTGACTAATATTACTGGAATGACAGACTTTGACCTTCTGATCACTTGATTAAGTTTTTAAATTTAAATTTGTAAATTTACTATGTGGATCATGCGAATTAACTGAAAAGAGAAGCTCTGCCATCCCGTTACTCTCGCAGACAAATGTACTTAAAGTTTCTGAGAATATCCTTTGTCTGCTCCCCTCCGTACGCCGAGCTGAGTCCCGTCTCTCTCTCTCTCTCTCTCTCTCTCTCTCATTCAAACACACACACACACACACACACACACACACACACACACACACACACACACACACACACACACACAGGCTGTAGGCCCCAAAAAATGTAAAAAGAAAAAAATCGTTTTTCGCTATAACTCCTTTCAGATTCATCATATCGACATGAAACCAAACCTAAAGGTGCATCTTTCAAATCTACATCATATAACATGCCTCATTGCATCAGGGGGGTCACCCCTCAGTTAACGATAGGGGGGTCAGTGTCAGGTGGGTCGGACCTAAAATTTCAAATGGGCATAAAATCTTCAGTTTTCACCCAATTTCCTCCAAAATTGATATGTGACACCTTTGACTTGATATCCTGCTGTGTTACTTCAGCACTAAAATGACTGCCGGGGACGGGTTTGCTATGCCTCGGCACCGATTCTTGTTTCCCTTAATTTTGATTCGGATGGGCAAGATCTATAGGTTCTCAGATTTTGCTTCACTTTCTTGTCTAAAAAGAAAGTGTTTGAAATGATGCATGTATTCACACACACTCAGATACGAGTACAGTACCATACACATACTCTGCATATATACACTATCCCATTAAAATACGATAGTCAGACATTTATGCATGTTTCTGCACTCATAATCAGTCACACACACACACACACACACTTTCCGTTTCAACTCGTTTACTTACTATATAAAATATTCAGAGGAACAGATTGGTCTGTGGATCATGCGAATTAACTGAGAAGAGAAGCTCTGCCATCTATTCGTTACTCGCCCAGACAAATGTAATTAAAGGTTTTGTAAACGTCCTTTGTCTGCTACCCTCCGTATGCCGATCTGAGCCCCGCATCTCTCTCTCTCTCTCTCTCTCTCTCTCTCTCTCTCTCTCTCTCTCTCTCTCTCGTACACACACACACACACACACACACACACACACACACACACACACACCCTACCTCTTTCATACGTACACCTTACCAGCCTTACCCTCATACCTAACGTCCCTTCTTCAGCTCTCCCACTCAGCCTCCCCACTTGAGAACTAACCTGGCACACACTCACACATATTTCACATTAAATCTCTGGCACCCTCCCTCACCTTTCACCCTTACTCATCTCGTGCACATTCTTTTACCTCTCCCAGGTACACCTCTCTCCCTTTCCCCACTCTCTCCCACCATCACCTCCAACACCCACTCTTATTCGTCTCCCTCCCTCCTTCCCTCCGGTCACACACCCATCTTCACTTCTATTCATGTTAACATCCCTCACCCTCACTCATTACTTCCTCAGGATGAAACTTGAGGTGCTGTTGCTCATAAATACATGCAAATTTGCATTGCAATATATTTTTCGTTAATCCTTTTAGCAGTTAATGCACACTTAGAGACTATCTTCTGATCAGAGGTAATTACTCTACCCTCATTTTATTTGCGGCGAAAAACTCCAGTTCATTTTAATCAGCTGAGGAAATATGTTCCTGTTATAGGGCTAAAAGCTAAATTACATGACCTGAATGACATTCCTAACTGGAAACTTACCAACGGTTTTATATATATATATATATATATATATATATATATATATATATATATATATATATAAAACCCACAGCCTTATTGACGTCTTGTCTAATTAAATTATCAAGGCGTCACCCCTGCTCTGTTTATTTTGGGGCTGCGAATCTGATGCCGCATATACGGAGCAGGTAACACAAACATGGTGACGGACGGCTGAAGGGAGGGGGTATGATGAGGGGACGGAGGGTGGGAAGAGAGAGGAGAAAAGAATTTGGATAAAAAGGAAAAAAGAAAGATACGTGAGAGGAAGAGAGAGGGAAAGGAGGTAGGAGGGAACAGCGAAGCGAAATATACGGAAGAAAGAGAAGGGAGATTGAAGAGTGGTGCAACAAAGAGGGAAAAGAAGGAAAGGAGAGGAGGAGAAGAGGAAAGAAGAATGGAGGACCCGTAAGGAGGACGGTAGGCGGTGGGGAGAGAAGAGGAAACAGAAAATAAATGAGGGCCATGAAGCAGAGAAAAAAGGGGGGAAACAGGAAGAGGGGAAAAATAGAAAGAAGGAACATGAGAAGAAAAGAAGACAAAGAAAGAAGGGAGGAAGAAAAGAGAGGAGGAGGAATAAAAGAAAAGCAAGGAAAGTGGAATGACAGAAAAAAAGAATAAGTGAGGGGATGAGAGGCCGGAGCGAAGACGATGGAGAAAAACAATAACTGGGGGAATGGAAGAAATTAATTGGAATGGTTGAAAGAATAAATGAAATTGTGTAAGAAGGCCATAAGAAGGGAGTGTAAAGAGAGGGAACATGGTGAAAAGAGGCTAAGATAGAGACTATGGAAGAAGGATCAAGAAAAAAACAGAGAAAATGACATTGAAGGAAGCGGAAAAAAGCGACGAATATATGAAACAAGCAACGACAGAAACGATGGTGAAAAGAAAGAGACAGACAGACAGACAGACAGACAGACAGACAGAGAGGGGGGGGAGGGGGAAGAGAATGTGGAGAGTGGGGAAAAGTTGATTAGTAATGCGGCAATTGGACAAAAAAAAAAAAAAATGAAGGAGAGTAGAAAGAAAAGATAGATGGAAGAACAAAGAAAATTTGACGAAGGACCAAGCAAAGTAGACGCGAAGAGTAGGAAGATGGAATGAGAAAAGACTGGAAACAGAAACAAAAAAAAAAAAAGGAAATCCAGAGGAAGGGAAAGGGAAAAATAACACACAGAGTAACATGTGAAAAAAGGGCATGGAGAAAAAGGAAGAAAAGAGTAAGAGAAAGTGAATGATGAACGTAAGAGAAAAAGCGGGAGAAAAGGACGTCAAAGGGAACCCAGAGCAAAGAAGAGTGAGGAGTCCATTAGTGAACAGACAGTAATCGACAGCCACATGAACACCTGACGCCCTACTCACCACAGACATAAACAAACAACAAGACAGCTGTGTGCCTAGGGAGGGATGAACGAAGATATAAGGGAAGGGGGTAGACGACAAGAGGAGGAAGAGGAGGGGAAAGAGAGAGAAGAGGAAAGAGAAGGGAGAACTTTTTTAGCGCATCGAGGAAGGAGCCATATTTAAGTGCTATGAGATGGAAGAAAGTTCGACTCTGTATTCGTAATTTGGGAGAAGAAGTTTTTGTCCTGGCCACCCTGTCTACAGATAAACTTTTGGGGTGTCAGGAAATTGATAGATGGATGGATAGATAGATAGGTTGACTGATAAACAAACAAACTGACTGAAGAAATATATTTTTTCGGCATAATACAATAGAAGTCTTGGAGAATCATATTTGTGCTAGATACTTCAAAGTCCTTCGGCAGTATCTGGTGCAAATATTACATTTTCAAAGTGTGCTGTTATGGTTTCCATCTAACTTTCTGCACCTTCATCTCAAGTACTGTACAGGGGCCTCAGTCCCTTCTATCCAGGTGTCGTCCGTTTTAGTTTACAGCAGCTTCCGCCAACGATTTGTTCAACCTGCAAAGAGCCTCTTGTATCAAATGGATTTCTCAGCGCAATATCTAACCTTTGTAGTCCAGGAAGTCTTTTCCTAGCTAAATAAATTCTCCAGGAGATAGCAAGAATAAAATGGGAAAGATATTCCAGGGGTCAAAAGGCTTGGTCGTGTGTAGAGTACAGTTCTCATGTGTAGGTGAAGTCACTCCATCCAGCAATTCTAAACAGGATGGAGTCAAAGACCAATCGTCTCTTCAACTGCTCTCTTCATACTGACTCGCTTCAGCTTCTTCTCTTTGATATAATATTACATCTCTCTAATATATCCTTATTCCAAACGTCACTGCTATCCTGTCATATATGGTTGCATCCAGTGTTCGATACGCCGGGTACGCAGCTCTTGTCTAACCATGATCTCTCATCCCATTATCTCCAAGTATTAAATGGCCAGTCCTTCATTTACACACTAGGTCATCCCTGCAACGGTCTTCTTCATCCTGACTTTCTCACTGCCAATCACCCCAAGTCTGCAATGTATCCAGGCATCTAGAGATAAAAACCTTCTTGATTTCGGCATGTTTTGATTCAGCTTTCTTCGGAAAGGACAACTGCAAGCTTCCACCTTCTGCTCTTTCTTTTCTGCATAAATGAAGTCAAGTGCATCCATAAGATGAAAATTCAGTAAAACAGTAACGTCTGCCAGAAGAACGAGCAAAATGTTATTATACAAAAGTATACCTGCCCACAGATGGCTTCATGATTACATATTAAATTCGACTAACTGCTAAGTAACAAAGTAATGAAAAAATATTAATATTAACAATACAAGAACATGAACAACAACAATAACAACAACAGCAGCAGTAATAATAGTAATAACAACAACAACAACAACAACAACAACAATAATAATAATAATAATAATAATAACGATGAAGATAATACCGTAACAGTAACAATAATCTCACCTTATAATGCTTACCAAATACTGTGCACATAGGAGTGAGAAAGATGTGTTAGCCTGGGTCAGACATCAAGACATTTATCATTGCAGACAATACTGTAGTAAAAGCCATCTCACAATGGGATCTCATCACCCGTGTAGCCGTTAAGTTTTTCCTCAGCAAATAATTTTGCACCTCCACTACTGATCTGACGCAAATTCAAGATGTAAGACACACACACACAAAACCAGTCATCAAACCTCGCAACTGAAAACATTACCACTCCACACGCTTCACAACGCTGGTGGTAAATATAAGGTTGAGACTGCCAAATGACCTATTCATACGTCAGTGCCTGAGTGACACAAGTGTGACAGTGATACAGTTATTAAAGTTCACAGTGCGTTGTTGTACGGCGTTGGTAAATCTGACTGGTTGAGAGAGAGAGAGAGAGAGAGAGAGAGAGAGAGAGAGTACAAGACATGCTGGTATAACATTCATATGCTTTGTAGAACTGGCAATATGAACCAATTTGTTTCCGAAAATAATGACGTGCGTTCAGTATGCTAAAATGTCAAAAGTAACCACAGTACAGTATGGCGTCACGGTGGGTCATCTACTATTATGTCTGCCTGCTTTATGTTTTTGTGTCTGGTCAGAAAGAGAACACGAAGAACTAAAAACTTGATGAGACGGGAAGAGACAGGAGTTAGAGACAGGAAGAACGGATGAGGAGATGAAATCAAGTAATGGAAGATGGCTTGAGAATCAGGAGGTGAAGGAGAGAGTGGAGGAGTTATGAGGTTTGTGTTGGGGTCAGTGATAAGCTGAACTACAGGGAACTGAAGAATACTGGGATGCTGAACGACTCAGCCACTTCCGATTTGCTAATAAAAATAATCAGAAACGATTATTGAATTCACTCAGTAATGTTATTCAGCGTCACACCAGAAGATAAAGGAACCCATAAAGCAGCAGGGTTAATAAAAAATGTGTTTCAGCAAATAGTTTTAATCCCTTCGATATGATGACTCATTTCTTTATACTCTTATTTTGTGAGACCATTTTATTCAACTCTCGGGAGACCAAAACCTTGTCTGTTCTAGAGAAAATGGAACAAAAGGGAGCCAGAATCAATATCTGCTCATCTCTTGACGCATTGACACATTGCATTTAAAAGACTGGAGGTCATAGCCAGAAGGAATGACAGATTTTGGAAAATATAAAATCTTGATTTCGTTTTTTTTTTTAATTTCCTCTGGAATGGGCAACGTTTTGCATGCTTTCATCCTGAGGTTCTGTCTTTTCTTAAAACAAAAGTCATAAAAAGATCATCATACTTAAATTGTTTATTTTAAAATAATGGGTATCCTGCTTAAACCAAACTTAAATATGTTAACAGTTCTTATTTATGAGCGAAGCCTGTATTTGTTTATGAGCAGAGAAGGTAGAAAGTCGACTCACTCCACGATCAGACGTTTCATTGCATGGTAGGGAAGTGGACGAGAGGCAAGACCATGAGGGGGGTCAGGAGGGGGTAGAAATTAATACAAGGAGCAGGATAGAGTCATGTCAGACCCATCGAGTCTCTCTTTCTATAGCTGATGATCCTTTTTTTTTTTTTTTTCATACAGTTGTTCAGTTCTCGCAAAATATTCTAGTAACTGTTGACCTCTGAAAGTCGCATCACTGGGTTTTGAAATCAATAATCCCTGTCTCCTTGTTCATCTTCATGAAGTGACCGATATTTATGCCCACATGTGATTATGAGAGAAGAGAATGAAAAAGGGTAAAGTCATAATGAAATTAAAAGAGTAGAGGGAGGAACCCCCCCCCCCTCCCCAACACGAGCAACTCTCCCTACATCTGACTTACTCAGACTTGATCCCCTGATACCGCCAGGGTAAAGGGTCACGTTGGAGTGAACAGAAGCCTTATAGAGAGATTCTGTTGACTCACCTGTATATAAGAGAGAGAGAGAGAGAGAGAGAGAGATTCATATTTACGCAATATACTGTATATATCTATCTATCTATCTATCTATCCATATCTATCTATCTATCTATCTATCTATCTATCTATCTATCTATCTATATATATATATATATATATATATATATATATATATATATATATATATATATATATATATATACTGTATATCACAAGTAAAGTGCTATAGTTGAAACATCGTAGTGTTCGGGCTAAGGTTGTATAAAATTGAGGAGAAAATACACAGCAAGACTGACAGGACTAAGGAAAGAAGGAACGCAAACATGAAACAGACAGAAGAAAGAAGACAAGGAGAAACTAGGGAGAGAAATATAAGGCACATCAACTAGAGGAGAAAGTGGAAGAGGAGAGAAGCACAGGGACAGGAGAGAGTGAAGTCGAGGGGAAAGATAAGACGGAGAAACAAGGAAAAGGGGGAGAGCTATCTGGACACACACACGCAACTCCTAATTTTGGCGCTTGACCAATAATACCTTTGTTTCTTACTAAGCCTTTCAGTCCTTTGCCTTATGTTTTAGTTTTTCCTTCTTTCTCCAGGCTGTTGTATTTCTTGTAGGAGAGCATATTCGAATTGGAGGGGTTATATTAACCACTCGCAAACGCCTTCACTACTAGAGCACTCTTTCAAGGTTAATTAAATAGTCTAGTATCAGCATGAACAAAACAAAGTTACCGGATTGAAGAAGCTTATGTTTCCTACTCTGGCATAGATCTTGATAATCCATTCCCCGAGGCCCAACATTCCCACATGCCACATACTACTTTCATTTGTCACCACTTCTGTTGCAACACCCACCGTCCACACTGAACACATAACACGGCTGTCTCATTCAGCACTTCGAGTAATGTGATGGTACCAGCGGCGATGCTTCTGTGATATATCACAGAGACATATGGTAGAACGCTGGTCTGTTTTAACGAAATTATATCACCTAAATGTTCCTTGCCCTATGAGTCACTGTTAGGATGAATATTTCAGAATTACCTCAGCATTTTTAGTCTGCTATGGACACCCTTGAAATTCCGAACCAGAACCCAGGGGATTCATGAGGGCTAGTATGAGAACCACTGCGCTGGAGAGAGAGAGAGAGAGAGAGAGAGAGAGAGAGAGAGAGAGAGAGAGAGAGAGAGAGAGAGAGAGAGAGAGAGAGAGAGAGAGAAACTAGTGAGGTTCGAGAAGAGAGAAAGAGGTGTTTATAATTAAAATATTTATGCATATATTTATGCATGTATGCGATATGTATATGTATGAATATATGTTGGTATGTATATATGTAGAAGCGCAGTTCTGCAATAAACATTGCATACCTCCTTGAAGAACGTGGATGCAATAGAAATACTGGGTCGTAATTCGCACCAGAGGGGAAAAATAATGAGGAAGGAGAGAAGGCCACGGAGGAGAGCCCTGCCTGGGGGATCATCACAGGCGACCTCTTTTACTATAACGGTAACATTTTGACTTTATATATTCACAGAAGAATTCGAGTTGGAGAGTTCAGAGCATTAGTACGAATGAAGTTATTCTTGGCAGGGCGAAGAACAGAGCACGATTCCGGGCAGAAACATAAAAGAGAAGAGATTAAGGGGTGGGTTGGCTCAGTTACCTTTGGTAAGCCTTCTCCTTGTTGTGGACGGCCTTAGAACAAACGCGATTAAATCATTTTTTTTTTTTTTTTGCATTAGTCAAAGGATAGGAGAAAGGAATGTATGCTTCCATGCCCGAGAGAATAACCTCTGTAATGCTCAAGCCAGATTCAGATGGCTTTCGGCAATGGAAGAAATAATCATTTCAGGGAAAATCAAAGAAGTACTGACTGAGGGCCTTCCAATCAGCAACTCAAAACCGCCACAACCGGCGCTTCTTCAGAGGGTCCACAGGCCTTACTGGAACGACAGGACAGGTTAAGATGATAAGGTTGTGATCGGAGGAGCCCAACTGAGAGAAAAGATTAACAGTGTAAGCAGAAGGATTAGTTGTAAGGAAGAGGTCAAGTATGTTGGAGCTCTATCCAAGGCAGTCTGGGATACGGGTAGGGTGCTGTACAGGCTGCTCTAGGTCATTAAGGATAGAAAAGACGTAGGCTTGTTCACCAGGTGTATTAGTGAAAGGAGAGGAGAGCCAAAGGCGGTGGGGAACATTGAAATCTCCTACAATGGAGATTTCATAGAGAGGAAAAATGGATAGGATGTGATCCATCTTAGAAGCAAGATAGTCGAAGTATTTTTCATAGTCAGTAGAATCAGGGGATAAGTAAACAGCATAGGTATATTTAGCCAGAGAATGACAGGAAAGCCGAAGCCAGAGAGTAGAGAATTCAGAAGATTCAACTTCAGGAACACGAGAGCAAGACATGTTGCGTACATATACACAACTGCCAACTTTGGCCTTGAAATGAGTATAGGGAAAGTAGGAGGATACATAGAAGGGTTTGCTATCAGTCACCTTAGACAGCTGAATCTCAATTTGGAAGGGAAGGTGGGGTTTAGAGAAGGAGAGGTGGTGCTCAACAGATAGATAGTTAGAGGAAAGGCCGCGAATGTTGCAGAAATGATGAAGTCAGACAGTGATTCCAGCCTTCTCCCTGGGTCGTCACAAGGAGAGGGGGGGGAGGATGGTGGGGACTTTGTTTATCTTCCCCCCCCCCTCCCTCCGGGGAGTCCAAGGCTTGGATAGTATATGCCCTTTTTTTTTTGGGGGGGGGTAATATTTTGAATAGGAAGTGAAGTGTGTAATGTGCATATAGTTTGATGTTGATAGTTAGAGGAACTTGCATTGGAGAGCATGCTGGCTTACTCTTTGTGTTACTCAAATGCTGAAAAAGTTCAGCAAAGGGGGATGGTCAGGAGCTAGTCCCGAGCGCTGGTGAAACGGAAGCTCCATCTCTCCCTGTCATCAACTTTCCATCCACCTTGGAAGCACCGCCTTGCTCGACTGGTGCTACAGTCTACTGTTATGATATTCATTTGCAAAGGAGACTTGTTTATCGCAGGAGCTGGTTCAGCTCCTTTAGGTATATATGCCCAAGCTGGCTGGTGTAGTTACGTTTCGTGATTGTAAATAACTACCACACTAGTCTAACTTTGGATGTAATGCACCTCGGCCAGCTAATCACCCCGATACCATCTCATACAAACACAAAGGTAAGTTACATTCCTCTGATGAACCCAGGGTGATGTCTACTTAGAGAGTCGGGAGCACGACATCAAGAGTCTTATTCTAAGTGGCATAGGAGGCTTTGCTCTCTTCCATTGCTATTTATTTAACATATTACCCATCAAAATTCTCTCATATGTTGTTCATATTGTTTTTATGTTGATTTAACTGATATCAGTAACCTACAAAAGGATACTGAGGCTTAATGGCATAACAGTTGCTAAGGAAGAGGTATTATGAAGTCCCTAGAGCCACTTAGAATACCTCACCAACTCTTGCTCTAATGACGAGGAGTCGGGCAGTCAGAGAGAGATATTATGTGGTCAGGGCAGGGTAGATGGTGTTCCTTGTGTGTGTGTGTGTGTGTGTGTGTGTGTGTGTGTGTGTGTGTGTGTGTGTGTGAAGTTAGGCTGGTTTATGGTGATTTTTTTTTAAATATGCGTGGCAGAACAATGACGATGAAGAAAACGATATGGATTATGGGTGTGATATAAAGTCATCTAAACTTTGCTTATACCTGCTCTTACGTTTGTATAATTCCTGTTTGTGAATACTATACATACCTTTGGCATAGTGGAAAGTTACGTTATCATAACAATGATGATGATGATGATGATGATGATTATGATGTCGATGTGTATGTGTATATGAATGTTTATGTGTGTGTGTGTGTGTGTGTGTGTGTAGTGCAAAGCAAGGCCTGAGCTGCACTGTTGCCTGGGATATATTGCACGTGTGGTACGATGTCATATATTAATGGCTATGGACGATCTTGTCTGACAGGACGTCGTTGGCACAAGTAAGTCACATTTCAGAGTTAGTCCAGCTTCAGGGGTTATCGTGATCTGCTATTTTGGTGTGCTTGAAGGATGACTGAAGTGGCAAGGTGCAGGAGTGGAACCCACGGACAAAAGTTTGCCTATTATTCCATTGCGTCTACTTTATACATAGGGTATTGCACCTTCCTCCCTGACTCTTCATATCAAAGAGAATCAGTATGGACAGAGAAACATAGTAAACCTCCTTAGCTTAGAAATGTTAGCCAACAGAGAAAACTAACAAGCATAAGAGGCGATTTTTGTTTCTGACAGTATATGAGACAGGTTGGTTTGTCACGAGATATAAAGCTTCTTAGACCCTGGCAAAACCTAATCCTTGTGTTCTAGGTTGCATCTCACTCTGGCAGGGCATTCAATAGGGTGCAGTGGTATAACTTTTCATGTGGTCTCATATTCATATCCTGTCCATGTTCCTTTGATGACATGTTCACACATCCCATCCCAGTAGTTTGAACAGCTTCAGTGAATCGAATAATATTAACTTGTTGGTTTGTATAAGACCAAATCACCTCGTTGGTACTAAAAAGTTTGTGTGGCCTGTGTACTTGTAAAACCATGTAACTTACTACACACACACACACACACACACACACACACACACACACACACACACACACACACACACACACACCTAATATGGTTATCAAACGTCAGATATAACCATCCAGCGTTACACACACAACGACAACCCTTATACGTGGGACGAGACTTTCTCCACTTGTGTATTGGATTCAGCCACGCCAGAACTCTCGCTGATCCCGTACACACAAATGTCCGCGGCAACCATCCAACCACAGGGCTGACGGAGTGATAATGAAGATGATATATACTGATGTGACACTGTTGGATTATTGTCAAAATACACCTGATTCGGCCGTATTATTAAAACGGGGTGTGCGAAGATGTAAGCATATCTTTTATTTTTGACGGTCATATATGAAACACCTGTAACTGGTGTACATTATCAGCCAGCATCCTACAATACAAAGTTTAGTGAGCAACGATATATGATGGCCAAGCATGTTCTACGATTATGACATGCTTCAGAAACTATCGTTAAAACTTGGGGTTTGGCCACACTTTCACCATGTTTTCAAAACACCGCCTTTGTTTCCATCCACAATAGAGCGGTGGCAGTGTGTTCGTTATCGCCGTGTTCACTTCTCTTACATATGTCCCCACCGACATGTCATGCACCTCAGCTAAAATCATATCTGTACATGATACCCCAAGCGTATCACAACAAAGATGTTCAGTATTAGATGCCATATGCCAGGTGACGTGTGGGACTGGGAGGGGGGGGGGATCAGTTCCGTGTTGGTATGTTGTGGGTAGACCTCTGGATCTCCGAAACGAGTTTCATAGTCTATATCCAGTGTCGACTGTATTTAAAAATTACCGAAGTGTACACTTCGCATTCTTTCCCTTGTCATATGTCGGAAGTCGGGGTGGAGGAATGGTCTTACACCTCCCTAGTGAACCGCTATTGTCCTGTAGTGGGCCACAAAAGGACTCACCGTGGTAGTACTGCACTGGGTGATTCATTTGCACCAGCAATTTATATCCAGAAAGTCTATGACTCCCTTCCGAGCTACAGGTTGGACCCGTCTTTGTAATAAAAGCTGCAATGATGCATTAATGCCTTGTGTACTTGGCGTCATCGATATAAAGCATGGAGTGACACGGCAGATACTGACAGTCCAATGAGGTGTCAATGACAGTGCTCACACAGGCGCATAAATCATCATAGACTAGGGCGCATATTTATACACAGTATTATCTAATTCATAGGATAATCAGTTCTACATTACAGTTAACCAGTCAAAAATCATTTTCATCACATTTTATCAAATTAATATTCACTCTGGCCTAGTTGTGAAGGGCATACTGGTTGTGTGAGTGAAGAAAGAATAATATAGAAATAAAAAATGAGTAATAACCTAAATCCGGCTCAGGTTGTTTATAGGTATCTCTCCAGTTCATTAGCAGTGAGACTGTCGGCATGGCTGATTGGTCCCGCTCCACACATCATTACCGTGACGACAATTCAACAGGCGTTGGTGCGAACAGTAAAAAGGAGAGAGAGAGAGAAAGAGAGAGAGAGAGTGACGGGAAGAAGAGCAGGTGTATGTAAGAGGAGGAAGGGGTGCTGGTGAGAGGAGAGAAGAATGATAGAAGAGAGAAGAGATGTTGATGGATGGAGAAAACAGTCTAAACAGCTATAAAAGAGAGAAAAGTTGTTAGTGGGAAGAGAAAAGAGCTATAGAAGATTGAAGAGATGTTGGTGAGAGGAGAAATGAAGAACAGGAGGGAGAAGGGAAGGGGTTAAGAGGAGGGAAGAGTGGTGAGATGAGAAAACAGGTCATGATAATGGAGGCCGCGTACTCCGTTTGTTGCTGGATATATGTTAATATTTTTGTGTCAGGCGCCTCAGTGGCAGGGTTAATAGAGTTCTCTGGTCGGAGAACATAAGCTAACCCGCCACGATTGGAAGCCGAGAGGTGGCTTGAGGGTTTTCCGACCTCTAAAACAATTCAAGTGCAGTAGGGTGGTCTCCTAGCGACTTGAATGATATGGACTACGGTAACCTTGCCTAGGGATCTACGTCCTCCATACGGGAATTACAAGATTTGCTGTTGCCTAATTATAAAAGTTCCGTATAATAGGTATGCAGAATATGTCAGTGTAATAAATAACATACTATCGAACAGCCAAGTGTCATGTCCAAAACATTACAAGGAAAGTTGTGTTGCCAGGAAGGCATCAGTATTTATTTTCACTTGACTTTGACTTTTGGCCTCTGTAAAATTCTAGACACAGATTACACCCAGACACTACAATTCGTACACCATTGTAAACCCTCCAGACAGGTTTGGATTATTATCTGTACTAATCTGGGTTAATTATCTCGGTGAAGGATCAGATTACTTGCCTTAATGACTGTAACCTTCTGCTCATTACCCTATTCATAACCTGTAATGAAGGATGTTCCACAGACCTATTGCATCCACGCCCTTCACTTCCCTTCACCTGATTCACTTTCTCCCACATCATCTTTTCTTGTGTTTTCCTCCCAAAACCTTTAATCTTTTATGACACAGCTCATTGACACTGAAATGCAGTGTCTCTGATATATTCCCCTTCACTTCGACGACGTAACACTTGTTTTATTCCTGGTATCTACGAACGATTTTATTCAGGAAACACTTCAAACTGGAGGAATCAAACAAAACCTTTATTTTCCCCTTCACTACTGGAGATTCTTTCTAGCTTAAATAAAAACGTCAGGTGGTGGCCTACAGTTGATAAAGTTAGAAGTACGCCATCGTATTGAAGGCATACTGTAGAGAAACGACCTGCTACATAACCCTGTTAATCTGAAAAGGGTTTACAATACACGATTATCTGTGACCTTTTTCATTTGGAGAGACTGTTGCGCCACGCGATGGTCAGACAATATCATTTCAGATTTACTGCCCCTTTCACTTCCAAGTCCTAATTGTAAAGACGGCCCGTTATCAGATTCCTCTCCTTAGCTAACTGATCTCTCCTTTGTCTCTACAGGGTGCATGGATGGGCTGCCTCTTGGAGTGGCTTGTGGAGGGTTTGGGGGTCGAATCTGAAATAAAACGGTCATCGTTTACTTATCTCTGGCCGTTTAACAGTATACCATTCTTTGTTTATGGTTAATAGCTTCTTCACTCACCCATCTGTGGTTGTCCATCTCTATATATCAATGTACGGCTATCTGTACATCTGCCTATCTATCTATAGTTACCTATCCATCTATCGATCAGTCTGCCTAAATAGCTGTCTATCTACCTGACTCTCTATTGCCACCTGTCTGTCTACCTACTGTATATACCAATGATTATCTATCCGAAAAAAAATTGGAACAGTTTGAAGGACGGAATCTGGACCAAAAATGGATTTGCAGAGCGAAGGTTGTATCTTTATCCCAGTGTGCTTGCATCTGGAACTGGAATAGGGACCTGAATTTCCAAAGCGACGGTTGTGTGAGGTAATATGTTGTAATGTTTGTTGGTTGTTTTCCTTGTCACGTCCACTGTGTGCCCATTGAGCAGTGATCCGTGTTGCCATGACACACCCAGATCTAATATTACACCTTGGATCCTGCTGCCTACAGATGGTTTGATTTAAGTTTGGGAAAACCTCTGGCAGTGATGGGTTGACAATATTCTCCATAAAACACCAATATGGAGAGTCTGGCCAGAGCTAAATAAAAGCGTCAGGTGGTAGCAGGAAAACACGAAAAACACGCTCTCTACCTGAAGGGGTTAATGACTCCACTAGCAGCACCTCTGACTTTATTACCCGTCCCCGCCCCGGAGAGGCTTGGGGACGGGTATTGTTTTCACTCGGTTTGCCTGTTTGTTTGTCTGTCTGCCTGACTTTCTGTTAACAACTTCACGCGAAAACTGCTGGTGCGATTTTGACTAAAATTACCGTGATGATGGGCTACGACCGTCTGATCACCTGATTAAATTATGGGACAAATGGGTCCAAGGGCCAAGCTGTAGGTCTCAAAAATGTAAAAAAAAAAAATAAATAAATTAAAAAAAAATAAATAAATAAAAATTTCGCCGTAACTCCTTCCAAATTCGTCTTACTGACATGAAACCAAAATCTAAAGGTGCATCTTTCAAATCTGCATCCTATAACATGCCTCATTACATCAGGGGGGCCACCCCTCCTAGTTAGCTGTAGGGGGGTCAATAGCAGGTGGGTCGGGCCTAAAATTTCAAATGGACCTAAAATCGTCAGTTTTCACCCGCTTTGCTCCAAATTTGATATGTGACATCTTTGACTAGATATCCTGTTGTGTCTATACGTCAGCACTAAAATGATTGGCGGGGGTGGGTTTGCTGTGCCTTGGCATCGCTTCTTGTTTTATTCGTGCTGATACCAGAATACATTATGCAGCTTTGGAGAGTGTCCTAGTAGTGAAGAGGTTAGTCAAGGCCTTATCAGCGTCCTAGTAGTGAAGAGGTTAGTCAAGGCCTTATCAGCGTCCTAGTAGTGAAGAGGTTAGTCAAGGCCTTATCAGCGGCCTAGTAGTGAAGAGGTTAGTCAAGGCCTTATCAGCGTCCTAATAGTGAAGAGGTTAGTCAAGGCCTTATCTAACCCCTCCAATTCAAAAACTTTATCAGGAGGAGCAACAACCTACCCAAACAGACGTCATGGTACTGAAGGAGTCAAACCCTCCAGTTCGATGACGTGTTTTATCTTCTTGCTATCCCCAGACGGGTATATTCAGGTCAGCAGAGGCTTTTATAACTGCATGGCTTAAATATATCCTTTATTAACCCATTAACAAAAATTAAGTACCTCAGTAGTAAATAAAATCGACTGGAAGTAGTAAGAACAAAAAGGAAAATACCTAATCGGGTTAAGGTGTTAAAAGTGACTGATTACCCAACACTGGTTTAGTACAGACACAAGGGTCCGTATTTAAACACTCACCTACCTTTAAGTTATGTTTAGGATTGCTTGTTTATACGCTTGTTTCACTTATACAGCTGCCAATCGCTTCACAGTCAAAATAAATGACAAAGTACGAAAAGCAATGCGATCTGTGATAATGGTTATATGTTATAGACACCAGTTTATCGTAAACATTGGTTGGCATCTTTTACAACTAGGACCCAAGGTGCCTTTTAAACCGGTGGACTAGACACGACCTCCAGATGAAGCCGCATTTTACACCTCCATTCATTCCAGTACAGTCACCCACAAAAGTTCGTGTCGTTCATCCCGACCCGCACCTCCAACCCTCAACACTTAACTCTTCTGTTCCATGGCGCATTATAATGGTCAATTCTTGCTACTTCCAGACGATTTCATTCATCTTATCATATCGAACTTGAGGCCTCCTATGTAGCCTTCATTAACGTCTTCGCTACTGCGATTCATTCCCAAAGTAAATACAATCACGTGCTAATAGCCAGAAATAGGATACGCCAAACCATTCTGCTCAACTTTGAAAAATTCTCTGGTTCTGAAATGGTTACATCAGTCACATTCAGTCCGAAAAAGTCCCTATCAAGCTAAGTAAATTTGTCTGTAAGTAGGGAGAATGGAATATAAAATCGGTCATCTGACTGAATGAGTAAATTTGTTTGCAATCATTCCTTAAGTCTGTTCTCTCACAAGTCCCATTATTAGCCACAGTCACATTGGTTATTATCGTTGCTTCTTACAGTCTTCTCTGTTTTTCTTCCTAAATAATTCTCTCCAGATATGCTGAGTCTCTCCGACTATCTCATCTTTATCACTATTTATTTTTCTTAAATCCACCTCATCCCAACCTAAAGTGTCAGTGGAATGATGATTAAGAGATGATGATGATGATGATGATGATTCTCATATCCCTCTCAATATCGTTTCATTACATTGTCCCTACACCTTGAATTCTGAATTTAAAGATGATTCTCTTATCTTTCCCAATATCTCTTTCGTACACTTTCTCCACCTCGCCTCAATATCCTTTTTCTCCGCACTCTCGTGACCCACCAACCACGCATGCCAGCCTGCCTCTCCATCGCTCCATGACTGCACGACCTCTCCCCTTCCCCCATATTCTTCCTTCCCTTCTTCCCTCCCTTTCACTCCTCCTTCTTCCACCTTAATGGGCCTACCGGCCCTCTCCCTCTCCCTTCCCTGTTCCCACTCCGTCCCTATCTCTCTCCCTCATTTTTATCCTCTTCTTCCTTTCCTGTCACTTTTCACTCCCATTCCTTCTACCTCTCCTTCCATTCCCTCTGTCTCTCTCTTTTTTTCCTTTCCCTCCCTCTTCCCTGTCCTTTTTTTCTCTGTTCTGATCTCGTCCCTCTTTCTACCTTTTCTAAGTTCTTTTTTCCTTCTCTTGCTCTTTCTTCTTCCCTTCCTCAGCCTCTCCCTCCCCCTTCCTGCCTCTCCCTCATCCCTCTCCCTCTCTTCTTTCTCTTTTCCCTACTTTGATCACCCCCGTCTCTCTCCCTTCCTTCTCCTATTTCCTTTCTTCCTCAATCCTTCACACAGCCTCTGTCTCTTCCTGTAGCTCTGCCCCGCCCCCGTCCCTTCTCTTCTCCATTTCTCTTTTCTCCTTCCTTTCTTTCCTTCCTCCTCCAATCTCTTTCTCCTTCTCTCTGCTTGTCCATCCCGCCCCCTTTTTCTCTCCGTCTCCCTCTCCTCTTCTTCCTCTCTTTTTAATTCCGAGGCTCCCTCCTCCCCTCTCTTCCTTCATGCGTTCCTATCCTTACCTTCGACTCACTGAATAGATCCCTTATTCATTACCTTGCCAATAATGAACCGCCTCGAAACGACCACTCCGCTATTACTACTGCATACTGTACATATACTGTATAATACTCTCACCTTGTTTTTCTCTTTTTTTCTCTCTCTTTTCCCCTCTTCACATTCCCCTTCTCAGTCTTCCTCCCTCCCTGTCATTCCACTCCCACCCCCATCCTCCTCTCTCTCTCTCTCTCTCTCTCTCTCTCTCTCTCTCTCCTGCTTCATATTCATTCACGATCTCATTACATATCGTGTCCCTCTCATTCTTTTTTACCTTCCATTCCGTCTCTCACCTTCCCTCTACTCCTATATATATAAAGTTACGAGTGGACTAGGATGAAGGTAGGACAGAGACGAGGCACATAAAGTAAAATCAGACAAACAGAAATAAATGAAGTAGACGATGGTATGGTGTAAGTCTGATTATTTGACTGCTACGGACAGGCGTTAGTTTGTGAGCTTCCACCCCACAGATTCAGCGGAGCAGTAGGGCTCGAATCCGCTATAGCGTCCTCGGAGTGTGAGCCCAGCGCGAAACCGACCTAGCCACCGAATTACCTGCTTACCTTTGCTTCTTTCTCTCACTCTTTCCCCTCTCGTCCTCTCTGCCCTACCTTCCATCTCTCCTTTGCAGATACGATAATGTAGAATATGATTTCCTTTCATCCTTTCATAAATAGCTTCATGACAGCGATGTACGGTGCATGGTCGTTCTTCGCACTTTTTCCTGTTGGTTTCTGCTTCAGGTGTGCTCAGTGGGAGGAGCCTTCCTACTTTGCTCTCCTTGTCTTGGACTCACAGAATAGTTACACGAGTCACAACCTACACTGAAGAAAACAGCCTCGAAAGAACCAGTAGGTATGTCACTATTTGCCTTCCATTGTACTCTACTTAGTACTTGTTACTCCCCCATCCCTTCTCCCTCTCTTCCTCCCTGTTCCTCCATCTCTCCCTTACTCCAGCCCTCCCTCTCTCCTTTCTGTCCTTCCATCTCCTATCTCCTTCCAGTCTTTCCTCTCTCCCTCCCTGTCCATCCATCTTTCCTCCCTCTCCACCCCTCCCTTTCTCCCTTCCTGTACCTCCATCCCTCCCCCATCTGCACCTCTCCTTCTCTCCCTTTCTGTCCCTTCCTCTCTCCCCCCTTCTCCATCCCTCCCTCTCTCCCTTCCTGTCCCTCGATCTCCCCCCCTCCCCCTCCCTTCCTCCCTCCCTACCTCTCCCTCCCTCCCTCCCACGCCTCCATCCCGATGTTTATGAGCCTTTATGACCCTCGACCAATCTCCTCCCCACAGACACATAACCTCCTTCCCCCAGTCCACCTGCCTCTCCCACTTTCTCTTCCTTATTTTCCTTTTACTCGTGGCAGCCGAGGGTGTATTGGTTAGCACTTCCAGCCCACAGTCTCTTCCTTTACAGATAATAATTTCCTGGACAACAGTTGGCGCCTGGTGGTCTAGTGGTTTTACCAGTCGAAGTGATGCTCTAGCCATGTGCATACATTCCACCTCCAAGAAGCGACTGAAGGTTTATCGATCATGTAATGCCACCAAGGGAAGTAAGCTGGTCATTTACCCTTACTGTACTGCACTACGGTAACCTAGCCTTGTCCTACACCTTGAACAGGGTAAAATGCAATTATTATTTATTCAATTATTTATTTGTTATTTTTTACAATCTTGCATCTCACCCACTCCTTCCTTTCCCCGTTCCACGTGTCCTTCTTGCACCACTCTGAATATTCTGTTCTTTTTTAATATCTATTTTCTGTCAGCTATGTTAATTTTTGGATTCTAGAAGCATATATATATATATATATATATATATATATATATATATATATATATATATATATACATATATATATATATATATAGAGAGAGAGAGAGAGAGAGAGAGAGAGGGTGGGTGGGCAGGGAGGGAGAAAGAAGAGAGAATGAATGGGTGGCATCAGAGAGACCGGATGCTGGGAGTGAAGATGTATGTATAGTACCTGGGAAGAGGAAGCAAGAATGAAAATAGGCGGGAGACAGAAATAGTACAGGAGAGAGAGAGAGAGAGAGAGAGAGAGAGAGAGAGAGAGAGAGAGAGAGAGAGAGAGAGAGAGAGAGAGAGAGAGAGAGAGAGAGAGAGAGAGAGAGAGAGAGAGAGAGAGAGAGAGAGAGAGAGAGAGAGAGAGAGAGAGAGAGAGAGAGACCGAATGCAGAGGGGTGAAGATAAAATGTACAGCATGGTACCTGGGAAATGAGCGTGAGGGAGATTGATTGATTGATTGATTGATTGTGTGTGTGTGTGTGTGTGTGTGTGTGTGTGTGTGTGTGTGTGTGTGTGTGTGTGTGTGTGTGTGTGTGTGTGTGTGTATGCTCAACAAATACAAACCACGCACCTTTTGCGGTCTTTAGTCGATAGTCTGGCAATAATAATGAGTGTTCATAAAGTATCTGTACAGCTGCGAAAATTCATGATATACACTAGCGCTAAGAAAATTATATTCATGTGGTTTGTTGCATGTTGAGGATACGGTTCTAAGTTTTAATTGCTATATGTTTTGTTTGTTACAGGTTCCAAATAAGTGTGCACAGCCATAACCAGCGAAAGCAGTGAAAATGGCGACACCGCAAGAGAAAGCGCAGTGTATCATGGTTGACTGAGACCAAATGAGACCCGCAGGTCCAGCGGAATTACAAAACAAAGTATGAGAAAAATCCACCAAGGTGTGTTAGTATCCGTGAATAGCTAAAGAAGGTTATGGAGACAGGGAGTGTCCTGCGTAAAACTGTGGCTGGCCGTTCGCGAGCTTCTCAATGAAACGTTCCCTAATCAGTGGATCGGAAAAGAAGGCCCGTTTCCTTAGCCTCCCCGGTCACCTGATGTAACTCCTATAAACTTCTTATCGGGCTACGTTAAACACCTGGTCTGTCGTACACAAGTTCAAGACCTCGACGATATCAAGCAAACAATGCGCCAAGCCATGTCCACCACTGATAAACAAATGCTCCAACGGACATGGCTGGAAATTGGCATTATTAGCTATTGTCTAGATGTGCTATGTGCAGCCAACGGCACCCATGTAGAAGTGGACTAATGAATGTGAAAAAAAAATGTTACTTTGTATTTATTCTGCAACATACTCCGTACAGTTATCTTAATATTTGTGTATTTAATAAATTTTCGAAGTTGTACTGACACTTTATAGACACCCTGCAGAAGCTAATAACTTTACTGCTATGTGAAGTAAAGTTGAAATTCTTTCTTCATCTGATACTTTAATTCAATAAATTTTGTTATCAACTAAAAACTCACTCATAAAGGCGTTGAAAGCTCTTGGAATCTCAAGAGTTCCAAGGGAGTGTTCGGCTCTAACTGAACACCTCAGTTATGAAATCATATTAAAAAAGATTTTCCGTCGTAACACTGTTTTCTGCAATCAACTCTGGCAGTTCAATATCGGAGATACAGCCTATAATTTTACATCTAAGGGAAACTCTGATAACATGGTGCTCGCCTGCACGTCACGCGCTCAGAAAACGCACTTCATTGTTGTTGTTGTTGTTGTTGTTGCTGTTGTGGTTTAAGGCATCAGTTGGTGTAAGGTTGCGTTATGTGTATGTATTAGTTCACAACTAAAACAGGATGGCGACTTCCTGCTTTATTACCTGTAAAACTTATTACCATACACTAGGTGACAGAGTAGCAGTCTTCATCAGCTGCTTATTACATCCCCCAACGATGTTGCACGCAGGTTACGCATTCACCAGTGTCCGTTTCTCTGTTTGTGTGCAAGATATCTCAGAAAAATGTTATCGGATTTCAATGAAATCTTGTGGATAGGTGGGCAGTAGGTCAAGAAATAGTCGATTAGATATTGAAGTGGATCCACATCCGTATCCACATGCAGGAATAACTGATAAAATTCACTGGTGTTGGTGGGGGTATGAGCTTTCTGAGACTATGTAAGAAGGCAGACTAAGCCCGCAAAATTAATAATATTCACTGTGTAAGGATGTAAAAATATTTGTCAGGTAGGTAACAGAAAATACAGCCGTAAATCATCAACTTTATTGACGCTCGCGGAGGTTTGTGTTTCCTGAGTGCTTTTTAGTTTTGCATGTTGCTCCCTTTTATCCTCTTTTACGTTACTGAGGCAAACTATATCAGTGCTGGGTGTATACAGATGGCATACATACATATATATATATATATATATATATATATATATATATATATATATATATATATATATATATAATTTTCCTGACTGTGACCGCGAGTCCTAATAGGGCTGTAGTAACACGATGCACCTCTAGGAGTCTAGGTGGCAATACCATCCTGCATTGTGAGACAGTGTGCCACGTGGTGCGGAACAAGGTGGAAGTGGAAATTACAGACGCTCGTTTGTTTGCTGTTGTGCACGTGTCATCTGGCGATTTTCGAATGGATATTAAAAAAGAACAGGTAATTTTCATCAAATTTTTTGCTAATCTCGAGAAAAATGCAACAGAGACCCTGGCAACGATTCAACAAGTATTTGGTGAGCAATCTCATGGTCGGGCAGCCTCACCAAGACCCCAGAAGACCAGAGAGGTGAAAAGCAATGTCAAAAGCATGCTGATCATTTTTTCTCTGACACGAAAGGGATTGTGCACAAAGAATTCGTCCCAGCGGGCCAAACTGTCAGTTCCAGCTTCTACTGTGATGTTCTGCGGCAACTGCGTGAAGATGTGAGAAGGCGATGCCCCGAACTTTGGCGTGACAACAACTGGTTGCAATACCATGACAACGCCCCGGCTCACAGCGCACTCAACACCCAGCAGTTTTTGGCCAAGAACAAAATGGCTATCGTCCCCCACCCTCCTTACTCGCAGGAATTGGCCCCCCTTTGACTTCCTTCTGTTCCCAAAAATGAAGATCAAGCTGAAAGGGCGTCGTTTTGATACCACTGAAGACATCCAGAATGAATAGCCAGCGGTACTCAACACTCCTGCCAAAAAGATCCCTGGGAGGGTTCCAGCAATGGGGGCAACGCTGGGACTGGTGTATCAATGCGCAAGGGAACTACTTCGAGGGTGATGGCGGCCAATAGGAGCTATGGTGAGTTTTCAGTTTTATATAGCATTAGTCCGTAAAATTTTGGATAGCACGTCGTATATCTATCTATGAATCTATCTATCTATCTATATAGATGTATGTAATTTTATATATATATATATATATATATATATATATATATATATATATATATATATTACAGAGAGAGAGAGAGAGATACGACATAAGCAAAGAAAGAACAGGGGCATGGATGCTGCCTGACATGGATGAGGGTGGGGGGGACAGCGATGGGAAGGAAGGAGACGTAGGGTGAGTGGAGAGAGGGATGGGTGGGGAGATGCAGGGTGGGGGGAGACAGGAGGGGAGGGACGGCAGCTGCACGACCCAAAGGGACAACAGGGACTGGGGGCAGGGGACTGAGGGGAGGGATTGGGAAAGGGAGAATGGAAAAGAAATATGTACAGAGGGGAAAAGGAAGGTAAGAAAGGGGAAAAAAGAGAAAGGGAAGACGGGGGGAAAGTGAGACGGGAACAAAGGAGTTGAGACAGAATATTTTTTAAAATTATAATTTTTCACATTCCAAGGATAGTACCGTATACAGTGCACATCTCAGCTCAGTTACAGGAACCACAGTCAGGAACTGGAAACATTAATGGGAGTAATTAAGTAACTTTTTATGCAGTGCAATATCAATTATGGTAGTACATCAACTTTCCACTTAAAAACTAGTTTAACTTATTTTTTATTGAATATAAAGAGTTAAAGGAAAAGGGAGCAAGAGTCATGGGAGAAGAGGGAGGACTGATGCAGAGGAGGGAATTAGGAAAATGGGATAGAGGGGAGGGGAAGGAAGGAAACGGTGAAGGGGCGAGTGAAATAATGGGAATTAGGTAATGTCCTCTCAGTGTATCTACACAACGGCGGGAGTGGTTTATTGATGACAGGGGGATGGTGTGTGTGTGTGTGTGTGTGTGTGTGTGTGTGTGTGTGTGTGTGTGTGTGTGTGTGTCGTTCTGGGGGGGAATGGAGGCATAGGACTGCGGGGAAGGAGAGGGGAAAGAGGAAGTGACAGGAGGAGAAATGACTGGACGAGGGAAGGAAGGGCATAGTATCAAGATGGAGAGAGAGAGAGAGAGAGAGAGAGAGAGAGAGAGAGAGAGAGAGAGAGAGAGAGAGAGAGAGAGAGAGAGAGAGAGAGATGGGGTGGGACTGAAGTAGGGGAGCACATGAAAAGTGAGAAATAAATGGCGTGATAAATAACACTGGTACGCTGTAATACCAGATATTCCTTTTATGTCAGGGATTTTATGTGAGAATCATGTCAGTTGTTGTTGCTGTTGTTCCAGACTCATGTGAAATATGGAGACAGTGGACTGAAGGCCTAAGTTGTCCTTCTGGTGGATAGAGTAGTAGTTGACGGATGTTTAACTAAGCATGTGTACAGCCTAGTTAATATCGCTACTCTCACGTGAAGGCTTCCCTTTCTCAACCGCTTAGAAAACCTGTATATCCCCGATGAACATAGGATGTGCTTTTGAACTCCTTCACTACAATGACGTATTATTTTACTGTTGTTTGTTATATCCAAGGGATTTCATTCAACTTCGGATTGATGTCAAACAGTGAAGGGGTTGGTGAAGGCTGTATCTAATTCCACCAGTTCTTTAACCCTCTCCTTAGCTGAATGAAATCGTCTACAGACAACAAGAATACGTCAGCAAAAATACGTCAACGAACTGAAAGGGTTCAATGTCCTGCCACTACTGCTAGTTATACTCCACACACACACACACACACACACACACACACACACACACACACACACACACACACACACACACACACACACACACAGAGTTGATCAACTTTCATTTCTTTCAAAATATTAGACTTCCATCCCCTCCACCCCTCACTATGCATTACAGCCGGTGGATAGCACGCCTTGGTGGGGGGATCATTTTTGGTCATAAAACTGAAGGCACGCAATAGTCCTACAGTTAAAGCCAGTTTTATTAATACATAAGGTTTAGGACCTGAATCTCCCGAATCCGTCTTCCCTCGACGTAATCGCCATATATCAATCATCAGGATCCAGACTCACAAAAGCACGTATAATCAATTTCCTGTCGTACAGTAACTGTGACGTGTTTTTCACTGGAGGGAAAATGTTGGAAGAGTGCAGTCTGGCCATGTGTCTCGTTCCTCATTCAAAAAATAAATCTTGGTTACGAGGAAAATTATTGCAGTTTTACATGACTGTTTTAGTAAAGCGACAAGGAGAGAAGGGTGCAAAATTTCCCCAGGTCTCCAGTTCTTTTCCGAGAGCAAACCGGAGATAAGACAGGTCATCAATCACAGATATGTTTGAGAATTTTGTCCCAGAACACCTTTGATGGTGGTACCTTCCTAGTTTAACAGGCTTGTAGTAGAGGGCACGTCGATAGGCTTTCAAGTCTTGGCATTGCCCTAGCACCAAGAGTCACAACAGTCTGTGGATCCCAGTCTTAGTCGCCGGGCCGGGTTTGCTCATGCAACTCCACATTCACACAGTATTCTGCAGTATTTTGTATCACTGTATGACAGGTATCTAATATACTGTAATCCTGTGTGTGTGTGTGTGTGTGTGTGTGTGTGTGTGTGTGTGTGTGTGTGAAATGCAGCTAAATGTGTAAATGGATTTTGATGAAACTTGGCAGGAAAGTTGGGATTGCTTCTCAGATGGGCCAGTTTCAATTTGATGGCGATTGATATTTTCTGAAGGGCTATTTGGATCCTAGTAATTGTTCCCATTTGTGTTAAAATACCCTCACGTGGAAGAGACAGCCGGGTTTTTCTCTGGAGATTCATGCGTCCTTGGAGAGAGTGAGAGAGAGAGAGAGAGAGAGAGAGAGAGAGAGAGAGAGAGAGAGAGAGAGATGGGGGATGTTGTACATTACAGTCCTATGCCTATTATTTCACTGATGCTACGAACAGACGAGTTTATTCAGCATAAAATGATGGTAGTGGTGGTGATGGTGGTAAGTGTGATGATGATAGTGATGATGGTGGTGTTGCTGATGATGATGGCTGAGGTGGTGGTGTTGGTGGTGGTTGTGGTTGCAGTGATGATAGCAGTGGTGAGAGGCAGCTCTGATGGTGATGGTGGTGGTAGTAGTTGTGATGATGATGGCGATGGTGGTGGTACTGTGATGTTGGTGGTGGTGGTAGCTCTGATGCTGATTGTGTTGGCGGTAGTTGTGGCAGTGGTGGTGGTAGTTGTGGTGGTGGTGGTGGTGGTGTCAATGATAGGTGTGGTGATGATGATGGTGGTGAGAGTAGCTGTGGTGGTGCTGGTGGTGGTAGTAGCTGTTCAGAAAATGCTCTCATTTAGGTAAGTGCTTTGTGGCCTGACATGTGCTGCAACGTTGTTAAGGTACTCCAAAGAAAAGCGTGGTTAAGAGACGGCCCTTGTATATCCTATCCATCATCCTAACCACCCTATGACTGTACTCCTTATCCTAGTATTGTGTAGGTGGATGTGAGTGTGCTAGCTGTGGGGTCATGCAGAGTAACACAAGGAGGTGTGTATTTGTATGTGGAAGTGTGGAGTAGTGTAGGTACTGTAGGTGTTGGTGGGTGGGAGAAAGTATGGATTAGCTGTGGATAGAACGGAGAATGTAGAGACTTGTTCGTTGACTTGACCAAGATTTGCATCTTCTTGCAGCTTATACTCTCAACCTGCAGCTCAGTGATAAATATGATATTACGAGTAGGCTCTAACGGCTCTACAGCCTTTGTCAAAGTATTTATTTGTTACTAGCATCATATTCTAGTTTTAATCTATTATTACAACTCACCATTCAAGATGAAGAGATGGCGATTTTTAGTCTTAAAATGAACGAACTGAAGTGTGGATATGCACAAGGGAGTATAAAGAGATGTCAGAGGTGTGGACGGAAGAACAATGTGTGAACGATTGTGTTGAGGGAATGTGGAGTTTTACAGGAAGAGGTGAATACCAGGCCATATTATTTGATGTAGTCATGTTTGAAACAGAAGAAAGTGGAGTAGGGATGAGTAAAACCAGTATAAGTGAGGAAAAAAGCGGGAACGTCCCGAAAGCTTTCGTGTCATTTGGCTTACCAGTATTTGTACAACAATGAAAAGGTTTATTACGGATATAAACTAAAGTGACAATAAGATCAGGGAAGATGAATATCTGAGAGGGTACAAGCAATGAGAAATATGGAATAGCAAAAATGTTCCTCCAAATCCTGTGAGTCATGTGGCCTCTCAGTATTTACACAACAGTGGATAAGATAGGTTTACGTGAAGTTAAATACTGTAGTGGGACATCGGTGTATAAGTGGACAGAGGGGAATGTGATGTAGTGATTGGTGAGATATTGGTGTATGGGTGGCGTCAACAAGGTAGGAGTGGAACAGAGTACAAACGTTACCAAAACCTGCGTCTCATACAGCTTCCAAGTATTTGCACTAAGATAACAAGGTTTAGTGGTGGTGTTAACTACAGACCGTCTAACTACATGTAATTACAACTGACCCCACCACACCCTGGTATCAACACAGACTCGCAACTGTGATTTACGGCCTATTGTCACGATCCCTGCATAATGATGCCACAGTATATAGACAGTATTTTAATGCATGTTTATACTTACACCCATATACATGTATGTTCATATTTATTGTAAACTCTAGTAAATTATGTCAAACACAGAATAACTTTTTTTTTTTTTGGTGGTGGTGGGGGGGGGGGTTGACATTCGTTATGGATTACCCTCAGTACGGCGAAGAGTTTTGCATTATTTGCCCAGCCACCAGATGATTATTGTCTGCCTAGGAGAGCACCCTTGTAGTTAAAGTGGTGATGAAACTACACATAACTCCTCCAGTTTGAAAAGTCTATCCTTAGGTAAGTGAAATTGTATAGAGCACTGGTTCTGGGGGCCATAAAATAACCTTAAGCATAGTAAGTCAGTGGTGTGGAAACTGTATTCTTTTCCGGAGGCAGTATTTGTGAATAATCTTTCTCTGTCAAATGTTTTGTTCAGAGTGTATTTAGAGGTAAGGTAAGATTAATTTATCAGACGTAGAAGCCAATCCTTTGAGAAACCCTTCCGTAAAGAAGAGACTGACAGAATTTGACATAAGGGATGGGATGCTACCCTGGTATCGGTAAACTGGCTGTCGGGGTGTTTAAGTTTTGTCTACTTTTCTCTGCAAAACATTCTTTCCACACATGTTAAGTGTCAAACCTTTTGGGTGTTCGTTTACGTGCATGCACTGCATTTGATTTATAATCACTCCAGTTGTTATAATCTTGTACTCAATATGCTCATTTGAGTGCTGTCGCTTTATTTTTGTTTTTTTAATTCTTCAGATGAAGATATACATGAGGTCCACAAAGGTCTTTGTATCAAGTTCGGGACGGGGTGGGAGGCACAGATGTTATTGTATTGAGTCCGGGGGCCACAGAACAAAAAAAGACTGGGAACCTTTAGTGTAGAGATAACAAGTATATAATGTTAATTACGTCAGCCGACTGAAGTGGTTGATCCGACAACATAGTTTCTTATTTTTCCTTCCACATCCAGTGGCAAACCTAATACTATCTATTTCTGCCGCTAAGTTACGTGAAATAGGCTACAGTAGGACGAAACTCTAGGCTAAGTTAAGAACTAAAGCCGTGAAAGGCTAAGAATCAACCCCTATGAGTCGTTCGAGTCCCAAGACTCCCGAGTTTGATTTATTATTCATTTATTTATTTAGTATTGTTCTTGCTACTCCCGGACTACCGTATTCATATTAGAACCAGCCTCCAGTACTGTAGGAATTATAATCAATCTCTGTTCCTCCTTTCACCACCATATTCTCCCACTATATTTTTCCTTCCCACAATTTTTTTTTTTTTTTTTTTTTTTAAGGGAAACTTGTTATAGGGTCGGTTGTTTCCCTTTCACACCGATTTTTTCTCCCTACTTTTAGGCGGTCTTATTAAGCTTAATAGAGACTTCTTAGATATAGCCGTTATAAACCTCTTTCATGCAAGACGCTTGCTTGAATTTCAGAAAATCGTGTGGAGGTAGCAAGAATAAATTGACATGACTCCATTGGACTGAAAGTTTTTAAAACATATTTTTGCTAATCCTCATGTGAAGAAGTACTGTAAAATGAAATATGACTTTCGTTTTAAAATGATTAGTGCAGATGTGCCCCTGTGGCAAACTCATGGGCTTTGTTAATTATCAGTATGTGACGTTTACGTGTGTGCTGCTCACTGCCACTTCATCAACCTCTGTTTCAGTGGATGTTTCCATCACACACTCTCACGTGCTGCCGCCGAGGTTCATTCCCTTCCATCAGCACCGCAGACTTGGCGGTTAAGGAAGCACCCTAACACCTTTCCTTTAGATTTTGAATTCTGAATAAGGCTCGTTAATAAACTCATGTATTTTATTTTTCAATCGATCTTGGAAATCAAGAGACAAAAAAAGTTTACAAGAGAACAATAAGGAATAGTAAACAGTATATATCGCTATGGAAGAGGTGTTTGGGAGCCTCCTTAAAGGATGAAAGTAAAGAACGTCACACTGTCCTTTCGTCCATCCCAGAAGTATTTGGTACAACGACATTTTGATACTCTTACAACCACCATCCTTTCATGTTGGTGGGGAGAGGGATAGCAGTATATGTTGTTGCTTATGTTATTGTGGACCCAGCCTCATCTGAATGTGAACTCAGTGAACTGCAGACTCAAGTTGCCCTTCACCTCAAGTCCTCATCCCCCAATTCCTGCGACAGGGAATTAAGGGACATTTTTTATAACCAGGCAGTGGAATCTAGTGCCAGGATTTATCGATGCTACCACGTGAAGGCATCACTCTCCAACATTCCCTGGTAGCGACAGAGTGAATGAAGGATGCATCAAACTTTCCTATTTTGAAATGCTTAAGTTGGATAAATCATTCATCATTCATTCATTGCCAGACGCCATGTATCCCAGACGGGGTGGCCAAGGGCTTAGAGTTAATTGTTTTACAGGGAGGGGCACTAATCCTCCACCAACCCCACTTGACACGTAGGGATGCCAACAGCATCTGGTGTTCCCGGGCGGTCACCCATCCAACTACTAACCAGACCCAACGTGTTGGATACTCGTAAATCATTTGGAAAAAGCAAGAACAAAGCGAAATTGATATCACTGTACTGAATGAATTTGTCTTTTCGGGTTCTTTGACTTACTTGCAAGTGAAAAAAAAAAATTCTATGATCAGATGAAACAGAATACTTAAATTATTTCGATCACGAATCGCGTAAGGCACCTTGGCTTTTAGTGAAGTGCAGGGGGGAATTGGGAAGAGAGAGGCTGAAAATGAGCTTGAAGGAAGGAGTGGAGAGGTAGCCTATATAAATGAGGATGGTGTGACTTGGAGAGAGGGTAGGCGGATGGTGGAGAACTGGGTGACATGGAGAGGATTTGTTCGTGGCTACCTTCTCTGGGATTAGACTGTGTGGCTGTGGATGGATAGATAGATAGACATATAGGTAGATGAATGGATAGCGTTTCTCCTTGCCACAATCTCTTTCCCTTCCGCCATCCACCGTCGCTCACCAATTGCCCATCCCCTCCTTACCCCCTCCCCCCTGTCCTTTGACGTATATCATATTTTATTCCTTCTACCTTCAATATATTTAATTTTGCATAAAAGAGATTTATTGAACTGGAGGTTTATACCAGTATAAGTATTCCTTAATTAACCTTTCCACAGAAAATTCATTCAGCTTATGTGGGTTTATATCTGTTTTTTACTAATTCCTTCACTGCAAGAAGTCCTTCATAAACTGAATATGATCGGTTAGTGATAGCAAAAATACAACTTATGTCATGGTAGCAAGGTAATCAAAACACTGCATCAGCACGTAATTTGTCCTTCCCAACACCAATGTTTATATCCCTCGCCCATGCCCATAGTCACAGCAGGTTTGCATTCGTAACCGGGAAGGTATTCTCAGTGGATTTGGAGTTTTCATAAAACCTCTTCCTTAGCGATTTGTTCTCCAAGTGACGCATCAGTATCTTTTCGTAGCTATGTTACCGAAATTAGATAAAGATTTTTGAAAATGTTTGGGTATATTTAATATGCAAATAGATGCCTAAGGAAAAGATGCTACGAAGCCTCTTATGCCACTAAAAATCGACCCTCTGCGCGTGATGCTTCTTCATTACTTTGGTCTTCCAGAATGGGATCTGATGGACTCGGCTGGGGAGGGTCTGTGTTCTATGTGCATGCTGGGAAAAATAATGAAAGTGCTGAGTCTTATGAAAGCCTCGTTGCTCGTTGCCTTAATTTTATGGCAGGCTGAGCGTTTACAATGGTAGTAACGTGGAAGGGATATTGACTGACACCTGGTTGTTTGGTGTGTTAAGGTGCTCCAGCAGGATGGGGGTAGGAAGGGTTCATATCTGAGGAATGCTGGAGTTTATTGCTCACATAATGCCACTCAGTGACGAGCAGGACTATAAGTCATCCTTGCCATATATGTTGAAAGCGAGTAGCCCACCCCTAAGCTCCTGACAGGACAAAAAGGACTGAAAGGTAGATAGGTATATAGATGGGGAATTGGATATCTGGCCTGATAGATAAAGCTGAATATATATAGGGTGGTTCAAAAAATGTTAACACTTACATGGAGAATCTGTACATGTATATATATATTTTTTTCTTTTCTTTGCAGCTGAATGAACTGGCAACGAGGCTGTCTTTTGAACAAAGAAGAAAGGTCGCTGCATGGATGGAGGTCGTCCAGTCACCCACAGTGGTTTGCAAGAAATATCCAGAACATTTCGACTGTGACCCGCTCTCGAGATAGACCATTTATCGCGTTTACAAGAAGTTGTTCAAAACTGACTCAGTTGCTGATTATTACAAAGGGAACAGTGGTCGACCACGATCAGGCCGAGCCCTTGCAAACATTGCAGTTGCACAAGAAGCGTTCTTGCGCAGTCCTAAGAAATTAACCAGGCGATACAGTGCAGAATGTGGTCTTCCACGGGTAACTGTGTGGAGAATCTAAATAAGGATATAGGAATGCAGCCACATCATTTGCGGATCATACAGATGGTATCTTGTACAAACTAAACCGATCGTGTCGATGCAATATTTTCCTGGAAATGAAAAATTTAGAACCCAACATTCACACTTTAGTGTCATTCAGCAACGAGGCAACTTTCGATGTAGGCGGTGTCACGGGGTTTTTATAATATCACGGTAATTTTGATATAAATGCTTAAATATTATTCAAATTGATAATAATATTCAATAATATTGAAGAGCAGAGACAATGATTGTCTTGCTACATCAAGCAACGATTACTTTACGCTGATTTGCTAAGATTCTCTAAGAACGAGAATTTATAAACTTTCTCAACAGTACACAGCAGAGACTAATTACTCACAATTGCTGAAGTACTGTACTGTTAGCCTCTGGAGAAAGTTACATCACCCCTGACAATAAATAACTAATACTAATAATAATAACATCAGGTTCTTGCTGATGCATTAACTCCTGGCACAACGGATTTTAAGTTAATACAACAAGACTGGTCTAAGTACCAGTTTTGAATAGTAAAACGTTTATGCAAGCTAGGAGCTATATGGAAAATAAGCTTAATTTGGATTAAATGAAACAAGATTTTTCTTTACATTAAGCTCAAGAAAGGAACTGTTAAATTTATTAATTACAAAAAATAAATTTAACGTTACAATTCAAATCAATTAAATGAGACGCACTCGCTCACTCACGCAATAGCTAAATACTTACGCCTAGGGAAAAACACCTTAACTAAGCTCTTAAAACTACAAAATACACAAAAGAAATACCAGTCGATGAATGCTATGTATCACCACTAAGGTGGGAGGACTGGATTAACTGTCTCAGTGGAGCCTGGGTGCTAGCGACCTCTCACACTTCTTGGAGCACAGGACCTTCCTCCGTCACAACAAACACAAGACTGAATTCAAATAATGTATAGGCAGGACGCACAAGCTACCAGAAGAAGGCGTGGCTAACGGTTGAGGGAAGTAGAGGCGAACGATAAAGAAACAATAGTATCGCTCAGTAGCGCACTTAGTGACGTGCATCAAATCGGTCACCCCTGAAAACGGTGACGAATGATTTGAAAAATATACCCCGAAATGGAGAGAGAAACGGTTAACTGAGCGATATACAGTGAGTTTTCCACTAATAGTTCGTGGCTTCTCACAAAAAGGAAATGTCGTGAATTGATTCGTGTGACATTACGCCTCCCATGAAAATTAAATCTTTCTTCCTTCAGAAGAAAGATTTCAATATACATACATATAAATCCTAACTCAGTCACACAAGATTCACACTGTGGTGTGTGTGCTATCCTGCTACAGGAGAAAGTCGCAGTCGTCAGTGAGCGAAAAAACCTCGTATTTACGTTAATAGAAGCAAGCTTGAGGGAAAACTCCGTGACGATGGTGAAAATCCTGTACTCAGGTCAAACTGAGCGAAAAGTCGCTACATTTACACTGACAACTAATTGTTGTGTAGTGTGATGTATGTAATACACAGTGTAGGTGTGACAGTTGCAGTGTAACTGTACCCTACGTGTAAAATGACACAGTAAATAATATATGGCGCATAACTAAGGCAGAGGAGAAGAGGTGGCAGCGTGCGGCAGACGATCGGCTGGCCCGCACAGCAAAACTGCTACACCCATTGCTGAACCTGCAAAACCAATTGAGGTGGAGCATCAAAAGTGTCAATGGGACAAAATTCTTATTATGTTACAATTACTCTCTCTGGCTAGCAGTCAGTACATGCTATGAAAAGTACGCTCGAGGTCGCCATTAATTTTAGCACACGATTATGGTCGGCAAGTTGAGAATCCCTGTGCAAACTCGGGTCTTCCATAGCCTCGAACTGCACACGGGTCCTCAACCTGTGCCTCAACCTACAGTACTTATATTAATATCGGAGAGCTGAGAAACCTTGTGCAAACTTGGGTCTTCCATAGCCTCAAGTCGCCTCTGCAGAGTTCTCACTTCCCCCTTAACCTACAGTACTTATATTAGTATCGGGAGCTGAGAATCCTTGTGCAAACTTGGGTCTTCCATAGCCTCAAGTCGCCTCTGCGGAGTTCTCTCTCGAACTTCCCCCTTAACCTACAGTACAATACTTATATTAGTACCGGGAAGCTGAGAATCCTTGTGCAAACTTGGGTCTTCCATAGCCTCAAGTCGCCTCTGCGGAGTTCTCTCTCGAACTTCCCCCTTAACCTACAATACTTATATTAGTACCGGGAAGCTGAGAATCCTTGTGCAAACTTGGGTCTTCCATAGCCTCAAGTCGCCTCTGCGGAGTTCTCTCTCGAACTTCCCCCTTAACCTACGGTACATATATTAGTACCGGGAAGCTGAGAATCCTTATGCAAACTTGGGTCTTCCATAGCCTCAAGTCGCCTCTCAACTTCCCCCTTAACTTACGGTACATAATATGTATGAACAGGCCCCGGACATAATGTGTCCTGTGGGGCCAATGGGCGAGATGTCAGGTCTGCACCCACTTCACCACTACCCTGTCTCTCAACTGACTCAGAGATTACAGGTGTGGTTATGAATGGCACAGGAAGGGCATGTCCCTGATTAGTGGTGATACTTTGGCACACACTGCAAGAACGGACAAAATTATCTATGTCCCGTCCCATCCCTGGCCAGAAAAAGTCAGCTCGGATATGGCCCTGGGTCTTCCTTTTGCCCATGTGACCTCCTGAGGCTGAACAATGACCCCATTGTAACACTGCTAGGCGGTACTTGGCGGGAACGACAAACTGCAGTCGAACCTCGCCCTCGGGTGTTCGTGACTCACGGTAGAGCCGTCCTTGTTTGCGAAGGAACTTGGCTCGACCTCCCCGTGAATACTTAATCACTCGACCCTTTTGTTTATTCCGCACGGCAGCAAGTGTCGGGTCAGAATGTTGTTCTTGTACAAGTTGACTGCACATCAGATCTTGCGGCGATTCAATGATCACTGGGTGACACAGTCTGGAGCCTCAG
>NC_136966.1:7216147-7223647 GCF_032717465.1 Coenobita brevimanus
TCAACACAATAAATGTTAATTTTGTCATGTTCAAATGAGCTGGCAGATATGCTCATGTTCTCAAGTTACTTAACGGTGAGTTAGAAGAACTTGGGCATTTCACCACCACGCCAAATTCACGAAATAATAATATATCTAACTGGCAACTGATGGCAGATTTCATTCTTCCTCTCCCCCCACCCCCCAATTCTCTCTCTCTCTCTCTCATATATATATATATATATATATATATATATACTATATATATATATATATAAAACATCAGTAAATTGGAAAAATGTACAGTATTCCTTAATGATGATCTCCTGATAAGAACAATCATTCTATGATTATTCATGATTATTAACTGCTTCATTACAACCATGATCACAGTAACAACGGGCAGTAGGAGTGTGAAAAAAGGTTTAGGTAATGGGAAGAAAAGACGAGTAGTGGAAAAATATTCCAACACTGGAGAGAGAGGGCAGAGGGGAGACGGTGACATCTGGCCACTCGAGTCCTACCCGCTACGTCACGGCTTGTCCAACCCAAACCCTGCCTACATGCGTACTCTGGCTGCTGGGTTTGACCTCTTGGTTTTATGGGCCTTGCTGTGACCGGCCTTCATTCACCCAGTTCGACCAATTATAGAAAAATATTCATGGAAACAGTGTTGTTAGTGTATTTTGGTGTCCTGGAAGTGTCATCGAAGTATGGTGACATGTGGAGGTGTAGGAGGACTACTGGGCCTTGGGATAGACTACTGCCCCCAAGATATAGTCCCCTGAAGCCTTTGCCCAGAGTCGGACACATAAAAAAAAAAAAAAAAAAAAATATCAGTGTGGTGTGCTAGTGTAAGCCTTTGTTTGTGTCACCGAAGGCCTCCACCTCGCATACGGACAGTGGGAAACAAACGCCAAAAATTACCCTCAGTCCCCACTCACTCAGTCTCCTTCTCTGCACTTCACAGAGCATGGGATGCCAGCAGCTGGAAGTCGAAGGAGTTAATGAGTAATGTAAGGAAACCTTATTTGTTGCAATTGTTTAAGTATGAACAGTGATGTCTTGAAAGGTTTAAAGATAGATGATTTTGCTGATTTCTGTCAGGAATGCCCAGCTTTGGGGAACGCTCGCGACATCTGCCGGACAGGGGGGGGTTAAAATACTAACCTTAGCTGGCTCTTGATAGGGTAGTAGGAGTGACTTCCAACTTGATGGGAGTACACTGGACTGCCGGCCACCTTATTGTAGGCTTAAACTTTTCCAGTCCAGTTATGTATTTTGCACTTCACATTTTCTTGCTGATACCAGACAGACAGTTGTGTTCAGCTTATAGGTGATTTTCAAAAGTTGGAGGAGTTGCCAGTCTCCATTAGCCCCTTCACTGCTAGAGGTCTGCCCTAAGTTGAGTATAATAATCTAGTAATGGCAACATGGTCTGATAACATAACTAACATTTTAAATGTAAAGTTTATATTATTGGACTTAAGACATTTGTGTTAAAGAGCTGGTTTTTTGTTTTATAGTTAGGCGCATCATGAATGGAGATTTTGCGTTCACAAACTCATGGGTTGCCAGTGATCACCAGTAATTAGGAACTTGGTCAACTATTCCACCACTCATTGCCATATATTTTATATAAATCCCTTCCATGGTGCGTTCACAAACTCATGGGTTCCCAGTGATCACCAGTAATTAATTAGGAACTTGGTCAACTATTCCCACCACTCATTGCCATATATTTTATAAAATCCCTTCCATGATATTCAGTGATGAAGAGCACATAAGTTCTTCAATACTGTAATCACTGGTAATCACCAGGTTTCTATGTATGATTTACTAAGTAAAATACTGCAGAACAGTTACTAGAATGCATAAAATGACAAGTGGTCTGTTAGCATTCATCACATTTTTTTAGAAGTCTTGCTGCATGCTTAATTTGAAACGCTTATCATTTAGTTATCAAAGAGATTAATTTTTCATCTGGCAAATGCTGAAGAGAATATATATACTGATTAAACATTATAAAAAAGGCATAACTTATGAAGCCAAAGTCATGCAAAAACGAAGCCACCGACCGAAATCCCAAGTACCAATGTTTCCAGGAAGACACCACCAAAATTGGCAGGAGGATCTGCATACAAATATCATCAGATTCTTATAAATATTTTGCAGCCAAGCGACTTTGTGTTGGCATTATGCATAAACATATATGTCTGAAAGTTTTATTTAATTAAAACTATAGTATAGCTAATAAAAGACATGACTGGGAATGTATGTAATCGGTTTTAAGCCACTAAGAGTAATTTCCTGTTGTATAGACGGTTTTGTAGTTTAGTAATTCCCTTTATCATAATGAAGCTTCCTTTCCACATTTTATTGAAAAATTATGTTCATAAAGTTATACTTATGCACGAAGTGATAAAGTAAACATTTACGAAACAGTAGTTTAGTTGACTGCATTTTTATTTTTCTGATTAAGTTATCGGGTGAAGATTGGCTTCTTTTCCTCATTTTATTGAAAAAATATGTTCATAAAGTTATACTTATGCACGAAGTTATAAAGGAAACATTTACGAAACAGTAGTTTAGTTGACTGCATTTTTATTTTTCTGATTAAGTTATCGGGTGAAGATTGGCAACTTTGGGGAGTTTGTGAACACTCCTGTTGACTTGGGATATTGTCAAGGCCTACAAAGCAGTACAAATCTTCCTGTCCCACCTTAATTGTGGCCATATGTTTTGCCAGACATATAGTCCCTTAGTACAGCTAGACCAGGTGGAACAAAATGTGGTAGCTAGTGTGGGGTAGACTTTGAAAATTGAAACCTTAAGGTTTTTTTTTTTTTTTTTTTTTTAATTTTCATGAAAGGTCAAGCAAAAGTGCTAGTAAGTTTTCACCACTTCCTATCCTCCCGAACAGGCTAAACTTCAGATGCAGGTGGCGGGCTTGGAGTTGCAGGCTGAAGTCAACAGAGGAGAAGACAACATGAAAGTCAAAGGAAATTATGCAGTAAACACCTAATCTACCAAACGAAGGACATCAGCACTATTCTTATGTTGGTACCCTACATATTTAAGTACAGCCAACTAAAAAAAAATTGGCCATCTTACCACACATATTCTGAAACTTGAATGAAGCATTGTGATATATAGGGAGCCCTGTAAGTGCAGATATTGTCCTTGGTAATTATTACATCTCGAAATCACATAACTTGTCGCATATGGGAGGGTATATTTTTTTTAGAGAGTATGTTAATAGATTCACGTGCATCTGCAGAACTCATTCATTTTCACAGCCATTGATCCCCAGATGTGTCTTACTGTTTTGCTTAACTGTACAACAGTGAAAAAATAAGGAAAATTTGTAAACTACTTAGTGTTCTGAGGTTTAAAGACCCTTTTATAAATCTTCTCTAGCTGCTCTTTCGAGTCAGCTACCCCTTCCCCTCATTACTGTTATTACTTGGTCCATTTCACTGTCATGGTTTTCTTTGTTTCCGCCTTTGTGCCTGTTCCTGAACCTTAGCTCGACCCATCATTAACCCATTAATTGCTCTATACAGCCTGGGCTGTTCCGAGTGCGACTGCTTAATACTGCTCAGGCTGCACAGGTGAATTTCGAATATAGTGCCATGGTGACCAAGGCCGACTCATGCATGCATGTTTGAGCTTTCAAAACCGAAAACGAAAACCATACATTCCAATGGGGAATCAGACACTTCGATGTTCATCCATGGCTTTACCAAGGTAAATATTGAGCTAATATTTCGTTACTATATACTTTGGCATGTGTTCTCTCAATTCCTAAGACAAAATTTGGCCTTTGGGAAATTTCATTTTTACCGCAATGTCTGCACACCACGGACACCTGCAAAAAACCGCCATGCGCAGTTAACGGGTTAACTGAGAAAAATGTGTAGATGATGATCTGTTATTTATTATTAATATTATTATTATTATTATTATTATTATTGTTGTATAGTTTGGCTTGAAACCAAAAAGTCTGAAGTGAGAGATGTGGAAACGAGGAATGTGTGTGTGTGTGTGTGTGTGTGTGTGTAGAATGGATAGGATAATAAATAATGTTTTTTGTGAAGAGTATGAAATAAGGAACTCTGTAGACAGTATGATTGAAGGGCATGTTTGTGCTTGGATCGTATGGCCATATCGAGAAAATGAAAATAGAGCAGTGAAAAAGGTATATATGACTGATAGTGCATTTTGTATTGTCACATCATGGTCATACAGTTTCATACAAAATCATACAGTTTCTTACAATTTTATACGATACCATCCAAAGTCAAACACTCCTCGAAGGTGCTTTGAAATTTGCTGCAGGAGTAATTCAGTTTTCATTATATTTCAAGGAAATGGAAGTGGTCATGTTGCTGTCAAACAATCCATCATGCCCTGATCCTACCATAAATTTGGAGACTGCCACCATGGACGTATAAATATTCGTCATATCGGGATTTACAATGTTGTATCTTAACTGAAATATCATATTGATATTAGTGCACTGAAAGCAAACTTGAAGTATTTATAAATCAGTTCAGTCGGTTATGTAAAAATGCTAATATGTAGAGTCATGGACATAGAAACCTGGACACTCAGGGGCTGAGCTGATAGTTTCTTTTTCCTTTTCGATTTTTCCACTAAATCTTTGTCCATATGAACCTTACCCCCCCATCCCCTTCCTTCCCTCACCTCCTCTCCGTCCTACCCATATGACCCGGGAAGGCTGGTCATTCCCAGGGGACAATTGGACACTCCTCACCTCTTTCTCTCTCTCTCTTTCTGTCTCTCTCTCTCTCTCTCAATCCCTGCTATATATATATATATATATATATATATATATATATATATATATATATATATATATATATATATATATATATATATATATATATATATATATATATAAACAATTGGATACTCCTCACCTCTTTCTCTCTCTCTCTCTCTCTCTCTCTCTCTCTCTCACTCCCTGAGATATATATATATATATATATATATATATATATATATATATATATATATATATATATTTAGGAAGAATACTGCCACCGTATTCCCTGCGTGTCGTAAAAGGCGACTAAAAGGGGCGGGGTGAGGGGACTAGGGACCCCCTCCTCTGTTTTTAGTTCCTAAAAAGAGACAGACCAGAGAAAGGGATGGGGGATGAAAAGAGACAGGCCAGAGAAAGGAAGGGGGGATGGAGTTATCCCTGTACCCTGAAGATTGGGTCTATGAATGTGCGTGGATGTAGTACGATTGAGGCTAAAAGGGAGGAGATTGGGAGAATGTTTGTGAGAAGAAAGTTGGATGTGTTAGCTTTGAGTGAAACGAAGATAAAAGGGAAGGGTGAGTCTATGTTTGGAAGTGTGAATGGAAGATTGTCAGGTGTTGATAGAGGAAGGGCAAGAGAAGGTGCGGCCTTGTTAGTGAGTCCGGAAGTACAGCAGTGTGTGATTGAATGGAAGGAGGTGTCATCGAGACTGATGTGGGTGAAAGCGAAATTTGAACGTGAGTTGTGGGTGTTTGTGAGTGCATATGGGCCTGGTAGTGAAAGGGATGAAGAAGAGAGGGAGTCTTTCTGGAGGAATGATGTTGATGAGTGTCTGCAGAGTTTTGGAGCGAATGTGAATGTGGTAATGATGGGAGATCTGAATGCTAGAGTGGGAAATGTAGCAGTTGAAGGTGTAGTTGGTATGCACGGTTTGTCTGGAAGAAATGAAAATGGGGAACGAATGATAGGGATGTGTGTTGAGCGAGAGATGGTGATTGGAAATACGCTGTTTGAGAAGAAAGATATTTATAAGTATACATGGGTGAGACAGGAGGGTGGAAGGGTTGTTGATAGAGCTTTGATGGACTATGTGGTTGTGTCTAGGAATGTAATAGGAAGATTGTTGGATGTGAGAGTTCTGAGAGGGGAGGGTGGAGGTATGTCCAACCACTACCCGGTGGGAGGGAAAGTTAAGAGTAGGTAAGAGGTGGGTGAGAGCTAGGAGGGTTAGGTGTGGCAGGGAGGTTTTGAAAGTGAGTGAGTTGGATAAAAGAGATAAAAAGATAGAGTATCAGGAGAAATTGAAAGATGAGTGGAACGCAGTGAATGATCAGGAAAATGGCAGTGTGGAGGAGGAATGGCAGTTGTTTAAGAGTGCTGTGGTGGGGCATGCAGAAGAGGTGTGTGGTGTGAGACGTGTGGGTGGTGGTGTAAGAAAAGGAAGTGAATGGTGGTGCGAGGAAGTAAGTATGGCTGTGGCTGAGAAGAGACGTGCATATGAAGTGTGGCTGCAGAGGAAGGATGAGATGTCATATGAAAGGTATAAGGAAAAGAGGACTAGGGCGAGAAGGGCTGTGCATGATGCTAAAGTGACAGCAGATGAGAGGTGGGGTAGGCGGCTGACAGAGAATTTTCAACAGAATAAGAAAATGTTTTGGAAGGAGGTGAAAAAGGTGCGAAAGGGAGAGCCTGAGAAGGAAGAACGAGTAAAATCAGAGGATGGAAGGATGTTAATTGAGATGGATGCAGTAAGGAAGAGATGGGCAGAGTATTTTGAAAGATTGTTAAATGTAGAGGAGGAAAGGGTGGCTGAGATTGTGGCGGATGGAAGGGTGTAAGGAATAAATGTGTTGGGAGAGTTCAGTGATTCTTTGATCACGAATGAGGAAGTGGAGAAGGCAGTAAAGGAGATGAAAACAGGGAAAGCTGCAGGTATGGATGGGTGTGCTGTGGAATGCCTGAAGGGTGGTGGAGTGACTATTGTTGACTGGTTAGTAAGATTGTTGAATGTAAGCTTTGTGAAAGGTATGGTGCCAGTTGACTGGGCAAGTGCTTGTGTGGTCTCGTTGTATAAAGGCAGGGGTGATAAGTATGAATGTACTAGCTTTAGGGGTATAAGTCTGTTGAGTGTTGTAGGTAAGGTTTATGGTAGAGTGTTAATTATGAGAGTTAGGGTACAGAGGGAGTGATTGGTGATGAGCAGTGTGGCTTTAGGAAAGGGAGGGGATGCGTGGATCAGGTGTTTGCTGTGAGACAAGTGTGTGAAAAGTATTTATCGAAAACAAGGATGTGTTTTGGTCATTCATGGATTTAGAGAAAACGTATGATAGGATTGATAGGGAGGCTTTGTGGACTGTTTTAAGATTGTATGGACCTGATGGTAGGTTACTAAAAGGGGTGAAAAGTTTTTATGTAAATAGAAGAGCATGTGTAAGAGTGGGAAATGCTGTGAGTGATTGGTTTCCTGTGACAGTGGGACTGCGACAGGGATGTGTGATGTTGCCTTGGTTGTTTAATATTTACATGGATGGTGTTGTAAGGGAGGTGAATGCAAGAGTTTTAGGTGGAGGTCTGAGTCTGGTGAATGTTGATGGTGGAGAGTGGAATCTGAAGCAGCTGCTGTTTGCAGATGATACTGCACTGGTGGCTGATTCAGAGAAGAGAGTGAGACAGTTGGTAGAGGAGTTTGGAAGGGTGTGTGAAAGGAGGAAATTGAAAGTAAATGAGAA
>NC_136966.1:7226147-7233647 GCF_032717465.1 Coenobita brevimanus
TCACTCCTACAGGTTATTGAGAGAGAGATGGAGGGACAAGTGGTCACTCCTCACCTCTCTCTCTCTCTCTCTCTCTCTCTCTCTCTCTCTCTCTCTCTCTCTCTCTCTCTCACTCGTATGCAGATCCAAAATCAGGAGGAGTTGCCTCGCATGGGCCAACCAGCCTACTGCAGTTGTTTTCTTTAAATATATTCCTAAGTTTGATTTTATAATACTTATATCACAGTAATAAAGACATACTTTGCACTGATATTACTATTCACTCCTACAGAATCTTGAAAAAGAGAGAGGGAGCGCAACTGCGTATACGAAGAATGAAGATGAGCTTCTCGTGTGTGTGTGTGTGTCTGTTAGCAGAGTAGCCGTGGGGAAGAGGGAGGGATGGGTTGTGATCGGAAAAATGTAGGAAGTTGCTTGTGTCAAGGATGCACACACACACACTGTTCAAGGTAGGCGGATTAGCGAACTGGCGTGTATGGGGGCAGGGAAGGGGGGATGGGGAGTGCAGCCTGGCAGGTGCTATGAAGAGAGGGTAAACGGGATGAGGGATGGGGGAAAGGAGTCGTGAACGAAGAGTGTCGGACAAGCCGGGGGAAAAGAGAAAATATGACATTTGCCTGGCCTCACCTGTCCAGGTTTCTTTGTCCATGACTGTACGTGGTACCCCATGGCAGTATTTGCAGTTGAGCATCAGAGGGCAAATTGTATGAACGGATTACCCTTTTCACTTGCTTTTAAACACAGACCATCCTAATAACATACTAATTGAGAAAAAGCCTGATTCGATAACGCCAAAAATCAACTACAGTATATCCAAAGTTCCCCCCCCCCCTATTTGGGACTTTAAGCGTGTTTGAAAATAAATGAGTACAATAGCATATGCTAGTACTGAAAATGAAAACTATACCAATTGTATGTTTTCCCATGGATTGTGAGCCACAGCTCAGGCTGGTAAGCGTCGCATTGCTACCCACAGCTCAGGCTAGGAAGCGTCGCGATGCAAGCCACAGCTCAGGTTGTGCTAATCTTCCAGTCACCGTGCATCATCACTAACTACTCCACCCCTACGCGAACTTATGCATGGCACAACGCGAAGACGGAGAGAAAGAGATTTTTTTTTCCCCACCAGATGATGCCCTGGATGTTTATCTTCAAGTTTATAATAAACAAAAACTAAAAAAAAGAAATCCATTTTTCACTACACCCCTGCACAAACTTACGCATAGCGTTATCCAAAGACAGTTTTTTTTTTTTTTTTTTTTTTTTCAGTTGATGCCCTGGATGTTTATCTTGAAGTTTGTGATAAACAAAGACTTTTTTTTTTTTTTTTTTTTCATTCTTTGTGCGCCATGGGGTGGAATAAAAAAAAGGTAATTTCAAAAAACACGGGCTAACTTTGGCCCATAATGTTGCCCTGGTGCAGTTTGTTTCATATCCTTGTTCATTGTTCAAGTTAAAAGGGCAGGGGCTCACCCAGGAGTTTTCTAAGGGGGGGGGGTACTTTTAAAAGACCTAGAGAGCTAATGGGGGGCCCAGGCCCAGTGGCCCCTCCTCTGGGTGCGCCCCTGAAAAAGGGTGTGGAATACGTAACCCATTGTGCCCCATTTAACGTACAATGTTTATTATAGCCGACTGAAGTTCGCTGGTTTCGTAGTGTCCATTAAATCCGATATCTGGTTTATTAAGGTACATTAAATTGAAAGTCTTCTGTATTTTGAGCATTATTTGCAATTCTTTTAAAATTTCTCTTTAGAGGTAACAGTGTAGTCATTGTCTAAAGTTGGCTCATCCTTTTCTCAGTATGCAGTTTCTGTCTATCTATCTATTGTCAGATGCCTTAATCCCTTACGGAGTGGCCACAAACAAACTTCTTCCATGTCGCCCTGTCTCCTGCCATTTCATTGCCCTGCTTCCACCTCACACCCCCTTCTCTCGTATACCTCTTCATTCCATCCCTCCATCTCATCCTTGGTCTCTTCTTCCTCTCCCCCCCTCCACCTCACTCACATATACTCTCCTCATCAGTCTCTCGCTCTCCATCCTCTCCACATGGCCAAACCACGTCGGTGTGTTTCGCCTAATGCATCCTATCACATCCACATCCACACCACAACGCTCCTTCACATCCTCATTTGTCAGAGTGTCTGTCCATGTGATTCCACATGCTCCTCTCAAATAACTCATTTCCACTGCTTTCACTCTTGACTTGTGTCCCTCCAACAAGGTCCAAGCTTCACTTCCATGCTCACTTCCCTGTTTCGTATCACTGCTTTCAAGGAACCAGCAACCTTTCTTCCTTGTTGTACCTTTTCAAGCACTTCACCCTCCAAACTTCCATCCATACTCATCACACTACCGAAGTACTTAAAGGCACTCACATTTTCCATTTCCTCCTCATCCAGCCTCACCCTACAATCACTGACTTCACTTCTCTCGAACACCATAACTTTACTCTTCCCTACATTCACCGTTAGATTCCGTTGTACATTCACCTTTAGATTCCGTTTCTTACACATACTCCCAAACTCATCCACCAAGCCTTGCAGTACCTCTTTGTCTTCACTTAACAACACAGTATCATCTGCAAACAACAGTACAGGGAGTTCCAAACACTGCCCTCTCTCATTAAGGCCACTCCAACATCCACTGCCCTACCTTGCTTCTCTTTTATATCCCCATCCATATACAGATTGAACAGCCATGAAGACATGACACATCCCTGTTTCAATCCTACCTTCAAGTAGAAAAATTCACTTAGTTCACCATCCATACGCACTGCAGCCTTAGCACCCTCATGCATACTCTTCACAGCATTCAACAACTTCCCGTGTACTCCATATCTTCTTAATACTTTCCACAATTCTTGTCTATCCACCCTGTCATATGCTTTCTCCAAATCCATGAAAGCCGCATACAACTTCTTTCCCTTCTCTAGAAACTTTTCCACTAAAGGTCTAAGAATGAATATCTGATCTACACAACCTCTTCCCTTCCTAAAACCTCCCTGTTCCTCTCCAACTAATTCTTGTTATTTCCCTAACTTTGTCAATAAGTATCCTACCATAAACTTTCCCTATTACACTACGAAGACAAATGTCTCTATGATTACCACACACTTCTTTTTCCCCTTTTCCTTTGTACAAGGGAATAATTATACCTGACTTCCAATCCTCCGGGATTCTACCTTCCTCCCAGGCTAATGTGCACATCTTCCACATCCATTCTACTACTATCTATCCCTCATGTGCTCAGCATTTCACCACACACTTCATCAGTCCCTGGGGCTTTCCCCATTTTGACTTTCTTCATGCAATTTAAGGAGAGTAATTGAGAAGTTTGAGCTGCGAGCTGGTACTGAATACATGCATGTTATTTTTGGCATCCTGTGGCGGCTTGGAGCAGTCGAAGTAAAGTTGTAATTTTGAGATAAATATTGGTTAGTGCCTTGGGATGCTGTCAGTGGTTAATTAGAGGATAATAACAGCCTCTAGTACCAGCTTGATTAACCATGATTGCCATTAATACCAGAGTAGCTTCCATGTAAAGAAGGTAAGGGTTTTGCTGAAGAAATCAATCATTAAAAGAGTAAATATGCTGTGTAATAGCACAATTTAGGGTCAGTATTTTAGCAGCAGTTCTCTTAACCCGCCCCGTCCCGTCGACATATGGGTACGTTGCAACGATTTGCATTTGCCAGTCCCGGCGACGTACCAGTACGTCGTGCAATTGCAAGGTCCCTAATTTGCACAATTTTCAATTTTCGCGCGTGATTTTTCGTATGTATACACAGGACACCTTCCTCTATTCCTCTACAAGATGCCAAGCAGGGACAATGCCTTACACCGCATAACCTCCCCCCTTCCCCCCTCACGCCATTGTCTCGGCAATTCACCTGTTACCAGTGACCTGGCTAGTAAAGATATTCAGGGCCAGAGTGATTCCCCAATCGATGACAATGTGGAGGACAATGTTTGCATAGCATTAGAAGAAGAAACAGCCAGAAATAATGATCAGGTAATGTGGCAAAAAAAGGTCAGGTATGGTGATTAGTTAGTGAGTGAAACAGTGCTTATAATGCCTTCATTACTGCTTGAAAACCAATATACTCTCATACTACACATACATTCGTACCAAGTAAATAAATAAATACCGTTTATGAGTCGATAAAATAGTTACCCTCCCATAGAACTCGTTTTCTTTGGTGCCAGCATGTTGGAAAACCCAGTCAGGTAAGGAGGAACTCCTACCTGGATTGGGTATTTTAAACCTCAGGTGAGCGATTTCTCTATGAATTTTTGATGTTTCTCACCAAAAGCGAAGGTTTTAGCCAAAAAAAAATTTTTCGAAAATACCTCGGGACTGGGGGATGTCGGAGGTGCGGAAAACCTCGGGACGTGACGGGTTAAAACAGTCCCGTGGAACTAAGAAGAATGTAGTTCATGATTTGCTAGATGAATAACACCTTGACGGAATCCATCTTGACAAAGTAAGAAAGTTTTTCTGATGCTGCATACCTGGTAGTTTGTATATATAATATATATATATATATATATATATATATATATATATATATATATATATATCAGTGGGTTAGAGCGCTCCGCTCTGACCGTAGGGTCGGAGGATCGAATCCACCCAAGGGTCATTGGTAGACATCAGGAAGGGCATCCCGTCATAAAATGCTACACGCTCCAATTCAAAGTCCTCTACCCAGGGGCAACGCCTGAGCCCTTATACAAAAAGGGGTAACTCGCATAAAACTCACTTTATATATATATATATATATATATATATATATATATATATATATATGTATATATATATATATATATATATATATATATATATATATATATATATATATATATATATATATATATATATATATATATATATATATATATATATATATATATATATATATATATATATATATATATATATATATATATATATATATATATATATATATATATATATATATATATATATATATATATATATATATATATATATATATATATATATATATATATATATACACACACACACACACACACACGTATATTAACTCTGACTTGTGTATAAAACTGCAGGACTATGATGAACCATACAAAATGTGGCATAATTTGAAGATGGGAGGAGGTATGGTATGTAAGAATGTACATGGCAAGTTATGGAAGGTGATTCTAGGGAACTGATAGGGATAGATGTATTGTGTGTGGGAGAGCATTTGACAAGGGTTTCCCCCCCCCCTTTTTTTTTTACGATTGTCATTGGATTATCTCGTAGGTAATGTACAGCACATCAGTGCAAAAAGGAATGTGCAGGTGGTTAGGCCTGTGTTGTCAAGATTTCAGGCGCATGATTAATGATTGATTGATTGTCTGGGCCATTTCACTGGGCACATTGTTGATTAGCGCACCCTTTATCAAGTTTTGTGTTTTCTTACTTTTTAGACTCATATGTCATCTGTTGTTACGTAGGAGACATAGGTCATGATGATGGCTATTATTTATTGTTTTGTTGTTAGTACTGATATTAGTATCATCTTGACCTTTTGTCTCTTCCATCTTTCTTCCCTTCCCTGCCTGCTCTCATCCCCTCCCTGCATGCCTTCCTGCCTTGCCCCCTCCCTCCTTGTTTGCCCCACCTCCTCCTTCCAACCTTTTCTGGCAGCCTCACCCCCTTCCTGCCTAGCTGCATTTCTCTCTCTTTTTCTGCATGCCTCACTCCTTCCCTCCAAGATGCCTGCCTCCTCTCCTCTCTGTCTCTCCATCCCCCTCCCTCTCTTCCCGCCCCTCCTCGCCTTCCCTCCGCCACTATCCTCCTCCCTTCCACCATTCCTTCCCTTCCTGTCATCGCCCTCCATCACTCCCTCCCTGTTTCACCTTTCCTGCCTCTGATCTACCTCCCTTCCCTTCTACCTTTCCTTCTCCCTGTCACAATCTTCCATCCCTTCTTATCATCCTTTTTTTTCTTACACTCCCTTCTTTCCTCACCTCTATCCCTCCTTCACTCTCCCCCTCTCTCTGTCTTTCCCTCTCCCGTTCCTTCACTCTTCCGTCATAAAGTTTGTGCTTTCTGCGTTATAAGTGTGAAAACAGATTTTCCCTCCTAAATAAGCAGTGTGTGAGCAGGCCAGAAATAGCGACAATATACGGAGACAAAACACTCGAAGGTAACGTAAGATCGTCTGGAGGCAGCAAGAATAAAGGGAAAACAAATATGTTGTCGGAGTGAAGTGGTTAAAAGCCAGCAATGTTTAACTTTTTCTCCAGTTTGAAAGACAATACCTTAATTCAGCACCAACGAAACCCTTACAAGTGAGTCCTAGTTAACTGGACACAAACTATAAACTATAAATATGTTAACGGCTGTACATCATCATCATCAGCAGGAGCAGCAGCAGTGGCAGCATCCTATGAACTAGACGCGGTGCAAATGTAGAGACTATTAAATCATATATTCATTCATCAAAGGCTGAATCCCCAAGAGGTGACTGAAGTTGAAATGATCATGTAATACCATCAAGAGGAGTTGGTTGGTAATCCACCTTTAATTGTACTTGACTATGGTAGCCTAGTCTTGGACCCCTACACCTTGATGGTGATATGTGGTAAGCAGTTTAGATCTTACCTGTAAATGTAGTATATCTTATCCTTTCGTTTTGCTGGAGCTTCTATAGGAGTAGCTCGGTCAGTCAGTAGGGCATATGGATTTTCATATCCCGTATGGTTCTGTATCTACTCGTTTCTAGACATTTTGTACGAGTGCTTGTTATTTTATAAGTGAATGTTTTTTTTGTTTCTCCGAAATTTTAATACGTGATTCATGGTATATAGAGGTTTTAGGTGGTAGGTTGGAGCGCCCACTATCCACCCTCTTAACGTTGTGTTACAGTTGGTGACTATAACAGTTAGAGAAAAGCCAGTGGTTTCTTGCACCCCAGGAAACCATTTACTGCGGTGGGTGGTTAGAATTGAACCAATAAATGAACGCCTGGTAGTCTAGTGGGTTAAGGTGCTACGACCAGACGTGGCCTATAATGGTTATATTTCGAAGAATGTTTAGGGTCTATTGCTAATACAGTGTACTTAGGGGCGAGTGACCATATTCGGTTTATTTTCATCTGACGGAAGTGTGCCATTCCCACAACTTGAATACTGTCTTGGTTGCATGAAGTTTGATGAGACTTTAGTTATGAGGGAGGAATGAGTATCCTTGGTTACTAATCAAATTCAGGGACTACACTTGACCATCAGCTAAGCCACATGCAGTTAGACATCTTTGTGAGGACCGTCTCCTTACACGTCTGGCGTAAACGTGCTGGGGAGCCTCCTATTGCAACGAGAATGCGCCATTACTGTGATTCTCCTCCCTATCGTCTGGCAATACATTTGTTACTACCCTGTACTTCGTGTGTTAGAAACGATATGGTGTGTGTGTGTGTGTTTGTGTGTGTGTGAAGATGTAAGGAGAAGCAAGAAGGGAGAGAGA